>NC_056524.1:82024498-82146702 GCF_019175285.1 Sceloporus undulatus | reverse complement strand
CATATATATATATATATATATATATATATATATATATATATATATATATATATATGAGCAGTATTTGGCATAAACTACCCTCTGCAATTTCACAAGATGGTGATAGACAGCAGGTGTAGAGGTAGCCTTTTTAAAAAAAATCTGTCAAAGGCAGCAAACAGTGTTTCTACTCATTCTTTTAAACTATCTGTGGCAATGCTTGGTAGTTTACATGACAGATTAGATTCAAATCGCTTGTGACAATCCTAGTTCCCTAATGGTCAGTGTTCAGATTGAAATAATTATCAGTGATGGCTTGCTCATTCATAATTATGCAGATTAACGTTCTAAGAGTTTGTAGTTTGAACCTATTTAATACAAAATCAATCCCTTGCTTGTCCATGTGGGAGGGAGGAAGGGAGATGGAGAATTTGGACTATATTCTGAATATATCAAGAGTGAGAATGTGTGTGTGTGTGTTCATGCACACAAACAAACTGATCTGCATTGATTTGGTTTTTATCACTTCAGAGTCTTCTCCAAAGTGGCTTGAATTAAATTGGGCTCCCAAAGCCTTTATCTACTTCTGAGATTCAGGTAATGCAGACAGAAACAGATACTCTCAGGCTGCCTGTTAAAATGATTACATTTCCCCTCTAAACTTTTCATAAAAGGAAAATAGCAGGGAGGCAGGAAGGAGAGGGGGTTGTAGCATTGTTACTGACAGCTCTCATTTCCAACTAGGGAATAACTTCATCACGTTTCTTGATTTTGCTTCTGATCATGCTATTTTTGGGAGGGATGTACAAGGAACTGTCATTTGCTGTCAAATGAGCATAAAACAAAAACAAAACCTGAAGCTGCTTTTTTTCCCAGTCATTGTAACTCCCTAAGTCCTTCAACTATCTTTCAGAAATTTTACAGGAATGTTAGAGCACTTTTACAGAAGTGTTCATGAGCTACGAACATATCTATGACATATGTTATTTTAATCATTGAAGATGGATGAGGTGAATCAGTTCTCCCCAAACCTTTAAAGACTCTCATGCACAACTTCTATAGTCCTATCTGTATTTTAAAAAATGAAGCCGGATTACTTATCTAGATGCACATTTATTTATTCATTTCCAACATTCAGTCATTTTAAAAATCTCCGTGTGGTTTGGAGTAAAAATGTATTGCATGTGATGTTTGCCATTTTCATACAAATTTCCTGTAAAACAACAGGGAGAGAACAGGTTGCTTTTAAATACAACATTAAATACAATCTCTCACATTTGTATATAATTAGTCATGCTTTATCCCATCAAAAGAACCAACTGTGCCTTGAAATTTCATGTGCTTATGACAAGAAATATATTTTAAAAAACAAAAATCCAAAATAGTCAACACCTTTGGGAAAAGGGTCCTTGTACTTTATACGTTTCCAGATACAAAGTTATAGATACAAAATACAGTTAGACTTATGCAAAAAGAAACAGAATGTGTGTTCTACTTTTATTTTTTCCTTGATGAATCTAGACATGAAATTCTCAAAAATATCCTATTCTGATAAAACTTCTGATTCATTTAAAAAAGTAATGATAATGCACTCTGTAGGGAGAAATTACACCTATAATGATGTATTAAACAACAATCTGAGACAGTCTAGTATGCCTTCAAGGATAATTTTATGTAGAATGTACATTGCCATAGTCCAGTTTGAAAACTACTTTAGCATGTATCACTATGGTCAAGTATTCTCTGTCCAGCACAGTGTATAGTTGTCAAACCAGAAGACAATAAGCAGACCTAGCTGCTGAGTCCATCTGCACCACAAGTGAAATGCTGAATCCCTGGGAATATCCCAAACTATTTATCTGCTCCTTCCGTTGAAATGTGACCCTGTCCAGAACAAATGTCTGACCTTCTCCTAGTCTTTGAAACCTCAAACCATACCCTACTTCAATCTTGTTCAGAAATTATCTTTATTCATGGATTTGTAACCATGACATCACTACCTCTAAGCAATGGTTCAGCACCTAAACTATCTTTTCTCAGATAAGAGAGATAAAGAGTGCAGGGGAATAAATCTTTATTTCATTTTCACACATCTGAAAGAATATCAAAAACTTTTCTCCATGCTGGGTGAGATTATAGGAAATTGTATACATTTTTTATATCCCCCACATTTTGTAATATTTTTTGGACAAAGGAAAGATTTGTGGCAAGAGAAAGCACGATGTAGAATGCAATTCTCCTAAATGTTAGCCAAGGTAGGCCAAGGAATCACTCAATTCCTAAAGGATTTGGAATGATTAATAATTTGCTTTGAAGCCTAAATTAAGTTGCTAATGGCCCAGTACAGACAGGCCCCGAAGGACATCCTCATCACATGCGAGGGGCGCACCGCCCACACTCCTCACCTCTTGCATATGACGAGGGCATCCTCTCTGCACGGTGTTGAACAGACAGCACACGTAGTGACAATGTCACTGCTGCGTGGCCTCCAGATGGAGCCATGCAGCAGGAATGTGCTCGCGCCACCACCGCTTTTTAGCAGTCCTTTTTTAATGTCGCTGTGCTGTGCAATTTGGTAGCTGTGGCGCGGCTACACAGCAAAGAGAAGCGGCTTCCCGCCTCCTCTTCCTGGCACTCTGTATCGGCCTAATGTTAACATATGGGATTCTAAATGTGTGAGTGGGGCTGCATCCATTCATGGTTAGTAATCAATGTTGTTTAATAATTTTGTAAGCTGCCTTGGATCTCCTGTTGGGAGAATGGTGGCGTATAAATTCAATAAATAAATAAATCTTAACCCTTTATCATTTAGTGGAAAAAAACCAGTTTTAGAGAGGACAGAGGCTGGATTCTTTCCCATTTCTGGATCTCATACTATACACCAGATGTCATGAGGAGATGGTGAAGTAGGAGCAAAGTGGACTCACCTGGAGCCTTTTCACACTATCATACAACTAGAGCATTGTGATTTTAATTGTCAGGGCTCCATCTTATGGAATCCTGGAGTTTGTAGTTTGGTGAACACTAGACTTCTCTGACTGAGAATCCTAAGCACTCCTTCCTAAGTTGCAAATCCAAAGATTTGCAGTTAAAGCAAAATCACAGCTCTATGGTTATGTAGTGTGAAGGGGGCAACTGGTGCTTTGAGATGCTGGCTGACAGTAGAAGTGTCTGCCACATTCCCCTCATGGGGAAGACAAAGAGTGAGGCAGATTCATCCAAGGTTAAGACAATCTGTCTTCAGAGTTCCAGTGATGCCACGAAGCACCGAGTGTGCAGATGCGTTTACTTTTTCTTTCATTTCCACACATGGGAAGACAAAAGGAGGAATGAAACTAGTGACTGCTGCATTGACATGGTGGGCTACTGACAAGGGGAAGTCATTGTGCTTCTGTCATAGTAGGATACTGACAGCAAAGAAGAATCTTTCAAAGGGTTGCCACTGTGAATATAGGAGACCAGCATTTTGTTCTAACACTTGGTTGCCCTGTATTTATACCATTTACCCCTATTTATGAACCATGGCTTTAAAAATTGGACAAAATACCTATTAATTTCCAGAGACAATTTGCTAGGACATGAGCTTAACTTTCCCCATTTGAAATAGGTCAGCAAAACAAACTGCTACCGGCAGTCAGCTCCATGAATTTTCTCTTTTCAAATTGTTTTTTATGGTAACAAAGGTAATTTGGAAAGCTGGTAGATTTCCTCTAAATCCATATATCTAATTGTGTCATAATTTAATTTCTATAAAAATTGCTAAATGGGGGTGCCATTATGTTCAAGTACCCAGGCACATACTCCCAAGCCAATTTTTTGCTACCATATATTGGGACAAAGCCTGATGTCAAATAGGCGACACTTCCTTTAAAAGGGAGCAAAATGCTTCCCTATATCACCAGCCCAAAGATTAGGGATACAATAAACCTTTGAAGAATACTGCTTTCCAGCATCAAGAAGAAAATTACAGTGTCTGAACTGCTCTAAAAACAGATTCATTGCTCCTTGCAAAGCTGCAGTTATAGTGTTTGTTTCAAAGCAAGTTCTGTAAGAACAGAGTATATGTGGGGGCAGGGAGGAGGCAAGAAAAAGAATTTTCCCTTCTGTTTTTTAAAAATGAATCTCATGGGGACTGAGTTAGACATTTTGCTATTGCAATGAACAAGTGATTTTACAATAGTACTCTTTTTTGCTCCCCCTTTCCCCTTGGATCAGTCAGGCTGATTTGAGAAGACTTTTTCTGCTTTCTGCTCTTGATAATAACAAGGGTTGTAAACAAAGAGATATTCATCTGAATATCCTTGTCTATATAGTACAATGAGACTCCAAAATTTAACAGAAAGAAACTTAGTTTTAAATGATGAGCCCTGATATTTACAACACATTCCCAAAGTGGGTGTTAATGTGAGTATATTGGGGGAGAGTATGTACAGTCAGAAAGGAGATGACTTCAAACTTGTCTAGGAGCTATTGACAGAGAGCATCTGAGACACTTTTATTTACAATATCAGTAGCAGTGTACACTTTTCTAATCTCTGTGGGAACAGTCTGAATGTGAATGCACCCAGGAGAAGGTTACAGATCTTTACTAGAATGAATAATGCTGCTCAGGAGAGAGCATTTTATTCACCAACAAGCAGTGGACATTAGAAAACATTTATTCAAAGTTTAGAAAACTTTTCAAATAATGTGCCTACTGGGCCAAAGGTTTATAACTATTGAAGGAAGGGTTGAAAAAAGAAAGACATCACATAGTACCAGGAAGGGGGGGGAGATACAATCAATATTCCACAGTCCAGTATTGTTGCCAATCCAGTTCCTTTGCCTTGAAAGCCTGCTACAATATCCGCATCAGCACCAACATTCTTTCAACATGGAGGAAAAGAACTGTGTCACCTGGAAGAGATGTGATCTACTAAAATGGAATCAAAATGCATTTTAAGACTTCTAGCAGGTTTGGGCTGCTGGTTTGAAATATTGTACTGGATCTTTCCCAACCACATTATGGGCCAGAGAATGAAGATTGAAATAGGTCAGTAAAACAAACTGCACTGGTAAAACATCGGTAAAACATCAGAGAAGTGTGACGACCTGACATGCTTCTGAAACATCAGGGGATCATCCCTTCACCTCTAGCATCCTTGAATCATTCATGGAACAGCAATTTCTTATGAACACAAAGTTCCCCACTGTCAGGAATTGGTTTTCTCCTTCACCTTGTTTCTCCCGTATGAGGCAGGGGACAAAGGAGCAAATGCAGATGCTTCAAGACCTGGCTGAGTGCCATGGTCAGGACTCATCTGCCTTGCAAAATGCCATCTGAACATGTTGCTCAGTACCCTTGCCCCATGGGTAAGGGCAGAAATGATAGACACTCATGTTGCCTCAAAACGGCAACCTGATACAGGTAGGCCATGTCTTTCCTGTTGTTTTAAAGGGATATTCCACAAGTGAAGATTAAGAGAGAGTGCAACAGAGTTGAAAGTATTCTGCATGGCTGTAATTATATTTATTTATAGTTTCCCTTTGCTCAATAGAATTTAGGTGATATATATGGTTCATTATTGTTTTATACCTTCAAGTCAACTCTGATTTATGGCAAACCTATCCTAGAGTTTTCTTGGCAAGAGTTATTCAGAACAGGTTTGCCATTGTCTTCCTCAAAGGCTGAAAAATAATGACTTTCCCATGGTCACCTAGTACTTTCCATGACTAACTGGAGATTTGAACTTTATTCTCGCAATGTCCTAGTCCACTGGTGGCGCAGTGGTTAAATGCCTGTACTGCAGCCATTCACTCGAAACCAGAAGGTTGCGAGTTCAAGACCAGCAAAAGGGCCCAAGCTCGACTCAGGCTTGCATCCTTCCGAGGTCGCTAAAATGAGTACCCAGACTGTTGGGGGCAAATTAGCTTACTTGCTAATTAGCTTACTTGCTGTTCACCGCTATGATCTTTGGAATAGCGGTATATAAATAAAACATATTAACATATTATTAACACTCAAACTATTATGCTATGCTGGCTTCATATACTATTCATTCACACTCATTTTAGCTTTGTGATAACCCTATAAGGGTATAAAAGGGTGTAAAAGGAATTTAATTAGAGTCTTTCTGATCCAACTTTGTGACACTCTAATAGAAGTTTGGAAAATATACTTTTTCAACTACAAAAATCATACTAATAGCAAAATAAATTAATAGATTTTGGGGGATATTTTTTTTTCTTTGGCTTGTTTTGTGTTCAGAAAGAAAAATTGCATTGGTACTTAAATCTCATTACCTAATCTCAGCTATCTGTCTGTCTATCTGGGGAGTAGAAATGTATCCCAATAGCAATAGCAAGTACATTTCTATACCATTTATTAGTGAACTAACACTCCCTAAGTGGGTTACATTGTGTAAACTAATTGCCCTCAACCATCTGAGTACTCATTTTACTGACCTACAAAAGGATGAAAGGCTGAGTGGAACTTGAAGCCCTGCCTGAGATCGAGTTTACAACCTTATGGCTGCAGTACTGGCATTTAACCACTATGCCACCAGGGCTCCCTACAGTTTAGAACAGTCGATCTGTCTGTTTATCTATCCATCTATCTGAAAGAATGTTTTTTTCCACTTATTTTATGTCCTACACCATTTTTGTTTGTTTATAGATAGAAACCTATTGATGGTAGATATTAAACATTGTTTGCTGCTATGAAAGTGTCAGTCTACTGGAAGGTGAACTATGTAGCTCTACTCCTGTGTAAATTCTGTAACAGAAAAGTGCACAGAGGTGAAATTTTAACCCTACAGAAAGGCAGCTGCTTGTGAGGAAGAACAGAAACTATTTTGTCCATAATAGTATATTTCCTTTCCCTCTTGGTAACATGAACTTTAAAAATTTCCAGTCAAAAGCATATGCTGAAGATAAGGAAATGAGACATCACCATATAAATAGACATAATGTATTGTCCTTTAGATTCTATACAGTGTGATCCTAAATATGCTAATTTAGCTGCACGGATGAAAGATTTTGGTTTGACTATTTCTCATCCCCCACCCCCTTGCTCCTGCTTTACATTCATTTCATTCCATTTTTACATCAGCTTGTGAATCTTTGAACATGCAGACATTTGCACTAACTTCCAAGCATAATTTTCTTTACATGCTCATTTTTATGAATGTGAGGTAAAAGTGAGTTACTTCATTGGCTACAAAGAAGGAAAGCAAACCCAGCCTTGATTCTTACTGAACTATTGGGCAAAATACCACCTGCATATCATGGCTGTAAGACTTAAAAAACGGTTTAAGGAGTTTCTTCCATTTTGAATCAAGAGCTGCCACCTTCCCTTTTTGAGAAAAACTGCTGCTGTTACAGAAGATTGGCAGTGTACCAATAGGCAAACTTCCTACTACCGAAGCCTGCAACCAAGTAGCTAAACTAAAATAATTAAATTAAACTAAGCATCCAAAATCAAGATCTAATATCCTAGAATCAGTAAGTATCATCTTCAGACTCTGTCAACCCTATTCTAAACATACCAGTCATTATTATATATTAAAACTATGTCTTTCATCATAACAGCATTGGCATAGATAGGCAAAACAGCTGAGAATTGTCAAAGCACAATTCTTTAGCACTGACCCCTGGCCTCTTTGCAAACGTACTTTATCATCACTGAAGAGATTGTGAAGGGAAAGAAAGTGAAACTATCCATTTTTGAAGTCACCATGTTTGTCTGAAAGCTCCTTTGACTATACTTTTTAAAACCCTAATTAGAAGAGGAAGGCAGGATGATCATGACCTGAAGTTCATCATCATCTGATGTGGCTATAGGGGAGTGATTTATAAGAACAAAATAAGTTAGGAATTCGTCTGTGCTTTACTTGGGAAATAGGTTTCTTGGGGGTGGTATTGCAAATAGGCTCACCTTTTAGCCAGTTAGTTTGACCATAATTGTACAGAGTCAACATGACAGAGAAAGCCAAGTCCTTTTTTAAACAAAAGACTGCTTAAGGGCCTACATCTATCTTATTTTAATCATGCTGTGGGCAGTTAATGGGAAAAATTCCATTAAATACAGACAGCATGGGTCCCATGACCAGACTTAGGTCTCCCCTGATGGTCCCAGACTGGATTACTCCACCTATTGTTTCCATAATGAAAAATATATTTTGTTCAATAGAAACTTCATCCCCATACAAAATGTGGGTGTGGAAGAACCAACCAGGACAGCAGAGTTGGGCAAACAACTGAAGATAGGGTTGTTCTATTCTACTTCCTTTAATCTGGGCACTGTTTTGCATATTATACAAATTATTTCTGTTATGAAGATAGCTCATTAATTGTTGCTTTTCCCTGTCTGCTATGTTTCTGTCTTCATACCATTTCTAACAATTTCAACCACTCTGGAATAACCAATACATGGTAATGTTCAGACTGCTGGAATTTACAAGATGGGGCATCACTAGCTCAGCAAATCTGCCATACAAAACAGTCCAGGGATGTAAGTCTTCAAGTTTCTTCTCAGTGATCACAATGAATAATTTCAGAAATTTTCTTCCTGCTGTGAAAAAGTCTTCAAAACCCACACCATTTTTGAAGGCTACTCACAATTCAGGACTTATGCTGTGCAAAACTTGCACATGGTTGTTTTGCTCAGAAAACAGCATTTTCAGTGCTGGAAACAGTGCTTTCTGTGAGGGGAATAATATTTCAACTGAGAAGTATTAATTCCTGTGCAGAAAATGCTATTTTCTATGCAAATCAGCCATGTGCAAGTTTTGGACAGCATAAGTCCTGAATTTACAGCATTTTCTGCTCGGGAATTAATTTTTCTGTGTTGAAATATTATTTTTCATGCAGAAAATGCTATTCCTGCAGAGAAAATGTTGTTTTCTGTGCAAAGCAACCATGTGCAAATTTTGCACAGAATAAGTTTCCAGCTGTGAAGATTCTTGCCAGTCTAGGATTTATTTCTCAATACTTAAAAAATTTGGCATTTCAAATATTTTTTAATTTTCTTTCCATCTCCAGTAGCACCAAGTTTATTGTCTTCTGGGGTAGTTACTAAGTGTGAATTCTGAGACAAAAGTATTTCCTTGCTGATGATTTTAGGTTGTGAAATGTTGTATTGTATACCTCTTGGGCATTTTGTAATACCTGAAGTAGTCTGCAGCATTGGGGATATCTTGCACATAATAATGAGAGAAATTGAGAGAATCATAGAATTATAGAATTGTAGAGTTGGAAGAGACCACAAGGGCCATCCAGTCCAACCACCTGCTACACAGGAAATCTCAATCAAAGCATCCAGAGAGAGAGATTTCAAACCAGCATTGAGATTCCCCTTGTTGTCTTGATCCTCAGAGGAGAGAATTCCAGGCCCTGAGATCAGGAATGTATAACTGTGACAGAAATCTAAAGCCATTAAAGTATTTTGTTGACTGGCTAAAACAACCACAGGCCTTTCAAAAAAAATCTCTATGGTGCATTTATGTGTGAGAGAAAGGAGGCAGATACATGGAAAGGTTTGTACAGCTTGAAAATTTTCCTGGGCAGTGAAACAAGGAGGATAGACCGTAGTCATACCAGTACCAGAACAGGTAGCATAGGTACAGCCTGCTTAAGCTTTTATAAAGCAGTGGGTCACAGGAAATTTGTGCAACTCTACTTAGCTATCAGTGCATATAACAGGATAGATATGAATATGTTTGGCAAAAGATTTACATCCCTTCCAAATGGCACTCACCCTGATGGAAACATGTTTCTGTCTTGATTAGATATTTGGTGAAGGAAACTACCTTGTCAAGGCTGGTTATCACCCACCATCTATGATCATTTCATTTCTTTGCTTTCTATAGTATTAATTATTTTTTAATTTTTTATGGTAATTATACGACGCCTTTCAGCCCTAAAGGCTATCATAGTGGCTTACAATTATTATTTTTAAATAGATGGCTCCCTGCCCTCAGGCTTACAATCTAAAAGACACGACACAAAAGGAGAAGGGAATGGTGGTGGGAAAGGGTATGAGGTCCAGTGGTTCTTTTCTCCCTCTGAGGCCTGGACCAAGGCAGATGGACTGGAGGGAGGGCTCTTCAAATTTCTACATTCAAATTTCAAATTGCTACTTCAAATTTCCAAGAAATAATAATAATAATAATAATAATAATAATAATAATAATAATAATTTTATTTATATTTTCCCACCTCTCCCAGATGGATCAAGGCAGGATTACATTCTGCTAAAACACATACATCAGTAATAAAATATGTATAAAATACATCAATAAAAACACAGGTAATCTTAAAAGCTAACTCATCGTCAAGTGGTAATGCAGTAGATTCATAAAATGGTCTGAAGGTATCTCTTACATAAGGTCAGGAGGGTAATAATAATAATAATAATAATAATAATAATAATAATAATTTATTTGTATCCCTGTATTGGATCGAGGCGGGTAACAACAAACATAAGAACAATAAAAATAGAACACAACAAACTACAAGTAAAAACACAGCAAAGCATATAAAACCCAATTTCCTATCTCCCTCCCACCTTAAAATAGCATTAAAACAATAATTCCCAACTGGAGAGTGAACATTCCGAGGGTAAGCTCACCAGAAGAGATCCATCTTAAGTGCCTTCTTAAACAACTCCAAGGAGGTAACAAGATGGATCATTTCCGGAAAACCATTCCACAATTTCGGAGCAGCTGCTGTGAAGGCTCTCTGGGAAGTCAATATGAGCCTAGTTGGTTGATGTTCTAATACATTTTTGGGTAGATATGCCAGTTTAGCTGTCCTCTTTTGAAAGCTCTAAAAGAACTCTGGAATCCATTTTTTTATTATTATTCTCATTTCATTTCCTGTATTCTGGCCATTTATCCATGGTTTATTTCATCCCATTTCTTTTACTGAAATAAACTGCTAAACAAAGAACCCTTACTTTGCTTAATTCCAGGCTGAAAATCACAGAGGGTTGTAGAGTTCAGGATCTTTGCCAGAGAACCTTGTTAGCATGTCCTCCAAAAATCCCAAAACTGGTAATCTGGTGCCTCTCCACCTAGAGACCTTTATCAATGTCTCTTCTTCTCGAGCAGTAATTATAATTTCGATATTCCCTAGTTTCTCTTCCAGAATCACCCAATGAAAGAAATATATCTTCAAGAACTGTTCTCTGTTCTTCTGGTTCTCTTTTCACTATTAAACTATAACCTTCACATTTATATACTCTGTCTACTCCCCCCCCCTTTTTTTTTTTTTTTTTTGCTTATGTATCCTTTTTAGAAATCTTTACACGTGCATGATTTCATACATGTGCTTGGAGACATGTATGAACAATATGTGAATAAAAACAAATGGACCTTTATAAGATTAAACCATATACTTTATTCTGTTGTGAAAATGATTAATTCAGGGTATATCTTTAAAAGACCTATAAATAAGAGTCATCTATTCTTATTTACCTAATCCTTCCATGAGCAAGACAAACTAGAGACATAACTGCTACAGCTAATTTGCATATTCATAATATCACTGATTCACTAAGAATGGCACTATTGCCATCTGAATGTTAATGCAGATAATGGAGCCAAGCTGAAGGGCAAACCTATACCAAAAAAAGCTATAGTTTTTTCCCCAGCAGACTTCATCACTTAGCTTAATTGTGAACTTTTTTTTCTCACATACACATAAATTTAATACTATTGGAGTAGCATTGCCAGTCTCTTTCTCTTTTTTTCTCACTCCCTCTCTTTTTGAAAACCTTTGGGATATCTACAGTAATAATGCTTGCATAGGCAATCCATGACGCATGTGAAAGTCAGCTTACGTATCTATGAAATTATATATAACCTGAGAACCAAATGATGCAATGGTTTCAGCATTGGACTACAACTCTGGTGACCAGCTCAGTCATGAAACCATTGGGTGACTCTGGCAAGTCACACTCTCTCAGCCTCAGGGGAAGGCAATGGCAAACCTCCTCCGATCAAAGCTTGCCAAGAAAACTCCATTATAGGATTGCCATTAGTCAGAAACGGCTTGAAGGCACGCAACACACACACACATTTATAACTTGCTTTTGTCTTCTAACAGAGACATTCAAAAGTGTTTAATAAAAAATTAATAATCTAATGAATAAAAACCAATAACAAGTTAAAAAGCACAGAGTGCTAAAATATCCAAACAATCGTAAACGCCAAGACTTCATAAAAAGGACATCCTGAAATGCTGATATAACACAAGCAGAAATGAAGATGACTAAACCCAAGGATGGGGAACCAGTGGATGACTAGATATTGCTAGACTGAAAAATCACATTTTTCCTGACCACTAGGAATGATGGCTGGCTCCCGTGAGAGTTGTAAGTCAACATGGGGAGCACCATAGGTAGCTCACTCTGCGCTTAAGCTTTGGAGGTTGTGAGCTCCACATATAAGGTGCTGCCAAGTAAGGCCCTGTCAAGTAATATGCTGCCCCTGGATTAGAGATAGTAAGAATATTTAAAAGTATTTGAGAATTGGTCAAAATATGGGGTTTTAAGTGTTGATAAACCATGGTGAGAAGAATCCTGGACTCACAAGAATCCTTTCAGTTTACAGCTTATTCTATGTACAGGTCATATAACATGATTTTGCACAGAAAACAGCATTTTTCAAAGCTAAGGATTCTTCTCACCAAGGAGAGTTTTTGCTAATATTGTTTTCTGCACAGAAAACAGGTTTCTTGTGCACATTCTTTTCTAAACAGAATATACTGCCTATTTCTACATACCTAAGGAAGGAACTAACAGCCAGCACCTCACTATATAGCGATACACCCAGTCTCTTGAGCTCAGTCACAGAGTTTGAGGAACAAGCCAGGCAAACATGTGTCTTTTACCTAGGTGTTTAATAGGCATGATATTCTTGCAAACAAGCTAGTACAATGTGGGGTAGACAAGACAACTGTTCAATGGGGCCAAAGGGTGCTCAGCAATGGTTCCTCTTCATCCTGCAGAAAAGTGACAGTGACGTACCAAAGGGTTCTGTCCTGGACCCAGTGCTATTTAACATCTTTATCAATGACTTAAATGAAAGAATAGAGGGCATGCTTATCAAATTTGCAGATGACACCAAAATAAGAGTAATAGGTAATACCCAGAGGACAGGATCAAAATTCAAAATGACCTTAATAGATTAGAAGGTTGGGCCAAAACTAACAAAATGAATTTCAACACAGAGAAATGTAAGGTACTGCACTTAGGGTGGAAAAATGAAAAGCATAGATATAGGATGAAGGACACTTGGCTTAAGGAGACTACGGGATCATTCACACTACACTACAGTCTGAATTTCAAACCAGATTATAAATGGTAGTTCCAACTGGTGACATTTTTTGCACACTCAGATCAGGATTTTGCACACCAGGGCAAATCCCCCTCAGTACAGGATTTCCGATATCTGGTTTCCCCCCCATTCTTTTCAGAAAACCCGGTTCTTCCATAGTGCTGACAAATGGGAACTTGTCCCTGATCATGACTGGGTCATTTAAGGGTCATACAGCTCAGGGAGTGGACAGTGGGTGGAACATGCCTCCCCTCTCACACCAGTCGCTTTGCAAGCAGCTTTTTAAAAAATATATTTTTATTTGTTTTGATGAAATATGTGAATACTTGTGCTAACATTTTTTCTCTTTCGTTTGCTCCCGCCACTGCAGCCAAAATAAAAGTTTTACTGGATGTTGCTGGGGCAGGGTTTTCTTAATATCTATATCTATATCTACAGTATATATAAATTAGGCAAATGGATAGAATGCTTGTGCTACATATTTTTCCCTTTCGCTTGCCCCCACCACTGCAGCCAAAATACAAGTTTTCATACACTTTTTGCTTGGATGCCACTAAGGCTGTCTTTTTAAAATTAAATTTGACAAATTGATAGAATTTAGAACATTGCTGCTAGATTTTTTAAAAAAAGAAGGGGGGAAGCACCCATGCCGTTGACGAATGGCTGAAGTAGATACATGGCACATCACCACTGATGACAGCAGAAGTGAATATGCAAATCATTTGACTGACAACAATGAAGTGCAAAATCAAGTGGGGTAAATTGCACAGGGGAGGTGTGATCGGGGTAAACGATAGTGGGAACTTCCATTCAGGACAGATTTGGTATTGGATTACCAAATCTGCCTGGATCTACCCAGGGCAAAAGCACAAGTGTGAAAGGGACCTATGTGAGAAAGGGATCTAGGAGTCCAAGTAGACCACATGTAGAACATGAGTTAACCATGTCCTGCCGCAGCTAAAAAGACCAATGTGTTCTAGGCTGCATTAATAGAAGTATAGTGTCTTGATCAAGAGAAGTAATGGTGCCACTCTATTCTGCCTTGGTCAGGCATCACTTAGAATACAGATCTGTGCACCAAGATTCAAAAAGGATGTTGACAAATTGGAGGGTGTCCAGAGGAGGGAGGCTAAAATGGCGAAGGATCTGGAAACCATGCCTTATGAGGAAAGACTTAGGGAGCTGGGTATGTTTAGCCTGGAGAAGAGATGATTAAGGAGTGATATGATAGCCCTCTATAAGGATATGAAGGGGTGTCACACTGAGGATGGAGCAAGCTTGTTTCCTGCTGCTCCAGAGACTAGAATACAGAACAATGGATGCAAGTTCCAGTAGAGATTCTACCTCAACATTTGGAGGAGCATCCTGACAGTAAGAGTTGTTCGACAGAGTTACATTCTCCCTTGGAGCATGGTGGGGTCTCCTTCCTTGGAGGTCTTTAAACAGAGGCTGGATGGCCATCTGTCGGGGATGCTTTGATTATGATTTTCTGCATGGCAGGGGGTTGGCCTGGATGGCACTTGTGGTCTCTCCCAACTCTACAATTCTATGATTCTACATAGCAAATGAATTCCCCCAGTGCATCACAATATATGAATAGTCTTCCAAAATGATGTGGTTTAGAAGACTTTCTCACAGTGAGATGAAAATCACTAAAATTATTCACATGAACTCAGCAGTGGAGTTTCAATTGAGAAGAAATGGCTCTTCAAAAAGCTTGGTCCTAATCTGTTAAGGAGGTTGTAGATAATAAGAAGCACCTTCAGTAATATAAATTTGCCTGATATCATCATCATCATCATCATCATCATCATCATCATCATCATCATCATCATCTGTTATGTTGTTAAGGCCAGAGCAGCATTTCATCTCAGTGGTAAGGACAGGACACATTAGAACCTAGAGAGGTATGTGGTAAAGGTAGAGTTGGCTAACAAATATCTCTAACAGCATGACAAAGCATTCCCTTTTCAAACTGAACAACAGTTTGAAATGCTTCCATTTGGAAATCTCTTAGGCCTCCCAGACAGCACTATAGAAATTTCACTGCATTTCCTGGCAGTTCTCCTTGTCAGAACTATGTGCTGGAGAAAGCATTCCCAATAGGCAGTTACTCCTTAAATCAATCACTCTTCTGTAATAGAAGTGGTCTGTTCTTAATTCTCTTCAATAAAAAACAGGCAATTTAATCATAATATAAAGCAAATCTATACCCAAAGGAAATTGTTTAAAGGAAAGCACAATATATTTATAAGCATTAACCTTGAAACCATGCTCTCCCCCCCCCCCACCCCAGTCTCTGATTTCTAGTAGTATGTAAGCAGCTGGGCAAAATTAGTTTTTGGGATTATAATTACCCAGCCCCTTCCCCCCAGTAGCATAGCTACAGGCAAAGTTGGTCGAGGATTATGGGAACAATACTCCGCAAATGTAATATTTCCAGGCTGTAATCCTATAAAATTGTCTCTTCCTCTGATCTCTAGAGAAAGCACCTTAAGAAGGGGATTAAAAAACTGGATAGTTTCGAAAACATAAAAAAGAGTTGTTGTTTTTTAAAAAATTAAAAAGAAAACATTGGATGGTTTGGGCTTTTTAATTTCGTTGAAATGTCTTTCATAGGATATCTATATTTGTTTTTGTTGTGTGCCTTCAAGTCATTTTTTACTTTTGGTGACCCTAAAACAAAGCTATCACTGACTCATCCAGCAAGTTTCCATGACTGAGTGGGTAATTGAACCCTGATCTCCAGAGATGCAGTCCAATGCTCAAACAGCTACACCATGATGGCTCATCTATATCTATAGCTATAGATATAACTATCTATCTGTACCTATGTCTACACACATGTTGGTTTAAAATGGAAACAAAATTTGATATAAACTAACATCTTAAAGCCTATAGTTAAAATCTCTTAAAAATGGATCAGGGCCATCTATCAAATGCATTGGTTTAAAGCTTAGTTTTTTGAGAGAAAAGTATGAGAAAGAGAGGAATGTGGAAGGTTAAGCATTATAAATGGCAAAAGCAGAATAATCCAAACTGTGGAGAGGGAGATATGTGCTGAAGAAATAACCTAGGGGCTGTACAGATAGCACATGAAGAGGCGGCTCTATACCGCCCCTAGAAGCACTGGTTTGGGGACGCAGCAATCTCGCACCACGCCCACAACCTGGTGCAAAAAGAAGCCACAAAAAGGGGCTCCTTTGTGTGCCATAGAAGGGGTGTCATAAGTGCCATGGTGTGGCGTTATGATGCCCCTCGGGTGCAATGCCGTTTGGGTGCTGCACAAAAGGGACAACTCATGGCACCTGCCGTGTAAATGGGCACGAGCCAAGATGGCACCCGGGCAGCATGGTAAGAGCTTTCAGCATGTGAACACTTAGCCCTAGCATAGTCCTAGTTGGCCTGCAGGCTGACACAAAGTACCAGTCTGTACAGGCTCCTAGTCCCAAGCTCCATGAGGGCCAATCCATCAGCAGAGCAAGAAGCGCAGGAAGCTTCTGGAGGTTTAGTTCAGTTTATTTTATTTTCACTTTTTAATGCAATTCTGGAGTTCTGCTAATGCAATATAAGTTTTTAAAAGGAAAAAAAATTGAAAAGAAATAGAGGGAGGGGGTTTAAATCAAACCAGACAGCCTCAGAAGAGGGAGAGGGGCAACGAGAGAGGATAAGACTATGATACCATGTGACTGCCAATATTGCAACTGTCATGGCAGCAGCATTATGCACTTGGGGATTAATGAGATTATTGTTTGATTGGTAGCTTATTCATGGGTTTCCTCCTCCATCAATAAAAAGGGATGCCCTAACTACCATCCCAGACATCGTAACTATGGGTCAGAGGTGATGTTGTGTGATAAGTATTACCAAAAGTGCTATTTTACAACTAT
Source organism: Sceloporus undulatus (assembly GCF_019175285.1). NCBI lineage: Eukaryota > Metazoa > Chordata > Lepidosauria > Squamata > Phrynosomatidae > Sceloporus > Sceloporus undulatus. The sequence goes on along the minus strand of NC_056524.1, from coordinate 82,129,514 downwards.
AAAATCAGTTTAAAAGCCAGCTTTTAAAAGCCCATTCTTTGAAGGTTTCCAAATCTTTTCTGTTCCACTATTCTCCATTCATGCCATAAATCATTCTACCTCATTTCTTCCAGACTGTGTGAGTGTAGAAACTTTTTATTGAGTAGTTCTACTTTATTCCTCTACTCCACATGTCTCTGTCTCTACCATCTCCTTACTTAAAAGAGCACAGTTGAGCCACCCTAGCAGTTTTTCTATGTAATACCATAAGGACCCTTCAAACTGTGCAGCACATAGGTCCAAGGTGGACTATTGTACAAGTATTGTTTGCAATAAGCCACAGGAACTTGAGGTCTCTCTGTCCTCCTAGCCAGCTCTCTTGCTGCTTCTTCTCACTGAAGCTTTGTTTAACAAACCCAGAAAAATATCCATTTAGACTTTTCTCTTCCCCTCTCCCTTTAGCCTGCTTGGCAGAAAGAAAAGGCCACCAGCCCTTGAGAGTGGTATGTGTACTGTGTTATTGATGACTGCCACAGTGGACAGTAATAGTTTCCTTTCAGGATCATAATCAGCCACCTAACTCTCTCTGCCTTTCTATGAGTGCTGTAGGTAGAATCTGTCTTGAGGAGAAAATCCTTCCACAATGCAAGAAATTGGCTGTGTTGAGAAGCTGCTGCTTAGAAGGTACTACTCCTGCTGTGCAGTATTTTTTTTTTGTTCTTTCATTGTTGTACTTCAGACAATGCTGACCTCTTTCCTACTAGCCAATCTTTCATCTTCATCACAGCTCCTCATGGGTGTTCCTTAAAGGTGAAATATTCCCAACCTCCACTTATTCTGAGTAGTGCCTTCTTAAGAAAACAGCTTCACTAACAATGGAACAGCACACTTGGAACTTACTAAACTGGAAACAGGAGAGGAATGAATCATCCATTAGTCTTTTGCCTCCCTCCCTCTTTTCATTACATCTTTTAGAGTCAAGGAACTGTATATAGGTCAGCCTTTAATTAATACTATCATATGAAACTTGTTTTAATCTCATAGTGTGCTGTCCTTTCTGTTTTTTTGTTTTGTACCCTTTAAAATGGGTCAATTATCATTTCCTGCTTATGCATATGAACATATGAACCATTCCACAGTTTTCATTTCCCCATCCAGTTCATGCTTTCATCTGGCACACGTTACTCAGGGCCCTTTCACACTGCACATCTATATCACTATGATTCAGTATTAATTGCCAAATAACCTCTTCAGGGATCCTGGGATTGGCAGTTTAGGAAGAGGTATTTAAAATCATCCTCAACTAGATTGCTTCTCTGGGGCCTCAACAAACTAAACACTCCAATATTCCATAGGATGCAGCCATGCAATATAACTGGAATCATAGTGCTGTAACTATGTAGTGTGAAGAGGCTCCCAGAACTGAACAAAAGGGAATATATGATGGTGATATGAGAAGTGCTATAAACCCTATAGGTGCAAGATCCTACATGAGCTTTGAGGCTAAGCAGGGTCAGTCTTGTATAGTACTAGGATGGGAGACCACCAATGAATACCAGGTGTTGTATGCTACATTTCAGAGTAAGGAACTATTAAAACCACCTCTAAGTATTCCTTGCTTAATAAAACTTCATGAAATGCATGGGGTTGCTATAAGTTGACCAGTGACTTGAAGACACACACATGTGCACACACATATGCATTTCTGAATTATAGCTCACATGTGCACTCTGGGGAAGATTAAAAAACAGGACTAAACCCTTCATAACACAGCAGAAGTTATTTTTTTCCTACAAACATATCAGGCCGAGTTAACATAACATGTCTAGTGTACTTCCCATGTGGTACTACTACCTGTGTAAAATAGGACACTGAGAAATCTAAATAGACCTTAGAGGTAATCATATTTCCAAGAAATATTAACTGTGAAGAACTGTGACTTGCTTAGAAGAATCTATCTTTATGCACAGTCCTTCCAGATTGATATGTCAATACATATTTCAGCATCACTGTTGTTGTATGCCTCCAAGTAATTTCAGAATTATGATGACCCTAAGGTGAATCTACCATGGAGTTTTCCTGGCAAGATCTGTGCATGTGTGCACATGCATGCCATTGCCTTTCTTTGATGCTGAGATGCTGTGGTCTGTCTCAGTGGATTCCCATGGCCAAGTGGAGATTCAATACCTCATCTCCTAGTTCAACATTCAAATACTACAGTGTACTAACTCAGGCGGGGTACAGACCGCCGCTTTGCGGCGGTCTGCCGCCGCCGCCAGTAGGTCCGCAGGGGAGCCGGAGCCTTCACACGGCCCGACTCCCGCGTGGACCGAAAAAGAAGCTCCAAAATGGAGCTTCTTTTTCCGTCGCGTTTGCGATGTAGCGAGGCGCCAGGGGCGCGCTCGCTACGTCACAAGCGGCGCGAAGCGTACGGACGCTCTGCGTCCGATAGGCAAAGATGGCGCCGGCCATGTAGAAGGGCCAGTGCCATCTTGTACGGACGGAGTCCTAGGCCCAGGGGCGTCTAAAAGAGACGCCCCTTTTTTAAAATGGGACGTCGAGGACGTCCCAAATGGCAGAAAGCACCCCAGTCTCATTGCTGTTGTTGTTAACAGTCATCAAGTCAGCTTTGACTAATTGTGCTGTTATTGAGAGGCCTCCAAATCACCCTATCATCAACAGCCCTACTGAGTTCTTGCAGACTCAGAGGCCCAAAACACATGGACCAAAAGTAGCAGCTTCTGGCCATTTGGGGGTCATGGTGTTTAAATGATACACACCTACAAAGTGGCTAGAAGCTCTGATGCCACCCTCCAATCCAAAGGATCAGATAAAAAACGAGCCATTTTAATTTGGCTCCTGCAGTGCACAGCTTGAGACCACAGGTGGTGCCTGTTTTGGGTGCAAGCTGCGTGGCTACCGTGGTGTCGGCCCAATCACAGCCTGTGTAGCCAAAAGCCACTTCTTCCTGGCCGTCTGCTTCGTTCCAGAGTCATGGTTTCCTTGACTGAGCCTAATCATCTGGAATGTGATCTTCCTATTTTCTACTGCTTTCTACATTACCAAGCATTATTGTATTTCTTACTGAGTCATGTCTTCTCACAATATGGCGTAACCGTCTCAGTTTAGTCATCTCGGCTTCTAGAGAGAGTTCAGGTTTGATTTGCTCTAGGAGTCATTTATTTGTCATTGTGGCAGTCCATAGTATCCATAGAACTCTTATCCATCATTAGATTTCCAATCAGTTGATTATATTCTCACCAGGTTGCTTCACTGTCCAGTTTTTCCAGTTTGACAATGCTTTAACTGTCATGGATCCATTTTATAGAGTCCTGGTCCCTCCTGTTGTGTCACCAGAGCTCTCTGATAGAGAAGGCTAAATGTCTCACTTATTCAATAGCATTGAGCCATGCTAGTTGATGAAGTTTCTAACAGCATTAATTCTGCAAGGTAGATGCAGCCTTAGTCTTTTTATTTCTTGACTGCAGTTTCCATTCTGATTAATGACTGGGTCAAGTTATGGAAAACAAGTCCCTCCACATTTTCTGGGATTAGGGGCACAGGACCCCCATAAATGTGGAAAAACACAAACAACAAAAACACTATATTTTTACCCGAGAGAACACCTCTCTAGGAACCTCTAGGTCTTTAGTTTTTTGTGGGTTTTTCAGACTATGTGTGCATGTTCTAGAAGAGTTTATTTCTGACATTTTGCCAGCATCTGTGGCTGGCATCTTCAGTTCTCTGAAGATGCCAGTCACAGATGCTGGTGAAACATCAGGAATAATGTTGGGGTGTGTATTGAGGCAAAAAGACAACAGCAGAGTTTTGAAGATGTTTTAACAAAAATAACTTTACTCAGCAGAAGTCATGAAACAAAGCTAAAAACAAAACAGGACAAATGGCATAGTACGTAACAGCAAAAATTGAAGCACAGTAAAAACTTCTAGTTCAGCACCATGTCATTATAACATTACCATTGCAGCAGCATGATGAGCAATATTACCAGCAAGGTCACAACCAGGATGTACAGCACATTCAGAGTGCTACCAAACTGTATGGAAAGCATGTACAGAGAATGCTTGTAACAGACATTGCAATGCACTTATACTTTGCTAATTGGCTAACACAATCACCTGGCCTAATTAGCTAATTACATGACTGATTGATAGTGCATCATGGACTACACCTGCCAGTTTACTACACTCTCATCCAGTCACAACTTAGTCACAAATAAGCTCTTCTAGAACATGGCCACATAGCCCAAAAAACCTACAAAAAACTATGGATGCTGGCCATAAAAGCCTTTGACTTCACAAATCTCTAGGTCCTCCAGTGAAACTCTGTGATCAACATCTGCCAGACATTGACTGTATAATCGAGCTGGAGGAGCTACAAATGCCTTGTGGAATGTTCTCTCTAGAAATTTCTAGGTCCTTCAGTGCGAGTTGCATGAATAATGAAATCCTCAAAAGTCAAAGCCACAAATGTTGAGTGATGAGTGTATTTCAATGTCTTCATAGTCTCTTTTAAAGTTTAAAGTTAATCACCTTTGGTCATATTTTTGTTTTCTTAATGTTCCACTGTAATCCTGCCTGTGCACTTTTTTTCCTTGGCTTTACTAGTTTCTGCTAGTTGTATGATGTCATCTGCTTATCTTAAATTGTTGATATTCAAGTCTCCTTCCTCCAAGTCTAATCCTGATTTATATATGGTATGCTCATCATACAAGCTAAACAGATAAGGTGATAAAATGCAGATTTTGCCTCACCCCCTTGCCAACTGCTTCTCTGTATTCTGTCCCAAATGTAGCCTGTTGTCCTGAAAATTAGTTACATATCAGGATAAACAAATGTGGCACAGCCATTTATTAAAGAGCAAGCCATGGTATTTCATGATCTATACAGTCAAAGGCTTTGCTATGATCTATAAAGCACAGGCTGATTTTCTTTTGAAATTATCTGTTGCAATCTATTATTTGCAACATGATCCCTAGTGGTTCTTCCTTTCCTGAACCCTGCTTGTACAGCTGGCGTTTCTCATTTCATATACAGAAAAAGTCTTCATTGTAGAATTCTGAGCAAAACTTTTTTTTCATTAGACCTATTATTAGACATATTAAAGACAGTGCTGAAGTTGTCAACAAAGAAGTATGATTGGTGGCACACAAACACAGCACAAGTATAGGAGTGGAAAAGAACCACTATCCACAGAGAGGTGTATTTCTTATCACCTAGAAAAATAATTCCATCACTTTGGGACTGATCAGTAAAAAGTCAATCAGATAATCTAAAGTTACTGTATTTTATTGCACTTGACAAGATAAAGCGCTATGTCAGCATGTCCACATGACTTATTATGGCACAAGTTGGTGGCTGTCAGGATATTCAACTCAGGAGCATGGCTGCAAGAAAGCCGCTGCCCTTGACAATTAACTTTTCTGTAAGTCAGGCAGTCACTCGTGTCTTCCAAACATAGGGTAGGCCAAAAATTGAAATCTTGGGTGGGGAGTGTTTGCATGATCTTTCACAGAATCTCAGATTAGAGGATTTTGTAACAATGCATTTTCTTATTGGCTACACAGTAAAGAACTTTCTGCTTCCTTCAAAGTTAAGAGATGATATACATTTAGATATATAAATCATTCCAGCATTGGGCTCTGGGTGGAAAATCATGCCAGAACTGGTGCCACAGATAGATGGTAGAGATGACTAAAACTCTTCCAAATTTACCTACTGGTATATGGTACCTTCCTATATATTTTACCCACAGGATCTCCTCGAGGTACCCCAGGAGAAGCAATTGCAGGACAGTTAAGGCAGTCCAGGTCATATGCAAGTAATCCACGTTCCCCGGGCCACCACGGCCGGAGCCGTGCATTTGCTGCCCTCTTGAATGAGGCCAGCAGCCAATTAGATGTGGTGTTTCTACACCACATCAGGGAAGGGTGGGAAATGGAGCTGAGGCTATTTAAGCCAGCACCACCCTTCCTTATCCTTCTTTGCAATTGTTGTCTCACCCTCCCACCTCAACTGCAGTGTGGCTGTGTTGGTAGTGTTAAGGGCCGGGTAGGAATTTTCTCCCCTTTCCATGGGTTTTTCACCTACCTCACACTGTTGTTTGGGGACTTGGAAAATTGGCTTAGGTGTGGACTTAAATAGGTGGTCACTGGTGTTGATGGGGGAAGAATCAGTTGTCAGGTGAACACCTATGGCACCTGCTTGTGGTGAAGGTTAGGCCTCTAAGAAGAGAGGGATAGAGACTTTCCTTAGGGCTGACCTGGGATATTACCCTCAATCAAGCCCTGTGAGTTGACTGAGGAAATCCCAGGTTGGCATTCCAGATGCGAGCTGGCTGGAGAGCAACCCAGTCATGGGTTTTTCCATGGAACTCAGGTGTTTTGCCCAGGGGAAGCTGAGGAGGCGGTCTGAGGAATAGACCACCTGTCATAGCTGCTCCCACACCAGGTTTCTCCCTTAAATTTTACAGGTTTTCAAGAAGAAATAGGTTAATTCAATAAAGTGGCCCATTTTACAACCAATATATGTTTCTGGTCTTTTATTTCAAGTTGGACAGCAATCTAGAGAGTTCAGTAGCGATGAAGAGAGGTGAAATTGCAAGATCTCAGCCATTCCAGATTGTGACATGAGAAGGCAGCAGTCACAGTAACTAAAGCCAAAAGAAAAAGACAACGAGACTTGCTACTTAAACCAGACCAGAGGTCAAGAATCCAAATAAATCCCCAAGCAGGAAAAGCACTGAGAGCCATGTAGAAAAAACTAAAAACTCCCAGTAGCTGCTGAGACATTTTAGCCACCTCAAGTTGAGGTGCTGGATGGTTAATTGTTCAGCATTTTTATTTAAGTTTCTGCAAGAAGTGCTGCCTCTTTCAGCACTGCTGCTTTTCTCGTCAGTGTTTGAAGTGTCTCTTTGGTATTCATCAACGTGAGTAGAGGTGGGGACCCACCTTCCTGAAAGTCCTCATCAGCAGTACTTGCCACTTGGTGACAAATTTCTGTGATTGGAGCCAGAGGCTTTTTAAATGTCTGATTCCTTTGTGTTGGATTCTTCACATTCCACAGGGTGTTATGACAGGGCAAATGAGAACTTTGTGGATGATCCAATCTGGATCAGATAAAAATGGTCAAGGGAAATAGTTGTGAGAGTCTATGTTATCCTAAATTCTTGGAACCAGCAGTGTTCTGGATTTGGGATTTTGGGGGGGGGGGGGTTGTAGCATTTGCATATACATAATGAGATATCTTAGAGATGGGATCCAAGTACAAACATAGCATTCATTTATGCTTCATATACACTACATGCTCATAGCCTGAAAGTCTTTTTATTCATAATATTTTTTTAATAATTTTGTGTATGAGGTTTGTATACACTGAACAATCAGAAAACAAAGGTGTCACATCTCAGCCACCCATGTAGAAAATGTTTGATTTTAGAATATTTTGGATTTTGGAATTCCAGATAAGGGTTACTCAACCTGTATACTCTATTAGTCCTAAACCCCAAAGTTGCACCCCTTTGTGGCTGTATTTATGCATTATAAAAAGGGCAGGATATCAGAACACTTGTCTTTCACCATTTTAGCTAAGCTTGCAGCTATTTGATTTAACATTTTTTTATTTTATTTTTTGGCAGCAAGATAGCTGCATATGAGTTACAATCTCTTTCATTCCAGAGAGCAGGGTTCATGTAGATGTTTGGCTCCATGCTGCTCCACCACATGAGAAAATAAAATGTGCTTCATTTGTATATCTGTTTCTGTGCAGTCTTCACACAAAGTTGAAAGAAAGTTCACTATACATAGGAAACAGTGATTTTTCATTTGTGCCTCAAGGTGGTTAAAGCCTTTCCAGGTTCATTAGACAATATTATCTTTCATAGAGATTTCTATAAACAGGTAAGGCTATGGACTATATTCATCTCATTTGTTTAATAGAGTCAAGTTAACTACTTCTGTTAACATTGTTCAATATAAAAACAGAAAACAGACCAATGTCAATGTCCTTCTTTTCATCATGACTAATGTATTACAATTTAGTGTACTTAAAAAAAATTGGAATTGCCCAGAGTGGGTTATATTGTAAAATGCATCATAAAAAGTTAAACAAATGGTAAAATAGTATGAGAAGATTTTTTAATAAACTAAAATATCAGGATGATTCATAGCTCAAAGCTAATATTTCTGAGTTGATTTGCTTCCTTATGGACATTGAATACAATAATCTCAAGTCAGCACTGATGATGATCCTGTTGAAGCCTTTACCATTAATTCATTAAAAAAAAAAACAGAAGGGGATTCCTTTAGCAGATTCAGTTTCTCCTAACTGTCTTCTGCTGGATGGAATCCATTGCCTTTTTGATATCCCAAAGAGATGGGGATGATGAAAGAGGTTACATGATGCCCATAATATGAGTGAAGACACAGGCTGAGTCTATCCAAAGGCAGGTTAAAGAAACAAAGTTCAGAGCATCTTCCGAGATGGTGGTGGAAACAAGACAGTGCATGTCCATCACTAATATTTTCAGTGTTGCCTGAAAGAGACATACCAAGTACTGATGGAGTAAACATGCAAAGCAGGGCTGTCTAAAGAGAGAAGCACTCTTGCATGATTCATGTCAGAGTCAGCATGGTGTAGTGGTTTGAGTATAGTTGGACTATGACTCCGAGGACCAGTATTCAAATGCCCATTCAGCCATGGAAACCCACTGGGTTACCTTGGGCAAATCATGCTCTTCAGCCTCAGAGTAAGGAAAAAGCAACCCACCTTGTGGACTAATTTTGCCAAGGAAATGCCACAGTAGGTTTGCCTTAGGGTCACCATAAATCATAAACAACTAGTAGGCACACAAAAACAACGACTATTGAATTAAGTCAAAGATTACCCATATAAACCATACCTCTCTACATACATAAGAAGGAAGGAAATAATATTTGTCATAATTTGCTCACAGTGAAATAATTGTTTCTTACACTCAGGAAATATGTGGAGAAAGAATAACACATATTTAGCACAGTTTTTGCCCTCTCTTTGCTGTTGTTTCAAGCAATTATTGAAATGCATGTGGTTTTATGAAAAATTTGCCTTTTTTATAAACCAAAAAAAAAAAATGGGGCAAAAACATAGATTACCGAAATCCATGTGTGTTTCTGGAAACATCATTTTTTTGTGCATGAAAAACATGGTTTTTGTTTGGGGGAGGAAAACAATTTTCAGAAACATACCTAAGTATTGATGAAAGAATCATGGTTTTTGTGCAAAAACCTATTTTGGACAAGAAATCCAAAATTGTGGTTTTTTAAACACACACACACACACACCTTCCCTAGATTTTTGTGCCAAAAACACTATTTTGAGAACTACACATGGGTTTTGTGTAAAAGTCTTGTCTTTCATGCAGACATACCACTTGTGCAAAAAGTGTGTTTTATGAAACAGTGTATAATGCCAAAAATATGGGGTCTTTTGTAGGTGTACAAGCAGATGTAAGCAAAAATGTAAACAAAGCACATGTCTTAATAGGCAATGACAGAAAAATGTGTTGTGCAGAATGAATGTCATACTGTGTAGAATGGAAATGAACATAAGTCACCGAGCAAATTGGTTGCTTATAGCACTGGATTCTGTAGCAATCCAATGTTTCTATATTTCCTGAGTCTACTCAGAATTCTCGAGTGCATCTCCTTGGACTACAGCCTTGGAGTTCTCTGGCAGAGAATTCTTAGTAACTCAGGAAAATAGAAATCCTGTGATACTGTACAATAGAGAAGCCCCAGATTCCTCCTCCCCCATTACCTCTGAACCCCATAGTAACATGGGGTGGCTGTCTACACATACATCCCCACTGTGTCACCTAGCAATGCTGCTACTGGTGTGAATCATTCCCTTTGAAATCACAATGATGTGCCCAGCCATGTGATTGATGCTGTGCGTCTCCTTTCTGACTTCAGAGGGAGTGATTCACACATATGTGGTGGTACTGGGTGACCCAGCCATCCAACATTGCTGTGGATGTCAGAGGAATTTGGAGGGGAATTAAGAGCACCTCTAGGGCTGGAAGTATCACAGAGTATTATGGGCATTGTAGATAAGCCCAGTATTAATTATTAAGGAAATGTTACTTTAAGACACCTACTTTCTGGGGTATTATGTCCTGTCCTTGTATTCATTCAGTGTTCTGTGGATAGACACATGTGTTTCTATTAAGTGCTACTTCCTGTTCTGTGCTTGTGACACTCTGGAATGTGTTAGGATTAGGTTGATGAAAATCTTCCCGGACTTCTAGGAACAGGCATGGCGTCAGGTAGAGCTTCTGCAGTCTTGGTGGTAAAGTCTGGAGGGGAGGATATGGCCTAGGAACCACCCATTTTAAATTTAAATCTGACAAATATAGACCTTGCCCAGAATACCAAAACATCTCTTTTGCTGTGCTGAATCCAGCAGAGGGCAATAAAAAGGATATTTTTCTTTAAAAAGTTGACTGTCAACATAAGCAACCAGACTTAGCTAATAGGTAAGAAAGGAAAGAATTAGGGAAGAGAGAAGAAATAGTATTAAAAGGAATACTACATATTTAAGATATCGTATCTCTTAGGTTCTACTGCACTTTTATTCTTTATGAAATGTACTGATGAAACTAACATATAAAGAACGTAAGTCTTTGTAGTTATATATCACATATGTGACATGAAATGCAGACCTTCTGAAATAGCAAAACTTCACACAGTGTTGTTTTCTTAGCTTCTTTATTTCTGTCTTGTACTACAGGAGGAAGCAAAAAACTTAGAATGAGAATAATACAAAGTGATCCACTTTTTTTGTTGGAAAACAATGTGTACAAGGCCAATAGAATAATGTGTTTTAATTGGTATGCCATGCTTGTTAGTTTTGTTTTTTGTTTGTTTCTAAAAAAAGGCTGACATGTTGTGAATATGATAGAGAGGGAAGGGGAGCCTTTTCTTAGGGAACAGGATTGGCAGCAGCTCAGTTCAGAGAGACTAGCAAACAGCTGTAGGAAAGTGATGATGAAATAGCTTTCAGTCAGCAGGTGAGAATGATAGTCTTAAACTGAAAATTTCAGTATTGACTTCAGTGTTTCTAAGCTTCAAGGACAGATGTTTTTATGTGTGTTTTTTATTTTTGTCTTAAAACATAACAATATAGAACGTTGTTCAAGAGCCAGCCTTCTGTAGCTAATTAAGCTATGCTGAATCTAATGGTTTCAAGCTTTTGGCTACAATAAACATATGTTGAATGATTAATCAAATTATTCTTTTATTTTCCAGACTATAATTCCATAATTTGAAGGGGGAAAATGATGATTTAAGGAATTATTGCCTGTCAGTTAAAAAATGTAATGAGGTAAACAACCCAATAATTATACACAGTATTGAGATTTATACAATATATGCGATTGGCAATTAAGGGTGGCACTTCCAATGATTTTTATTTTATTTTATTTTATTTTACTGTGATACCATCACTCCAGGACCTTGAATTCTAAATTCCAGGGGACTTTCTATAAGGTACCGTGTTTTTGACAAATCTGCTTGTAAATCAAGGTGGCGTAAATGAACACTATGAAGGACAGCCACAGGCCAAGAAGTACCCCTGGGGCTAAACTATCCTGTTTACCTCATCCGAGGGCTGAACACAAGGTTGCAGGATGCAAATTCTGACAGCACAGCCAAGGAGTAAGCAAAGGAGTAATCAAAATTCTGTTCCAAAGGTCAAATAACAAGACTCCAAGATTGTACAACAAAAGGATAAGAACAGGCATAGTCAAAAGGCAGTTCCAAAGGTCAAGTAACAACAGTCTGGTATCAGGCATGAGTTTTCACAGCAGTGATGTAGCCACAAGAATGGATTGTTGGCCACATGGGAGTCAAACAGATGGTTCCTTTAAAAAAAACTTGACTTGTCTCAGCTGTTCCTGATTAGCTCTCCTCTTGCCTCCAGCTGAGCGTCTCAATGATTCCTTGGCTTGTCTTCACGCCACAGGTCCTAATGCTGGCAAAATAGAGCCTGTCTCTCCCTCTCCAGCATCCTGCATGTCCTTGGAGACTACAGAGGGTTCCCTAGGCCCAAGGTCTTGAACCTCCAGGCAACCCCAGATCTGTCTGTGCCTCAGAGTCAGATTCCGCATCAGACCTAGGGCAGTCCATAACATAAACAAACCAGCAGCAACAACAAAGTCAACAGATATATTTTTTTTATACCATGCCTTTCTCCCAAATTACTACCCAAAGTGACTTATAAGTCCCCATTAAATGTACTATTAACAATACTAAAACAATTTTAAAACGTGTGAAAAGTTTAAACACAAAACATTACAAAGGAGCCATTCTGGGGGGGGGGGGATTTTAGAGCATAGGGTACAGCCACTGAAAAGCCATTGTTGTGTTCCTGTTAACAATACCTGTGAAGGTGATGGGACTAAAAGACAAGCTACTCTGGAGTTTCTCAGGGTATCAGCAGGCTCATACAGGGAAATATGGCCTGTCAGATAACCTGGACTTAAGTTATATGGTGCCATATATTTCATGACCAGTACTATGAACTCTACTTAGAAACAAGGCTGTAGCTAGTGGAGCTGTTGGAGCAGCTGAGCTATATGATCCAACCCCAATAAATATTCAGGCTACAGCTCTTTCTGACAATTATGATATTATTTCCCTGCATCTTGGAATGCTGGGAAATATACAGAAATACAATAGCTTGGAAGATTCTAACTTTAGTGGTTAGTTGAGTATCTTTGCTCTTCAGGATCTTGTCTAGTTCTTTCATTGCTGCCCTTCCCATGCTTAGTCTTCTTCTGACTTTTTGACTGCAGTCTTTGTTCTGATCAATGTTTGTTCCAAAGTATTATATTATTATTATTATTATTATTATTATTATTATTATTATTATTATTATTATTATCCTTTATTTATGAAGCGCTGTAAATTTACACAGCGCTGTACATGCAATCTTTTTTAGTTAGACGGTTCCCTGCCCTCGGGCTTACAATCTAAAAAGACATGACACAGAAGGAGAAGGGAGTGGTGACGGGAAAGGGTAAGAGGTCCAGCAGTTCCTCTCTACCTCCGAGGCCTGGACCAAGGCAGATGGACTGGAGGGAGGGCTTGGCTTCAAAATGGAAGGTTAATCATTTTCCAGGGAAAATACATACTCTCAAGTAGGATAATGCATATACAGTACATAGCAATACAGGAAATGGTTCGATAAACAGGCAATAAAAGAACATCAGTTAGTAAGCGACAATTATGCAATGCCTGGGAAGGCTTCTCTGAACAGGATGGTTTTCAACTCCGTTTTGAAGCTGGTTAAAGAAGTGATGGCTCTTGCTTGTGGAGGAAGAAGGTTCCAGGAGTGAGGGGCAGCAAGTGAAAAGGGGCGAATCCGGGATGGGGCAGAGGAAATCCTGGGCTGAGACAGGAACCCTTGACTACCAGAACGGAGGGCCCTGGTGGGAAGGTGAGGAGAAAGAAGGTCTGATAAGTAAGGAGGGGCCAGTCCAAATTCATTATTGTCTAGGTTAAATTTATGTAGCTCCTGCATGGTGATACTTTTTATTTTCTTTATGTTTGGCATTAAGCTGCACTTTCTTCTTTGACCTTCCTTAGTAATTGCTCCAAGTCTCTGTTTTCCACAAGTAACATGGTGGTCGCTCGCATATCTAGATTGTTGATGTTCTTTCCTCCTATCTTAATTCCTCCTTTATCTGAGTCTAAACCTTCTCTTCATATGATATTTTCTGTGTACAAGTTGAACAAGAAAGGTGATAAGATGCCGCCCCTTTACCAACTGGGAGCCATTCTGTTTCTCCATATTCTGTTCTAACAGTGGCCGCTTGTCCCAAGTATCGATTTCTCATCAGGACTATCAAATGTAGTAGCACTCCCATGTCTTTAAAAGCATTTCGTAGTCTTTTGTTTTGTATGCAGTCTAAGGCTTTACTATCATCTAATAATAATAATAAATAATAAGTTTTATTTATAGACCGCTATTCCGCAATGATCATAGCTGTGTACAATAAAAATTGCAATACAAAATTAGCCCCTATCCACCCCCTCACTCCCCCCAGGCTGGATGATGACAGTTGGCCATGGAGGGAGGGCTCTGTCCCTTCAGGGCAGTCCCGATGGTGTTGGATCTGCCCTCTCACTCCCTCCAGGCTGGACGATGACAGTTGGCCATGGAGGGAGGGCTATAATCCCTTCAGGGCAGTCCCGATGGTGTTGGACCCGCCCTCTCACTCCCTCCAGGTTGGACGATGACAGTTGGCCGTGGAGGGAGGGCGCTATATCTATAAAGCACATGCTAATTTTATTTTGGAATTCCTTGGTGCATTCCATTAGCCATCTGCCTAGTGCCTCTGCCTTTCCTCAATCCCTCTTGCACCTATGGGATTTCTCTCTCCATATATGATTGGAGTCTATGTTGCATAGTTTTGAGCATAATTTTGTTTTCTAAGGAAATTGATGCTATGGAATAGAGTTCCAGACCAGAAACCAATATAGAAATAAACTACCAGATGGTTAGGTACTTGATTCAGTACTGAAGCTGCCTGGAAAAAAGATACAAATAACCTGATAATGATGTTGATTTATTTACAGAGGGAAAGAAGAAACAAGGGAACATAAAAATGCAGTTGGCCTTCTTTATCCATGAATTTTTTATCCATGGATTCAAGCATCCATGGCTTGAAAATATTAAAAAAGATATAAATTCCAAATAGCAAATCTTGATTTTTCATTTTATTTAAGAGACACCATTTTGCTGTGCCATTGTATTTAATGTGACTTGAACATCCATGTATTTTGCTATCCATAGTGGGTCGTGGAACCAAACCCCAGCAGATACCAAGGGCCTCCTGTTCAGAATAACAAGACTAACACTGGGAATATGCATAGAAGCAATACCAAGAGATGTCAGCTAACCTAGCAATACATACTAATGAAATGGGTCTCACAGAACATCAGTATCTTGGAATGTCTTGGGGCTATGAAACAAAGAGGTCTCAGATTCCAGTGTTAATATTCTTTATCCATGCCAATCAAGAAAGATCAACTAATCATAGGATAAACAAATCTGAATCTTTTAGCATTTTGGCATAAATGCTTATTCTCACAAGAACAAACCAGAAATAGTTACTCTAACTAGCCAAAGCAGTTTTAGATTCTGATGTTCTCATACTCCTAATAACATAGTGTTCATTGCATTACATTAAACTCAATCTGTTAGCAATATTACTAGTAGGATTCATTTTTCACTGGTAGTGAGATGTGGAGATTTTTCCTTACTGATTTTGGATCCAAAGACCCATTAGATGTCTTCTAAATCCATTGATTCCTTTGTGTTAACATTATTTTAGGAAATGGCATTCTATTACATTATTATATGAATCTTTATAGATTTGAATCAGTTATGAAAAAAATAATCAGTAATTAGGACCCAATCTTAACATTTACTCAAAGTTCAATGAGTTTAACTGGACTGACTCCCAAATGTGTTCACATGATTGTATTCTTAGTATAACAAAAACAGATTTCTTATTCTGTGCTAGTTTACAAAACTTTTCTTCCAAAACAGAGATAAATAAAGAGTTTTTTCTGCTGGTGGAAACCCCAACATCTAAGGAGAGAAAAGGATGGTGTGCAATAAGGTGTACTGGTTTCAGCAGAAGGTAAAATGCAACCACTGTTTATAAAAGTAACAATGAAGGTCGAAGGCCTAGTCAACTAAACTTGAAGGGCATAAAGAAATGATAATGTAAGGCCACAGTCTATAATTATATTAAAGAAAATTATTGCAAAGCATCCTGCCACTTACTGAGTGATTAAGGTGCTAGGATGCATCTGAAGACCTTTTTGACATTGGTGGCAACACTAGATAAACAAAACATAAGGCATAATGTGCACTTATAGCAGTTAAAATAAACAGATTCAGAGATCACTTCTGTCAGTCCAAAGACACAGAGACAAAGCTAGAAGATGTAGTAGAAAGTTGTCAGGGGAAAACGTTGTTTCTATATTTGTAAATTACAAATAAATGCAATATTCAAATTAAATATTAAACTAAAAGAGCCAGAATCCCTTTACTATACTACATACATATAGCTGGAGAGTTTGAAAAGTGATATGGCATCACTTCAGCATGAGTAGTGGTTTGAGCATTGGAGTATTACTCTGGAGACCAGGGTTTAACTTTCTACTCAGCCATGGAAAACCACTCAGTGTCTTTTGGCAAGTCACACTCTCTCAGTCCAGAGGAAGGCAAAGACAAAACAAAAGCAAAACTCTCTGAAGAACCCTTGCCATGATAGGTTGCCATAATTCAGAAATGACTTCACAGCACACAGCAACAGTGAAAAACAGAGGTATTTGGCCTGCTGTGTATGGATAAAATTTTGGTGTAGTTTGGGGGCTGGGGAAAGGATCAACCCCTGGCCACAAGGTAATAGCAACCCCTCAGCTACAGCGAAAATCAGCTGTGTTCTTATTCTGTGCAAACAGGTTTTCCATGGCTTCATTGTATTCCAGACAACACATTTTTATGTCTCATATCTTTTAGACTGTAAATCAGAGGTATAGGGATTGTCTCTATATTAATTCTTGTCAGTCACACTTGGAGCAGGAGAGTTGAAGAATGAGCGCGGGGGGGGGGGGGGTATTAAATAAATAAATAAATAAATAAATAAGCAGTGTTTAATTGTTTCTTTTTAAGTGTCTTGATAGCTGATAACATTTAAAGTGTACAGCCCTGGAAAAAAAAAGGCTGAGAAAGCAAATAAATCATGAAACACATTCTAATCACCCTAAACACTGAACACTAGAATGCTAAGTGTTGAGTGTGACTCACTAGAGTTTATGCTCTAGAGTTAATAAGTATTTTCAAGGTACAACTTCCTCATGCTGTTTTTGTGAGACAAAACAAAGGCTGCAGTCAGTTTGATGTAACTATTCCCAAGTTACTCCACCAACATCCATGTTTTAATGTGCTATGCCCATACAGGTAGACAATTCAAATTTGTGGAACCTTAAAGTGGTGCAAAAATGAGTCAGGACCACTTAAGACTTGGCTGTGAATGAAAAACATCCAAGTTAGTGCTTAATTACTCCAGGTTCCCCATTCAAGATATTTTATTCAGGACACAGACAGGGACGTAGCCAGGATTTTGGGAAGGGGAAGGTCCAGACTAAGTGCCACCATTATAATGGGGCTTGGGCATGGTGGCATAATGGGGCACACCATTCATTGTATCTAACAGAAGGGGGGGTCCGGACCCCTACATCCCTGAGACAGATAAAAGAGGTCAGAGAAATAAGGTTTTATTCAGCATAAACACAAATTTGGCCCCTTTAATCTACCACTACAGAGCAAGGAAAGGAATATATCATGACACTTGGTGTCACAATGGGGGAGGAGGGAAGGAACAAACAAAGCCACTGTATAAACTGGCACCATCCCAGTTCCAGCCACTCTCAGTTTGGCTCATCCCAGCTTCTCACACTCATAGACACTGCATTCTTCGGCAAGTCACTTTTTAGCTAAATGGGAATTTTTGGTGCACATATAGAAAACATGCCTCAGATGAACTGTTTTCTCCTCCACCTACCTTGTGTGTGGGATAACCATATCTGAGGTACTAAAATAAATGGCAGATGCGGTTAAACAGACAGGCAAGCTAGCATAATTTTGTGTGTTTTGTGTGAGGGAGAGGGAGTGACTCAAGGAATATGGGCATGCAATTTCCTGGTCTGTGGTTCTGGAGCTCAGGGCTGAAGACGATCAATCATTGGGACTTACCTGGACACATCCTCCTCTTGAGTGTCAGGGTTTTCAAAGGCAGAATTTACAGACGATGGTCTTCCCTCCTTGATATGGTTGCCTGGTGACAGCTTATATGATACAGATTGATACCAGTGCCAAGTGAAGAGAGTAAGTCAACTCCATAATCTAGTCCAATATTCAAAGGAGTATCCAAGGTACTGCACCTATCTTGGGAGTTAGGGGCATCTGTCACTTTGAATATCTCACTCTGTCATTTTGGATATATCCTTTAAAGTTCAAAGAAAATTCTATATCGGCTTCACTGCCATGGAAGCCATCAGGAACCAATGCAACCTAAAAGTATGAACTCAGTGACATCACTACAAGCAGTAACATACTGAAAAATCAGAAAGGATGCACCTTTCTGATGTCCCTTTAAGAACATGTGTTTGCATAGTCTTAAATTCTCAGCAGAAAAATTACAGCAAGTCAAGAAAAATAAAATTCCAAACATGAAGTATTAGCCAGATGGATCCCAGGACAGGAAAGTAGATTTGTTCATAAATGTGCACTGTCCATAATTTTCTAGAAACACAGAGCCAAATGTGGTATAAAGATTCTTATTTATACAGTCTAATATTCTGTGACTTCTTGACAAGCAAGTTTCTTGATGTCTAGAGTTACTCAGCAAATAACAGTACTAGGCATTTTCTGGGATATCTAGAATTTTTTTTTATCAGTTGTACACACCTAAGGGACCCTGGTGGCTTGAAAGATGATAAATAAATAAATCTCCACATTGTTATAGTGCCTTAGGTGGGATTTTTCTTTCACTGGAATTTACTCTTTTTGCAACTTTCAGTTAAAGCCCTACCACTCTTTAACCTTCATTTTCCTGCTTATGCTTCATTTTTGAGTGTAGGTCATAAACAAGCTTTACTGAAACAGTGCTTTTAGCTGTTTAATTGTGATTTTCTATGGGTCATTGTGTTTTTAAATCAGTCATGAGCAGAGGATTTCAGGACAGGGGGACTTTTGAAAAGAATGTAGCTTTCTCTAATTTAATCAGTGAAAGATCTAAACAGAGAAAGTGGAGGTGTGTGTCTCTCAGGAGAAATGACAGATATAAAAATACATTACTTGGCACAAACATCTCCTACAGTAGAGAACACCAAGGGATTTGACTTTTGGATCCATTCCCAGATACTGAAGAAAGGTTATATTCATGCTAACAGAGAGATGACCTTGAGATAGACCTATCTAGAATGGAAATACAAATATGATGTTATCATGAACTTTAGAATAATGCATCTTTAAAAATATTTTTCTTACACTAAAAGCCTTTTAAGAAAAAAATGCCCTTTGAAGTTATTTAACATCTCAGATCTAACAGCATCAACATATTTTTAATCAAGAAAAGTCTTCTAGATAGTGCTCATGAACACTCTTCTCTCTAGAAATAAGCTGTATATTTAAACAACAAAGTATCTTTGAAATGGCATCTAATGTAGAGTTACAAACAATTTTGAATGGACATTATGACTTTGACATTCCCCTCTCCCTCCCATCCAAACATTATTGACATGGAAAGAACAATGCCAAGATGATGAGGAAATTACACAATGGATCAATCAGTCCTTCCAAGACACACTGAAGTCCTTTCCATTTACATTAAAAGCCAATAAGGGTTCTGTGGTTCCTATCTGTATCAGCCATATTTTCTTTCTTTCCTTCCTTCCTTCCTTCCTTCCTTCCTTCCTTCCTTCTACACTTGGAATCGATGCACGTTGTTGTGTCTTCACATCAACCTCCACTTATGGTAACCCTGACATAGAAGTTCCTTGGCAAGATCTATTCAGATGTGTAACAGTGAACAGTGACCAAAATATCGATGGGGAATTTAATTAGCTCAAGGTCACAAGAGGAGGCCTGTTACTACACCTCAGGGATCGCCCCTTTGATCTGTATACAAGGAACTAGAAATCCAGAAATGAGCAGAGGCTCTAAGTACAATCAGTGTCTCTTTTATTGGAAACAGGGGTTCAAACACACAGGCACATATGCACATGCATTCATACAAGACTCAGGAAATAACGTGGTAGATGTGGGATAGATATTAGGCTTTTCTCATGGAAATACGCACCTGATGTAGAGGTTCTATCTTGGGAAGTCCAATTTGTGTGTGGGTTTGCAAGTCTGCTTAATATTTAAGGCTTAGCAGATCAAGTCAGAGAGACTCTGACTTCAAACTGACATAGATGTTAGCTGCAAATGACCTGAGACAGGCTGGTGACTGAGAGTGGCTGACAGCAGCCCATCCCCAAATTTGGGAGACCTTTTAAGGGTTTAACAGGGTCTCTAGACAAAGGGCAATCAAAGCAAACTGTTTGAAGTGTATTTCACATCTTAGGTCCATGTTTTGATCTCACCAAATGTTTCCGACAGAGTAGGGACACAAATGGCTATGCAAATGCCATTCCTTTGATTCACCTGGCTCCCCCTCAATCACAAAGAGAAACACTTCCTTAAGACATCTGCCTGATCGCAGCTTTAAGGCAGATCCTTGCATGATCTCATCCATCTTCAGAGCTGGGAAAGGAAATTCGTTTACATATCAAAACCCATTGCTTCCCTTTGTTTCAGTGGGAATCTGTTATTTAAATCTCATGCTAGGGCCATACAGCTACTTAGGTCAAGATGCACTTTTGATATCAAGGTGCAGGTCTGAGGTTATCATTTGGATATATTAAAAAGGTGCAGATCAATGCCTATCAGATGGGATTTGCCATTACCTTCCTCTGAGGTTGAGAGAATGTGACTTGTAAAAAGTCACCCAGTAGATATCCATGGATCAGGGACGTAGCAGGGGGGGTTTGGGAGGTCCAGACCCCCCCTTCAGGCCCTGGGGGCATTCAAGCTCCTTCCTCCTCCCTCCTCCCCTCCATCAAAACCACGGAGAACTCAGAGAGGGAAAAGGGGAAAGACAAAACAAAAGTTGCAAGCTCAGAGAGAGAGAAAGGGGAGGGGGAGAGAGAGGGGGAGGGAGGGGGAGGGAGTGGGTCCCTGTGATTTCTTTCCCTTTCGATTCCATAGGAGTCCAGCTTCCACTCCTCCTCCTCCCCCATCCCCCCTTGTGCTTTTGCCAGAATAAAAGTCTCTTCAGAAGAAGAGAAGGAAGGGGAAAAAGGAAGGAAGAATGATAGGGAGGGAGGGAGAACTGAAGAAAAGAAGGAAGAGGAAGGGGAGAAAGGAAGAAAGAAAAAGGAAGGAAGGAAGCTTCTAAAAGGAAATATAAAGAAAGAAAAGGTGACTTCTAACTTTACTTTCAGCAGTTATATCCATATACAATATAGAATGCTAAATAATAAATAATAATAAAATAAATATCCCTTACCCAAAATGTTGAGGACTAGATGTATTTTGGATTTTGGAGTTTTCAGAGTCTGGTATATTTATATATGTCTAATGGGATATAATGGGAGATGGGATCCATGTATGTCTCATATGCATCTCATAGACATAGGCTGAAGGTAATTTAATACACAGTATTTTCAAAATAATGTTCTGCTTCTGTACACTGAGCTTCAGCAAAACCCTGAGACCACTATTCCTTGTATAATTCAATAATTCAATAATTTCTCTAAGCCTTCAGGATTCCCAGGTTTCCTTTTCTTGGGGTCAGACCAGATGCTCTCAGGGTCAGTTTTGGGTTTTGGAATAATTTAGGTTTCAGAAGTCCAGAGAAAGGAGACTCGGACTCTACTCTGGACATTTCTCCCGAGAATGAACTCATGTTTTCAAAAACAGTCATTTCTGGATTTTTGCAGCAACAAAAAAGAGGAGGGTCTGTGATGCAAAAAAGCAAGAGGCTTCCTTCCAGCCTTGTTTTTTCTCTTTTTTAAAAGACAAATAGAATAAAATCCAGTTAGTTGGACCCTTTTTAGCATGGCAATGGGGATGCTTTGATGGAGAGTTCCTGCATGGCAGAATGGGGTTGGACTGGATGGCCCTTCTTGGGGTCTCTTCCGACTCTATGATTTTATGATTTATTAATTAATATATGGAATCAATCTAAGATGATGAATCGGGGCTGTGGAGTCCTATGGCCCTGCTCCAGGCAATGCTAGACTGCAGGCCCCATCGTCCAGCAGCACCACAGACTGCTGGGAACTGCACACTGCAGAAATAATCCAGTTCGACACTACTTTAATGCTATGGAAAATCCTGGGATTTGTAGTATGTTGTGCCACCAGAGCTCTCTGACAAAGAATGCTAAATGTCTCACAAAACTACAATACCCAGATATTGTTGTTGTTGTTATTGTTTTCTTATATCCCGCCTTTCTCCCAATATACGGACTCAAGGTGGTGATTTTCCATAGCATTAATCTATAGTATATCTTTCTACAATGTAGATGGACACCTCCATTACATAATTTGTTGAGGATGCTTTGACTGGGAGTTCCTGCATGGCAGAATGGGGTTGGACTGGATGGCCCTTGGGGTCTCTTCCAACTCTATGATTCCATGATTCTATAGCACTCTGAGCCTACTGTGATTTTAATTGTTTTTAAATGTATAAAGGTATAAAGTCTTATAATGCAAGCCATGCACTGATGGACTATTGCACTATAATTTTTTATTGATTGATTTTATACCCTGCCTTTCTCCCAAAATAGGAGTCTCTTAAAGGGGTTTGTTTATTATAAAAAGAAAGGAACGTATAATGGCTTGGAATTAAAAATTATGGTAGATAGATAGATAGATAGATAGATAGATAGATAGATAGATAGGTCTTGGAATTAAAAAGTGTGTGTGTGTGTGTGTGTGTGTCTTAAAATTAAAAATCCCTCTTGGAAGAGGGAATGAAATGTTGTGTGGATGCAGCCTGGGTTCTTAGCTCAGCTCAGAAGTTGGAATACAGTGTCTCAAAGCATGAGCAGAGTGTCTCTGAGCATGAACAGAGTGGCTGCCGCTCATTGCTTGAGAAGCTGCACTTTGCTTTATCGAGCTGAATTTATCTGATGTAAACACCTTCAGAGGAAGGGCTCAGTTTGCATCTGCACTGAAAAAATAATCCAGTTTGATGCCACTTTAACTGCCCTTGGCTCCATGTAGTGAAATGCTGGGATTTGTAGTCTGTTGTGGCACCTGACAGATGACTCAACAGGTCCTCAAAACTACAGATCCCAAGATTCCATAGCATGAAGCCATAACGGAAGTTAAAGTGGTGCCATCGAGGTGTCGAGGGTAAACGCTCAACCCTCTTTTTGTGTCTGGGGGGAGCTCTTAGCCTCTCAAAATGGTGGCACTTAGTCTTGACCCCCCCCTTCCCAAAATCCTGGCTACGTCCCTGCATGGATAGTTGAAGGTTCCAATCCCTGTCTCCTGGAGTCCTAGTTTGACACTCAAACCACTATATTATGCTGGCTCCACAGCAACCTATACCTGTAACTAGCAGCTTACATTTATTTCTTCCCATTCCAGAAGGAGGATGGGAAATCATCTTCTTCTTACTCATATGTGAAGAGTGAGATAATTCAGCTTGGTAGCCCCTCACAGAAAACTAACCCATTCCTAACAAATTCCTGAAGAATGAGGACTACAAAACACTCAGCTGACTTTCCTTCCCTAACACTCAGCTGACTTTCCTTCCCTAACTCTTCTCGAAATTGGTGGTGTGAACCATAAATCTCAATTGCAGTGTCTAGCAAGAAAGGGTGCCCTGTGTTTATCCTTAGAATTGAATTCCTTCTCCCTCTTTCCTCCTGCAGCCAAGTGGAATAATTCAAATTGCCTTGACTGAGACTCAGACAATTTAAATGAATGGCCGAGGCACTGTTGCTCAACCCTTTGCAACCCTTTTGCAAATGAAATGTCTGAAAATTCTCTCACCTCAGTCAAACAGGTGCAAATTTCAGTGTTCATCTTGAGCTGAGTATAGATAAAACCAAATAATCCTGCATGTTTAGCATACAGCAAGGAGTTTTCATCACATTCCTATCTGTAACAGCATAATAAAAAGTTAAAATGTAAATAAAGTGTCAAGAGAATAAAAAGCCATTTTAAAACATGTAAGTTGAAACACAACATGTAAGTTGAACAGCACAACACATTATTGAATGATTATTCCTGTTTCAAAATAGATGGATCATATTCATTAGCTTCATTTCCACAATACAGTGTTCTATATCTTATTTATTTGGGCTTTTTTCATACTGACCAATCTTATTTTTCAGTACTGCAATATCACCTGCAGAGATTAGAGGTAACTAGTCACTTTGTCCAGTAAGTAAAGAATAATTACATGTCATTATATTATAACCACTCTTTGTGGTTGTTTTTTAGTTATTTGTGTTGGTATGGGATGCAGTCTCACATGGTGGAGGAGGAACATCACATGGTTAAGTGCTGGCTCATAGTATGCCATTTGCTGCTACCTCATGCCCTATTGTGAATGATGAACTTAAATAAGGTGGACTGGATAAAAGTACATTTTGTATCAACAAGTGTGCAATTTGGTCCCTTGCAATTTGGGTGTTATATCATTTGATTTTCATTGCTGTGGAAAACTGGGGGGAGGGAAATCATGCAGTGACGTTATCAAATCTTCATGTACAGCTGGTTCCAATAAAACACAAAAAATAACAAAATTGAGGAGTCAATCCTGCCACTACTCCAAATGTGAAGTTAATAATTCATCTTTAATAATTCATTCATTCCTAGCTATGCTTTGGGTATTTGGAGATATCTCAATCTATATACTGTATAAAAGTCCAATGGATCAGTGAATCAATAGAATTTATGAATACAGGGAGAATCAGAGTCTGAAAATTCCAACACTATTTGGGGTATACATGCAAAGTTATTTCTAAATCTGCTTGAAAAGCAAATTAGCTTTGTCCCTTACCCAAGATGATAAAAAGAAGGGAGGTTTATAATATGTAGTTAGAGGACTCTGTGCATTAAATTTCTAGTTTCCAAAAATGTATCCAGGGCCTTCAAACCTAGCTACCAACTGTATTGCATGCCAGCATTGTTTCTTTGAAAAGAACAAAGGAAGCTTTTCCAATTACAGTAAATACCAAGTCAACTTAAATCTGAATTTCCAGAATTTCAGTTAATGAGTACCAGAGAAAAATCTTCCAGGAACAGCCTGCAATAGGTTTTTACTCCCTTTGTAATGTAGCCCATTCTACATTTTAGAAGTCTGCAAAAATAGGACAAGGAATGGGTTGTTTAAAAAGTCTGTTCAGGATGGCAAATTGAAGTGAAGTCATTTAATAGTAATGAACAAAGCAGTTCTCCTTAGCTACATCCAATTAATCACATACATAAGAATTTGTCTTACTATCATAAATCACCCCATAGTGTCCAAAATAATCTGTTACAGAAGATTCAATATAGAAATGCCTCTGGCAGCAAATGATAATTCCCTCACACCAAATCTAGCACCTTGTGGCTGATGCAGCTGATGAGGAACATCAGCAGAGTAGGCTTCTAATTCCACTGGAATTGATAAACATTGAGAGTGCTTTGGAACTTGGAAATATGAAGCAGGCTGGACAATGACTAGAACGCCACTGGTGGAAAACTTGACTCTTATTTAACAAGACATACCATAAGATTTTTCTTCATTGTTATGGGGTGGCAGTACATGCAGTGAAGAAAGCTTTCTACTCTGCACGCATTGTGTCTGAGAACACCCGCGTGACAGAGCTGTTCAGGATGGTATGGGATCTAACTCTCAGATACCTGAATCCCAGAACCCTTTATTAGTTTCCACAATAGCCTGCTTTGACGCATTAAAAAATGATTTCGCAGATAATATCTCTCAAATAAGAGCCAACTTGAATGCTTGTACTGCAACAGAAGTGATAGCTTAGGTGTCCAGTAACTCTGTGAACAAGATTATACTGGATCAGTTTGAGTCTGTAAGTACCAAGAACATGGACAAGCTCCTTGGTAGTGTGAAGAAGACAACATGCCTCTTTGATCCTTGCCCTTCACGCCTCGGAGTCCGGGGGTGGGGGTGGATGGCATAAGGATGTATGTGACATATATTATTAACACATCTCTTAGGGAAATCATGTTTCCAACTTGTCTGATGGAAGTGGTTGTAAGGCTGCTCCTGAACAAGCCTTCCTTGCACCCCCTGGACATGAACAACTATAGGCCAGTTTCTCACCTTCTGTTCCTGAGCAAAATGATTGAGAGGGCTGTTGCTCTTCAACTCCAAGTAGTCTTGGATGAAACCAATTATCTGGATCCATTTCAAACCAGCTTTAGGACAGGATATGGAGTTGAAACAGCCATGGTTGCCTTAGTGGATGATCTTCACCTGAGTATTTACAGGGGAAGTGTGATCCTGTTAGTGCTTTTGGACCTCTCAGTGGCTTTTGACATTATTGATCATGAAATCTTTTTTGAATATCTGAGAGAGTTGGGGGCACTGCATTGCAGTGGTTCTAATCCTGTCTCTTGGGCAGATTCCAAAGGGTGATGGTTGGGGACAGCTGCTCTTCAAAAAGAGAGCTTAAATTAGGCATCCCTCAAGGCACCATTCTGTCCTCAATGCTATTTAATATATATATGAAGCTGCTGGGAGAGATCATCCGGAGACATGGGGCAAGGTGTTATCAGTATGTTGATGGCACCCAGATACACCTCTCCATGCCTTGGATAACAGTTTTGACTAAGGATTGCATCTACAATCTCAATGATTGCCTTAAAACGGTAATGGACTAGATGAGGAAAAACAGACCGAAGCTGAATCTAGATAAGATGGCGGTTGGGTGAGAAGCTGTTGGGAC
The DNA here is from genome assembly GCF_019175285.1 of Sceloporus undulatus. Classification (NCBI taxonomy): domain Eukaryota; kingdom Metazoa; phylum Chordata; class Lepidosauria; order Squamata; family Phrynosomatidae; genus Sceloporus; species Sceloporus undulatus. The sequence goes on along the minus strand of NC_056524.1, from coordinate 82,102,931 downwards.
CCTTAATCTAGATATAGATTAAAGGACTGAGTCTGCAGCTTGGGAGTGCTCCTGGACTTCTTGCTTCATATGTCAAATCAGATAAATGTGACGGTCAGAAGTGCTTGTTATTAGCTTCAGCTGATATGCCAACTGCATCCTTTCCTGGAACCGGGGGACCTGAAAACAGTGGTACATGTGCTGGTAGCCCCATGACTCAACTTCTGTAATGCACTTTTTACATGGGGCTACCCTTGTACCTAGTCCGGAAACTTCAGTTAGTTCAAAACATGGCAGCCAGAGTAATCACCAGAACAGTCAGAGATGAGCACATAACACTTATTCTAAAATCTCTTCACTGGCTGCCTATTAATTTCTGAGCACAGTACAAGGTGTTGGTGATGACCTTTAAAGCCCTTCATGGTCTGGGTCCAACCTATATGTGGGATCACCTTATTCCATATAATCCACCCCGCATACTTAAGTTCTGTAGGAAAATCTACTGCTGCCAATAAAGGCCAGGCTGGCTGTGGTTACCCAGAGGGCCTTTTCATCGGCCGCTCCCAAATTATGAAATGGCCTGTCGGAAGAGATCTTGACAGCTTTAAAAAGGCTGTCAAGATGGATCTCTTCTGACAGTCCTTCACTTAGTAACTCACTTGGTCACCTGTGGATATGGACTACCATATAGAATACCCCAGGATGCCCATCTCTCTGATGGATTGTTTTAATAACTTAAATAACATTTTATTAATGTTGGGAGAATTATAATGTTGTTGTTTTGGAGGGAGGGAGAATGGCTTTTATTCTATATTATTGTATTTTAATCTTGTTGTAAGTGTAGCCAAGGGTCCGTAGGGGAATTTTATTATTGTTGTTAGCTCAAATATTGCAAGAGGGGCTGGCTACAAGAGCCCACCGAAATCGCCCTCACGATATGTATACGGAGTAGACCAGGGGATCCCACTAAATAGAGCTGAGACAGACTTCTAGAATTAATAACCAATTTATTTATAAGGCGAAAAACACATACGATTCACTAGCATACACACACACATACAAGGCTCAGGAAAAGCATAGGTTAGCATGGAATAGGATTTTAGGCATCACTGGGGTGATACTTACCAGAATGTAGACTCCCTCCAGGAATCCAAATGGAATATGATGAGGATGGCATGAGGCTCAGCCATGGAATGACTGGCCAGGAGCCAGGAGCCAGGTCAGGGTTCAAGGGGACAGAGCTTCCCCCTGAAATCCAGACTGGCCCAGTGAACAGGCAAATCTGAGAGTATTTATAGGCAAAATCTTGCTTCTGGCAAGGGTGCTTGATGGTGAGAACAAAGGTGTTTAATTACTTGCTTTTCACCTGGATGTCCCTGTCTGATTGTCTTAGTGGTCTTAAGCTGCTTGGACAACAGAGCATGGGAAGGGGCAAGAGCCTCAGGCAAGGCAAATATTTGCTCTTCCTGGTCCTATGATAATCCCTTTTATGCGACTCTCTAGATATGATGATGTGGGTGCCCCTCAAGGGTGTGTGTGCATGTCCTCATGCCTTGCTAGTAATGGAGGACAGGCTGCTAGAGTTCATCTAGGGGTCATTAAGGGTTATCATTGATTCCAAAATTTATATAAACCAATATGGGTAACAGTAAGTAACTCGATCCTGCCTGAGAGGTGGGATAATAATAATAATAATAATAATAATAATAATAATAATAATAATAATAATAATTATTATTATTATTATTATTATTATTATTATCTATGCTTTAGAAATAAAACCATTTGATACCACTTTGTGTGCTGTAGTTCTAGCCTAAGAAATCCTGGGATCTGTAATTTCATAAGGTTGTAGCCTTGGAAGAACAAATAATTGTATGCAAACGGATCTTATACCTTTGAGACTAAGGGGCTGTACAAACAGTCGCAAAGGGGTAGCATGGAGCCGCCCTTTCTTCAGCCAGATTTGGGCCATGATAACTGCATGCCGTGACCCTGATCTGGCCTTTCCAGGGCACAAAAAGGAGCTGCAAAAAGCGGCTCCTTTTTGCACCCTGGAAAGGGTGCCATAGCCATGTTGTCACACCTTGGTGGCATTCCTTCGGCTGCATTGTATGGATGTAGTGCCGGAGGAGCACCATGACACCGTGTGCCATGTGGAGCGGCATGCAGCATTATGGTGCCCTGGGGGGTGGAGTCGGGGTGTGTGTCATGTGGATGAAATGCCCCACCTCCTCCCCGAGGCTGGCCTTAATAGCCAGGCTGAACAGGGACTAACTGTGCTACAGAATTCCTTTGCATACTGATATTCCAGAATAACATGGCTATGTCTATGAAGGCAAATAATGTTAATGTTATTTATTCCCACTGCAGAAAATACAAAGATTTGTGCAAAATTTCAGTGTTTACATTGAAATCCATAGCTCTACTAAAAATAATAATAATAATTTCCACATAAATATTTTTAAAATATTCTTTACATTCTTTTGAGCTGTGGCCCAACGTGACACCAAACTGTAAGAAATCTAGACTCTTCTAATTGGTGATCACATTTCAAGCAATAGAACAAAACATATGGTCATGCAAGCTGGTTTAAAATGGTTGATTTACTAGTCTTGCTAGTTACCATATTGAATGTTGAAAGCAAGACTGATATGTCAGTCTGATAAACCTTTAGCAATATGGACTGCATTCCTCATAATTGTCTTATTTCTTTTCTGTGATCTGTTACTTAAAATTTTTTATTCATTTATTTCTGCCAGAAAATTAAAATGGCTGCAGTTCTTTAAGCTTAGTGCTCCAAGCAAGAGTTTTTATATACCTTGAAATTCATATTCTATTGAAAGAAATATTTATCATGACAACTCAAAACTGATGTTGTTTCAAAACTTTAGCCACTTTGAGGTATCCTTAGGGTGACTTATAGGGATTGTTAGACATATCTCTAACAATGATTTTAAAACATTTAATTGGCATTGACTAATTAGGGTGATTTTTTTTTTTACATTATTTAATGGATTCACTCATTTAGAAACAAACTATGCCTACATGTAATTTGAAACAAAAAAGTAATGATGTAAACCAGAATATTGGAAAACCCATATTCATCAACTTGATTGATGATTAAAGAGATATTCATTACAACTTGTATCCTGTTTGCTTCTTTTTATTCCCCATTGTGGCACATACTTAAAACCCATGAAATGAAATGTAGAACAACAACAACAAAAAGTAAAGAAATAAAGTTTCCTTCTATTTTGTTTTATCACCAGCTCCAAAGAGCAGGTGTTTGGCAGACATCCTTGCTTTGTGAAAATCTGTTGATTTCCACATTTTGCAACATATAATGCAACATCATTCATTATTTTATGGACTCCCCAAAAGCCTTTTGGAAGACCAACAAAGACAAAAAAATATTGCAAGGGTGAACACAACCCAGAGAGGATCACAATTTGTTGTGCAAAAGAGGTACATTCTGCTTAAGATTTGATTTGTGCTCTTTGAGTCAGTGTAGTCTGAGATATACTGCAATGTGTAACATCATTTTATGCTAAATATGTAGTTGTACTTCAGATCAGCAGTGGCTGATCTAGGAAAAGCAGTTTGTATCACAAGCTGTATAGAGTCTGGATTTTCCATTTTGACCTTGGGAGCCATCTGGATAGATTTTTCTTAGGTCTGCCCAAACATAGGCATTCTGGTTTGGGCAGCCACCCACCCTCTCTCCTTATGCAATTTAATACTTTCAATTAAATATTCACTGTGGTTAATAAAAAAAGCCTAGTTTCATCTTAGAGAAGCAAGGTAATTCAGGATAGTGCTATATGTTCCATAAATCTATGGAGTTATGTAATATTGAAAAGTACTAAACAGATTCCTCAAAAAATGATTATAATGTAACATATGAAGCCGATGAACATCTAATTTATGCTAGAGATGTGACTCAGTGTTATTAAGCACCTCATCGTTGGCAAGATAAGTTGTCTCAGTCAATTGAGACATGCTGTAGCATTTTCATTAAACCCTGTGAGATTTCTTGCCTCCAGTTTGAGTATGAGATGACTGTCTCCCCAATCCTTTTGAGATTTGTGCCATTTTGTGAATAATGTCCCTGCAGAAGAACTAGTGCTTTTCCCTTTGTGAAGGAAAGCATAAACAGAAAACAAATGCAGAAGCACTAGTTGATTGTTCAGTAAGTTACAGACAAACTATCTGATGCTTCTCAGTTTGAAAGGTCAATGAGTGAAGGCAGCCTCTATTGCAGTTTAGCAATGCAGTTTGGACCAACATATTATTTTATGAATGTTAAACCCCCTTCAGTACTGACAAAAAAATATTTCCCACCTGCAGGTTGTGATTAAACTTTTGTGCTTACTTCATGCTCAGAATGAGACTATCACCCAAAATGAATTTTCGAAACACTTGGAAAATATAAATATGTAATGTTGATAGAATAAAATCTGAGAGATCATATTGATGGGAAAGGTAACATGTATTGCTAGAGCAGCTGAAAACAAAAGCAATGAATTTTTGAACACTTAGGAGCTAAACACACTGGCATAAATAGCTGGCTTCCTGGAGGCTTGGGGGCATGGTGTTCACATGCCAGACACCCCAATGCTGCCCCCAAGCCTACGACATGCTGCCCCGCTGACCACACAATAGGCGGCATCATGCCGTTTCTGTGGCATGGCGTTTGCATGCACCATACCACAGGAATGCAGAAGAGCTGCTGCTGCAGTGCAAATAACAGCTTTTTTCTGCCCCCAAAAAGAGAGACATTTTGTACAAATCATTTTGGATTGGTATTTTCTCTAGGTGACATTTGTTTATGTAATGCTTGCAACAATTCTGTTTCATTATCTTGTCTAACTCCACATCTTATTAGAATAAATTATCAAGATATCCTCCAATATATATTGGTAGTTCTGTAAAGGGGTGCTAAGGGGATGGATGGAAACTGCTTTCTAGTGGGATGAACATTCCTTTCTTCTATGGTGAGTGAACTGTTTGAGCTAATGAAACCAATATGTAGACTTTGTTGATGAATTCACTTGGCTTTTAAAATCATGTCAATGAATTTTCATTTTTGATATGAGTGTATGTGTGTGTGTGTGAGTGAGTGAGTGAGTGTGTGTGTGAGAGAGGACTTCATTGCACAGGCCCTGGAATGGGCTGTTGCTTTCTAAAAGGGAACATGATGGGGACAGGAGGCAGCATAGAATGCATCTTACTGCACAAGGAGAATGCTGCCACCACCACCAGACATTCCCATTGTGTTCTGAATGTGTTCCCCAGGGGGCAATTTTCAGGAATGGTTCTCAAACGTTCCTGAAAACCACCCCCTCTAGGATGGATCCAGAATGTGATGGGAATGTCTGGTGGTGGTAGCAGCGTTCTCCCAGTGCGGTAAGATGCATTCTATGCCACCTCCTGTCCCCATCACATTCCCTTTTAGAACTCAACAGGCCTGTTCCAGGGCCTGTGCAATAAAGTTCAGAGAGAGAGAGAGAGAGAGATGAGCAGGTCTTAGAGCAAATCAAGCCTGAAATCTCACTGGAAGCTAGTCTGATGAAATTGAGACTATAGTACCTTGGATATATCATCAGAAGGCATGACTTATTAGAAAAGACAATAATACTTGCTTAAAATAAGTAGAAAAAAGATGAAAACCACGTTACAGATAGACTTAGTCAAGGAATCCACTATCCAGAGTCTGAAGATAAAAGGGAGAATTGGATGTCTCTCATTGCTAGGGTTGCCATACATCAAAAACTTAACAGCAATTAAGTATAACAATGTGCATTTTCCAATGAACTTTGATCAGCAGCTGTGAATATCATTAATACTTGGTATCTTTTTTAAAAAGATGTTAAAATACTATCTTGAGTTAATATTTGTGTTTTATAGGAGATTCCTCAAAGAAATAGATAATGATAGATGTTGCACAACACTGTCATTTGTAGAGTCTTAAACGATATCCTCAAATTTAGCAATGTGCTATGTACCATTCTTGTTTTATAGACAAAAACAGCAAGGATAAAAATTGTCATAGCAACTGTGATACTTGGATGAGAAATAACCTTTCTCTTTGCTGAAAGGTTGAAGAGCAACAAGTACATGCTGACTTGTTCCTCTCCAGGAAGGGCAAGGCAGGGAGAATGAGCCCATGAGAGGCAAGGATGCAAGGACCTGGTGCAGGCATCCACAGAGAACCCAGTGTATATATCATTCAGGGATACCTAAGGCCAAAAAATACAATAAAATAAAATGATACAAACAAATATTAACCATTAAACAACTCCTCACAAAAAGCATTTTTAACCACATAATTTGTATAACAAAAATACAGCAGCACAGTATGTATTCAGGGCACAGAATGAGAGCAGTCCTATTTGACCACTACTTGATCAAACAAGTAATGAAATGTGGTAGCGGTGTCAACAGCAAGTATCCTTATGTGAAGAGCAATGAATGAGCAACACTGAAGTGTATGACATGGGCTGGTTGCTTAGTCATAGGCTTCCCCCAGGGTTCCAGTCTGCAACATGTTGGCAATAATATCAGGCACAAATGAAAAAACAAAAACAAAAACTAGTCAACATAAGCTCAGGAAAGTGAGGATGGATCAGGGACTCAAGGGGACTAACTAAGGAGGCTGAATTAGGTAAATAAAAATGGAGCAGGCTTGGGAAGAATGTCCATGGGTGGAGGCAGACCATGAGTATTCCCCAGCATTTGCCACTTGAGTCCTACCTACCTAGATACTAATGAGCTTCTATACTGTAGATATTGACTCATGGATCACTAATTTTCCTATTCTTTAAAAAGAAATATGAACACATGTGACTATTATCTCTCCAAATAATTGTATCCATTATTTTATCAGGGCTATCTTGTAACTGGAGAATCTACACCAAATAATGAAATAAAAATTATTATTATTAATTTCTTCTCTTTCATAAGATAATTATTCATTCCTATTTCTATTCAACCAGTCCAGTAAGCCCGCAGTCTTGGTTTCATCTTTGATTCTTCTCTGTCGTGTATCCCTCAGATCCAGACCACAGCCAAGGCTTGTAGATTCTTTTTGTACAATATTGCCAAAATCCGACCATATCTCTCTGCCTCTACTGCCAAGATCCTGGTCCAGGCCCTAGTAATCTCACTACTTGATTACTGTAACGTCCTCCTGGCTGGGCTTCCTCTTTCTCACCTTCGTCCTTTAATCTCTGTCCAGCATTCAGCTGCACGCATTAGCAAAATCCATCCCCGCCCACCGCTCTGACCACATCTCTCCTGTGTTGGCATCCCTTCACTGGCTCCCCCTCCCTTTCCGTATTCAGTATAAGCTCCTGCTGTTGACGTTTAAAGCCCTCCATGGGCTGGCCCTCCTTACTTATCAGACCTTATTTCTCCTCACCTTCCCACTCGGGCCCTCCGTTCTGGTAGTCAAGGTCTACTGTCCCAGCTCAGGATTTCCTCTGCCCCATCTCAAATTCGCCCCTTTTCACTTGCTGCCCCTCACTCCTGGAACCTTCTTCCCCCCGCGAGCAAGGGCCATCACTTCTTTAACCAGCTTCAAAACAGAGTTGAAAACCATCCTGTTCAGAGAAGCGTTCCCAGGCATTGCATAATTGTCGCTTGCTATTTGATGTTCTTTTGATGCCTGTTTTATCAAACCATTTCCTGTATTGCTATGTACTTTATATGTATTAGCCTACTAACCCCACCTCCTTTCCCTTCTCCTTTTATGTCATGTCTCTTTAGATTTTAAGCCTGAGGGCAGGGAACCATCTAATTAAAAAGATTGTATGTACAGCGCTGTGTAAATTTACAGCGCTTCATAAATAAAGGTTAATAATAATAATAATAATAATAATAATAATAATAATTCCTTGCTTTCAAAAAAGTCTGTCAGTTTATGCAAAAGGGAAGTGTAAATTTGCTATTTAACCATCTTTACAAAGGACTGAAACAACATGCAGGCATCTAACATCTCCAATTGCCCCCCCCCCCTCCTATTTGGTTTGTAATAATTTGCCTGAAGAGGCCCATGAAGCTTGGAAAGCTTGCAACAAAAAGTTTTTTTCTTTTTATATTGTGGCATTTTCAGTTGGCCAGTAAATGTATCATTGAGGATTTTTGTTTGGATTTGTTTAAATGGCCATCACAGCTCCACTGCATGTTTGCTATTTAGTGAAAACCATGGGCACGTTTTTTCCCCTGTTTGTGATAAAGCCTTAATTTTTCACTGGTTGAAGAGACGACTGACAATTGAAAGAGAGAGAGAGAACCCTCCTTGCCTGACACGCAAGTCTTGGGAGAGACATTTCTTGGGTGACATTTGTTAATTTCTACTATTGGGGGGTGGGTGGGTAATTAATTCCTGCTTTGCTGCATGCGTGAGGGATGCAAATCCTGTATATTTTGTTTTCATGTGGCAAAGGATGAATAATGTATCATTTTTTTCCATTTGTCTGAGAATGTCCTTGTAACTGTACATTTTTGAAGACTCTTCACTGTTTTGGGATTATTCTGGGAATAACCCAACATTATTTTCCAGAAAAACAGCCTTTTCTATGCAGATGTCATTTTCTACACAGAAAAGCACATCTATATGCACAAAATGCTTTTTCTGCACAAAAACTGCATGTTTATTTTTTGTGTTTGTGCAGAATAGACTGGCCATTATGATACTCATCTGTTCAGGACTCTTTCATCAAGGTTTCCCAACACTCAGGATTTTTTTCCATCTGAAATTTTAATGTTTAACAAATATTTTTCCACTCCTAGCTGTTAAAATTAGAAGCATAAAACGAATTGTTTGCAACTTTTTGATCACCAGTGTGCCATTTTGTCATGATGTATGTTTCCCTGCTATTAAAAGGAAAACACAATTAGTTATTTAGAAAGTCATTTTTACAAATTGTGAAAAAAATGGCCTCTAATTTGGAACACTATTCTGGAAAATGCATTCCCGATTTGCTAAATTATTATTATTTTGGCAAAGTCTGTTGGGAAATGTCACTCTTAACCATTCTGAATTGTGACATTGTTTAATTTTCTGCTAGGAGATCAGGAAAAAAGATCTTCTGTTTGCTCCCGCAGTAATCACAGTATAAATGCACTAGGGGCTTGTCTGCAAAGCCCCTGAGAATATTCCAAACTCATCAGCAAACAAAAAGAGAATCATGAAAGTGCATTTCCCTAGATCAACATTCCTACAGCACAGAGCAGGCAAAAATGTTCTTTTCTACAAACAGCAACTAAACGGTTGTTGAAAATCCCAACGTGGAATATTGGATGCTAAAAGTGGTTAAGCTTGGCACACCTTTAAACTGGTAAATTACTGCTTGGCAGTGTCTCTTATCTGTTGCCCAGATTTCTCCTTCAAAACAAGTCCAAGCATTAAAATGATGCAGTATATTCACATGCAAAGGACTTCAAAGTGCTTTCTGCAATAATGGCATGTGTATAGGATGTGAGAGAAATGGGAAAAGAACTGTTGAGTTGGCAAGAGGGCATAATGCAGGATAATCATGCTCCTCATGTACTTCCTGGGTGCGAATTTCAGTTCAGCAGATGCCAGAGAAGATTAACCAAAATTTGCATTTTATTATACTGAAGATAAAAAGAGAAGAGAAATTATGAAATTGAACGCATGAGGAAGAATGGACCAAGAGGTTTTGTCCATCTAGGGCTTCACTTTTACATGTCTGATTAAAAGCTTGTGCTTTCACTCTTTTAGCTGAATCAGGATTGTCAATCTTTTTTCCCCTTAAGACACTGCTATTATTTCAAACACAAGTGTGACTTTTATCACTAGTAGCTGGCATGACTAATTGGTACTTATCCTGGACAGGTTGCTGGTATAATGAGACAGAGAGGAAGTGGATGCTGTGAGCCCAGTGAGGCATCCTTGGGGGGTGAAGGGGAATTATTTAAAATGATGATGATCATCATAACATAGACATCACCTCTGAAGTTTTTTCTGTTTCTCCAACTGGAGTATGATTAGCCCACACCTTGCCATTGATGGGAGAAATCCATCAATAAGCTACCAATCTATTGGATACTTCAGGTGTGTAAGGACAGTTGCATACCTGTACTACACTTTTTAGTGGTCATCTGTGAAGTCACAAAAATTAGTTGTCTGTGCCTAGTTGTGCCTCATTTGGAGGCATTTAAATGTTCTGAAGCATTTTGGCAGTAGTCCACTCTACCATCAGCTGCCCTATAAAAGGGGCTTCAGGTTTTTGTTGTGTAAGTTACACAGTATCAGCTCCTCCCATACCCCCTTGCTATTTCAGACTAGCTTTTAAAATAAAAAAACAACTTTCTTTTATTCTTTTGTTGTGGTGTTGGTAAACCATGTTAGCTAACTCCAAAACTGCATTAAAAAATACCACACACACACACCACACACCTATAGGCATGCTGGGTGGGCATTGTGGCAGGAGATGGGCTAGGGATGAGGGTGGAAGGATCATGAGGGATCAGTAACGCACAGTTGCACTATTGAAGAGACATGTGGGACATGCAATAAGGAATGCTCCCATACTGGTATGTAGTGCTTACTTAATTAGTGCAATTACCTTAAGAACAGGGGTTGGGTGGTAGTAGGTCCCAAAGCTTCACATGACAGAAGCCGAAGGCAGAGCTGGGATATTAATTTTCCCCAGGGTTTGTTTAAGACAGCTTCCAGCATGCCCACACTCTTCATGGAGGGAAGATGAAAGTTTTGGTGCCAGAAAAAAAGTGTGTGAGGAGAGTAGGCTGAAAGAAATGCTGAAATGGCACTAGGCTGGATGGAAGACACGTAAAAAAGATAAAGAAGGGTGGGGGGAAAGAGCAGATGGATATTTGAGAGAGCACCAGGTGAGGTTGGGAGTTTTCTAGCCCTTTACAAGTTGGACACATCTGCTGGATTAAACATATGAAGACTGATGAAGGGAAAAGCTTCTAATTGTAGCATTCAAGAAAGAAGAGGGAATTAGACAAAAACCAAAAACAAAAACCCTAGGCCTTTACTGTTCTTTTGTGACTTTGGTTCCACCTTGGTTGTATGCTGGAAAATAAAAGGAATATTAAGGGTGATAATGATTTTCTGTATTAAGAGGACGTAATATGCATGTATAATACAGGTAGGATACAAACCCTTAACTACTATAAGTAGCTTTAAACAAAGACAACATTGTAAGAAAAATGTAGCCTCATCTGAAGCTTCTGATTTCTGTAATATGGAATACTACAAATCTAACGAGAATTTTGGCGAGGTGGATTTTATACTCCACCAATAGTAATTACTGTGTGATCTTGATTAGACTTGCCCAACTGGTGCCTATAGCCAGCATAAATAATAACTGAAGGGCATCAGTTTGAACAAAGCTCCTCCTAGGTACTAGACAGTAGTTCTTGCAGAAAGTGAAGACTGTTGGAAAAACATTGCATTCTCTCTCTCCCCTCAGATAGATAGGATTTTTCCCTGCATGCCAAACTTCACTCTTCTCTCTATTTGCATACCATTTGGTCCTGCTGAATTACAGGGGCAATAAATATCTTTGTAAGTTGGTAAACACATCATGTGATTTCAGCTAACTTCCTTCGGAAGTTCTCACATCACAAAAGATTTCTCCCTGCTTTCCTCCGGTCTCCCATCTACATGCTCTCTCAGCTTTCTTTTTAAAAGATGGTGAATAAAGATTTCTTTCTTTCACCTGAAACTATTCACTAAATAGGTTAGGATGTAGCTTCTATGCATATTTAGGTTAAGCCATTAGTAAAGCTATTTGTGTCAGACTCAGTTCTTTGAAAGATTGGCCTGTTAAGACTGCCAAAATAAAGCTGCTTCGGGTCTCTTTGGAGGTATGCTATTTAAATGATGCATGGGTCCTAAGAATCCGGAGCTGCCCCACAGCTGCACTCCAGTGCTTAGGAATGGAGTGTGGCTTTGGTGCGACCTCTGTACTCTTAGGACCCATACATCATTTAAATAGCATACCTCCAAAGGACCAAGCAGCTTTTTTTGGCAGTCTGTAACAGGCCTCGTTAGATAAGACCATTTTGTGCTTGCTTTACTCTCTCTCTCTTTTTAAGCTAGACCCTAACAGCGCTTGGTTTTGATTTTTTTGATATTTTTGATATTTTTTTCTTTCCTTTACAAGGCTCCATGCTCCTCAACTTGAATTTCCCCCACAAAGACCAAACTCTGTATAACCAGAAAAAGGCATACACAATATATACATTGGACTTATGCCCACATATGCCACTAACAGGATACAAGCCTACATTTATTTCACATTCAAGTCTTATTGAAAAATGTACATCACAAAGTTATTCAGTTTTTTTTTTAAAAAATCTATTGAAAAGGGAGAGTTTTTAATTAACCAACAACTCTTTGTATATATAATAGAGGAAAGCAATTCTAAGGAAAGCCTGCTAATTAATTGAAGTTTGATCATGATCTAGGGATGTACAAGTGATTGTACATATGGGCTTTGTACATTCAATGATTTCTATGATCAATTGCCCTTTTGGTTAAAAAAAAAGGAACTATTGATTGAAGTCTGCAGTGCTTTGGGCTTTTATTTTGTTCTTCTGTTTTTCTGAGGAATGTGATGCCAACCAGACCTTGATTTCTTTCAGTATGTAGTTATAATTTACAATCGGTTCTTATATAGAAAATAAAAGAGGAGACAGACAATTCATCTCCACTGTATCCAGGAATAGTAGTCAGAAGATATAGCTTTGGATTAGATAATGTCACCTAATTGCCTGTTGAAATCCTCCTTTAGTTTGGTTGGATGGTAAGATAGTTCAGTCCATACGTATCATTCATCTTCTCTGGGTGATTTAGGCCCCAAAAAAGATGTCCTAAATAGAGCAGCTTCTAGCTGCTTCAGGGGCATGGCATTTAGACAACGCATGCCCCTGAAACAGCCGGAAGCAGCTCTGAGGCCGCCTAAGGCTGCCTAAAGCCACCGGCAAAAGGAGAAAAGTTAATCAGCTCCTGCTGGCAGCCCATTCAAGACCATGGTGGCAGCCCACCTCAGGAGCTTCGGGGAAGGCCATGGTCCCAAAGTGATTGCAGTTCGAATGGCCAGAGATCGCTCCTTCCAGGCAATCTGGTTTGGCCTATCATCCTCAGTTTAAGCCTTGCACAGAAATGAATGGTAATAGCACATTTTGACGGTGTACTCAGGGATACCTTGGTGATGTTAAGGGTGTATTGAATGTGTTCTGAGGTTTATCTTGTAGGCTAAAGAAATGCTATCCAAAGATATGGGCCCTATTCACAAAATAAACACCTTGCACGGTGCCTTTAAAGTCTAGAAAAAAGTCCAGAGTAGATTCATCACACCTCCGGTAGACATTTGCAGCCATCATTGAAAAGAACATTCTTTCAACCCTTCACTAGAAGATATGTCTTGTCCTAGTCTAAAGCCTATTATCATATCTCCCCCCTCTGATCTTTAGTATCAAGAGGAGGAAGGTTGCATGATATGATGCAAGCTCTGATTCTCCAACTTTGCATTTGCAAAGGACCTAGGACATAAGAAGGACCATAGCTTGTTTAGATCCCATCACTCTCTCTCACACACATTCAAACAGAGAAGTCTGGCAGGTTTTGTACGAGACTAACTGAAAAATAAAAATAAAAATTCAGGATCTTTTTGAAGCAAGTAAAGAAAAGCATCAGATCATGTCCCACATTTGCCTTCTATGCCCACTGTGGTGTTCAGTGTACTCTGCTTATATTTTTCTGCATCCCAGATTATCATATTGTGTTTGCTATGTTGCTACTCAGGGAAACAGCAATCTTCATGAAAACTGGCAAAGGACAATAATTTAAACCAGTGGTTCTCAACCTTGGGTCCTCCAGATTTTTGAGACTTCAACTCCTAGAATTCCTGAACAATGAGCATACTGACTGGGACTCCTGGAATCTTAGTCCAAAACATCTGGAGGCCCAAAGGTTGAGAACATCTGGAGGCCCAAAGGTTGAGATATTTAACATGTAAAATATCTTCTCCTTCCATTGCCAAGGATTCCTAATCATGGTGTCTGTTTTCCCATGGTAAACATTTGTGGGGATGCAGTAATCTTCTTTGTATTGGGAACATCAGGATAACATAAGACCATGTACATATCAAATCAAAGAGCGGGAAAAGATCTCCTACTCCATCAAGCTCAACCCCACTGTTTAAGGCAGCAACCCCAGCAGGTAGCAGCTATCTAGCTTCTTTTTGAAGATGTCCAGAGAAGAGACCCCATCACCTGTCTAGTCAATTGGTTCCATTGTTGAACAGCTCTTAGGTCCAAAACACACTGCACAAATAACCCAGTTTGAGACTGCTATAGCTGCCCTGTCTCTCAGTGCTGGGGAATCCTGGGAAGTGTAGTTTATACTGGCACCAGAGCTTTCTCTGACAGAGAAGGCTCATTGCCTCACAAAACTACAGTTCCCAGAATTCTCTAGCACTGAGCCAGGACAGTTAAAGCGGTCTCAAACTGGTTTATTTCTGCAGTGTGTTTTGGACCATAGTGTCAGAAGTCCTTTCTAATGTTCCATCGAAATCTACTCGGTAACTTCAGCCCCTTAATAGTGGCCAGAATTAGTCTCCAACAAGGTCATTATAAAACCATTAATAATCTGCATCAGAGAACAAACTTTCATCCTCTTCTCTGTGACAGACCTTTATGTATTTAAAGAGTACAGTCAGCCCTTCTTATACAGTACACAGATTTCTTATACATGGATTCAAGCATCCACGGTTTGAAAATGTTCAAAAAAAGTAAAAATTTCAAATATCAAACCTTGATTTTTCCATTTTTATACAGGACACCATTTTGCTTTAATGGGACTTGAACATACACAGATTTTGTTATCCATGGGGGATCTTGGAACCAAACCCCAGCGTATAACAAGGGTCCACTGTACAATCATGGCATTCTTTAGTCTTTTCTTCACCAGGCTTAACATGCCCAACTCCCTCAACCTTTCTTCATGTGTTTTGTTCTCTATACATCTTATCTTCGCTGCCCTTCTCTGACCTATCACTGAGCCAGGGCAGTTAAAGTGGTCTCAAACTGGATTATTTCTACAGTTTATTTTGGACCTAAGTGTGCATTTGATTTTTGTGGCTTAAATTAAGACTTTTGCATTTGTCTTTGTTGAATTTCCTTCAGTTAGTTTCAACCCAATTTTCTAGTTTATAAAGGGTCTTTTTAATTCTATTCCTATCTTCCAATATGATAGCTACCCATTCCAGTTTTGTGTTAATTGCAACCTTGCTAAAGATTCCCTCTAGCCAAGTGGTCCCTGAACAGTGCCCTTAAAGAGATTTTGGACTTCAGCTCCCAGAAGCCCAGCCATATTGGCCAATAGTCTTGGATTCTGGGATGTGAAGTCCCAAATCCCTTAAAGATCACAGTTTGGGGACCACTGCTCTAACTCATCATCAAAGTCAGATGGTGCTTCAACATATTCCTCCCATAATCTTGATTAAGAATGCTGAGTTTGTGAAAGAGTGAATGAATGAGTGAGTGAAAGATGGAGAGAGGAACTATGTATATGTCTGGAAGAGCCTATATCATGACCCCATCACTGCTGTCCCATTCCCTACCAGAAATGCCCACTTCTGTGATCTCCAGAGGGTTCTCCAGAGATCAGTGAGACTCCATTACTGCTGAAGGACCCTAACTATGGTTATGAAAGAAAGCAGGAAAGCAGGAGATTTCTATGACAAACTGGTGATAAAGTTGAAAAAGTTGATGATCAAGCTGATGGATGTAATTCTCAGTGGTCACAAGAGATTGGAATTACCCTTCCATATGCCATTCCAAATCTGACCATCACTCATTTAGGTTACATATAAGTCAATATATTTGCACCAGGAAGAACTTGACTAAAAGTTAATTACCAGGCTTTCTGGATTACACTTTCATGCTTTTGTACAAAACAGTCATATTTTCAGACTGATGTAACTGAGTCTTTTCCCCCAGTGCCACATTAGCCCATATATAAACATCTTCAACCTGTTATTGCAACAGAGCACATAAAAGTTGTTATAGCTTTCAAACTGCAGTAACTGCACTACATTGCTCAGAGCCAGAATTATGATCATACAATTAATTACACAACACCTGTTTTAATGTCACTTTAACACTGCTAGAATAGTAAAAATGTGACTTGAGTGTAAATGAGAATCTCTGGGTGCCATCCATGGAACATTTATGTCTATGCACTCAATGGAGTATGCTGGTGTGGATTTTGGTGCCTGTTGCATGACTGTGTACTAATGCTGCATGATTTCTTGGATTCCCATAAAGTCTCTAAGGATTAATTAGGCTCAATATATATTTCTTTGTGCTAACAAAGACAGATTTGGAATTGGTGGCTAAAATAGGCCCCTTTGGACTTGTTCCAGGTTAATTGCCACCTCTGAGTGGAAACCTGGTAATCTTTAGTACTGAGGATTTCTTTTCTTTTCTTTTTTCTTTTTTTCATAATAATCTTCTTTTCTGGAAAGGGGAAAGGTTTACATCTTGTAGGTATTCTAAATAAGAGATGAAATTAGCAGTCTGGCTCCACAGGCTGATAGTTACATAAAGCCATAATCTCAGAGTGATTATAGCAAATGCTGTGTCAGCCCAAACCTTTTGCTTTTATAAATGACAACGAGTTTTTATTCAAGGCTAAAGTTTTATTTTTGGGATGACAGTTCATTCCTTTTACCTGGTCCCTGGTCTCATAGTGCTCCACCTTCAATATTATGGGTAAAATGTTGAGGTTTCTGAACAGTGATGTAATCAGTCAGTTTTCTAGTCATGATCTTATCACAAGGGTCCTCAGTGTCACTACCTTATGGATAGTCTTAAAATGTAGGAACTTGTATTGATAGTCCAAAAATGTAGGCTCCAGTGTTGTTTCATTTGAACAAACTAACTTTAGCAGTTTTCACTTTCACCAGTAACATATAGCTGATATATTTTAATTGTCCCTTCAAGACAAATGCCCCTAAAACAGTTTGCACTACAACTTGGATAGCTGACAAGAGCATACTGGTGGGATGAAAATACAGTCTGAACTACTCTGAAAAATTTACATAAGCACAGAGAAGCCTAATGGAATTGGCACATTATGCTTGCACTCTGTCAATCAAAATGTCCCAGTACTTTAACCTAAGGATAGAAAGACTATTGAAAAATATTTAAAATATGGTCAAAGATATGTTTGTTAATAGCTGAAAACCCTCAATGTGAATAATCCTAGACTGATGAGAGTCTTTGCAATTTGGGTCTTATTCTGTTCAAAATTCACACATGGTTGTTTTCTGCAAAAGAAGAAAGGAAGGAAGGAAGGAAAAGAAAAAGAAAAAAGGATTTTCTGTGCCATCAAGAATTCATCTGCACTTTTAATTAAATTAAAATACTAAAATATTAAATTAAATTAAAATGTTACCTGCACAGAAAATTGTGTTTTTAGAGCAGAACATATTTCAATGTGATATTTATGCTGTGTGAAACTTGCACCTGGTTGGTCTGCAAAGGAAAATCATTTTCTGCACAGGGAACAAAATTTCTCCATTGAAATATTATTTTCTATACAATTTTTTTAAAAAATGTTTTCTGTTCAGAAAATGCTGTTTTCTGTGTGGAATAATCATGTGCTAATTTTGCCCAGAATAAGTCCTGAACTGTGAATAGGCTTCAGAGTGTGATTTTTCAAAAACTTTCTCACATCTGCAAGAAAACTGCTGAAACTGTTTTTGAAACCTTTGAAAAGAAACAAAGGGAAGACTACATTCCTATTTAAAAGAACTACATTCCTATTTCACCCAATGAGACCTAGCTGAAGAATAACACTATGTTTCAATAGATCGATTCTGAGGAAAAGGTTTTATTATTGTTTCATTTGCTTAAATGCAATATATTCCTTTGTGCTTCCTGGATGGAAATGGTGGTTATCAATGTTTCCATAATATTTTCTTGAAGCCTTCATTCATTAAGAAATGTTTGGGACTCTATCAGAAAGCAATTTATTTATGTTCTATGAAAGCTTAACCTTAGAAAACTTTTCTAATTAAGGAAGTTGTATAATAGCTTTTTTGTGGGGGGGTTTCAAGCTATGAGGCTGTGTTCTAGAAGCTGTGGCTGGCAAAACATCAGGAGTAAACTCTTCTAGAACATGGCCTGAAAAAAACCCTGCAAAAAACATGAATGCTGGCTGTGAAAATCTTTGACTTCACAAGCTGTAGAATATTTCTCTGGGGAGTGTTCAAATTGTGACTTGAAAGCACTTAGTTAAAGTATGTTAAATTAGAGCTGGTAGAGAACAAAATGGAGGAGGAGAGCAACAGAATTGAGACAGGGTGCATCTACATTGTAAAAATAATACAGCTTGAAACCACTTTAACTGTCATGTCTCCATCTTACAGAAACCTGGGATTTGTAGTTTTGGGGACACCAACATGCTTTGGATAAAAGCTAAATATCTTGTATAACTACAAATCCCAGGATTCCATAGGATGGAGCACTTACAGTGGTGTCAATCTGTATTATTTCTACAGTGTAGATGGACCCTTAGCATGACTACATTCTCCTCCACTGCCTTGTTACTTCTGAAAGGACAGGAAAGATCTGGAGGCTACAGTCTGGCAAATTTAGCTGTAGAATTACTTACAGCTGAATTATTTTATAATTCATTTCAAAGACGTCTCTGACAAGCTTATTCTACTGTATCTCACTGTAAACTCCAGTCTCATTCATCATTAGAAGAATCAAATTCTGGATAATCTTAGGGTTATCCAAAAATTGTAAAAGTACCAGGTAGGGACAACAACAACAAACAATGCTAATTTATCTATGTGGCTTTGTATGTACAGTGCACCCGCTCCATACGTGGAAGCCATGTGGCAATTAAATGAATGGCACACACACTCCCATGGGGCACATGTGCCACCACGCCATGAGCACAAACCCCATTATACTCAATGGGGCTCGAGCATACGTGTTCTTCGCCTTACATGCAGAGGGCCCTCCGAAACAGATCCCAGCGTAAGGCAAGGCTCCACTGTATATATGAATGCTTGATCCCAGCTCCCCATGAAGGTCTTGGCTCCTCTTCTTTATAGCAGGGGCAAAGAGACCTCCTCAGTTCCTGGGTTGAAAAAGTGGAACTCCCTACCTGGTACTTTTACAACTTTTGGGTGTCTTTTTGATTTTTGCAACTATGATTATGATTGCGTTTCATTATATTTTCATTAAAATTTAATGTGGGCTTTCTTTCCTCTGTATGCTTCTTGCAAGATCTTTTGGGCAGCAAAGCCAAGATGTCTGAAGAAATGGATTCAGTCCAGTGACATTTGAAAAATATTGGAAATCTTCAGCAAAATAGTGTCCTTAATAAGAGTGTATTGGTTTAGGATCTTACCACTTTGAAAAAGAAGCCATGGAAAACTTTTACATGCTGGTAGGGGGGATGTTTGAGGGAGGAATATGTAGGATTTCTTGTTTTCCTACCCTCCTGAAATGTTTTTTTCTCGGGCTACACAGCTACATCCTAGAGGTGTGGTTCAGATTTGAATCAATTCCACATGCCAAACCAAAGTGATCCAGTTCTTACTGATTTTTTAGATAATAATGATAATAATAATAATAATAATAATAATAATAATCACATCTCACCCAATGGATTGAGGTGGGATACAAAGAGATAAAAAATACATAGCATAATATAATAAAAATTACACAACCCCAACTCTCCACCAACATCAAAAACAATCAATTACAAATTCAAAATTAAAATTAATTATAAAATAGTTAAAAGATGAGTGAATGGAGTAAAATAACTAGGAGTGGACGGGGTTATCTTTTTAATGGGAGGTTGGTCTGGGAAGGCCTGTTGGAAGAGATCCATCTTGACAGCCTTTTTTAAAGGCGTTAAGGGTGGTAATATAACGGATCTCCTCTGGTAGGTCATTCCACAGCCGATGAAAAGGTCCTGTGGGAAACGGCAGCCAACCTGGTCTTCTTCGGCAGCCATAAATTCTTCCCAGAGGACCTGAGTATGCGGGGTGGATTTTAAGGAAGGAGGCGTTCCTGCAAGTAAGCTGGACCCAAGCCATGCAGGGCTTTAAAGGTGATAATTGATAGTGTATATTTGTATTGAAAATGTTCAGATGTGACAATAGTTGCTACAGTTTAAAACTGGTTGCAGCTGAAGGCCAAAAACCTAGGTCAAAGACAAAATGTCCAAGGACAACGGAACAAGACAAAATGTAAACAAAATATATTTTTCTGTTTGTACTGTGATTGGTTCCTATGTTGCATGGCAACTTGTGGGAAGGAGGTTGGGCTAAAGTGATCACAGCGTGGCAATCTTATACTTATGAGAACAAAGACTGTTCTGGTGAATTCTGGGAGAATGGACTCTGAGAGTAAGACATACAGTTATTAGCTATTAGTTTGTTTATACAGTAACAAGAAATAAAGCCCTCATTAAGAGTGAATACTGCTAGAGTTTGTTTCTTTAATTAAGCAGCTGTTTCACTAGGCATTGTTACAGCAAGCTGAAGCCTGTGTTGGAGTTTGCTTTGATCCTGAGTTCCAGAAGAGACTGCATCTACATCCAGTTGGTACCAGTTCGGGGACCACGGGTAAGAGACATCACCCAAAACAATTTTTCTAACAAGTGGTAACAGAGGATGGTTGCCAAGCTGGTTTTCTGAGTGGTCTTCTGGCTGGTTGCCTGGAGGGTCTGCTGGTTGTTGTTGTTCCTGATCCAGTGAACGTGTGCTGTGGAGTTTTCTTCCAGCTGTAAGTCTGCTTTGTTGTTGTTCATCTGACCGGTGCCGGAAGGCTAATGGGAAGATAACAGTAGTTGTTGGAAATACTGCTGGGACTCTTGGCTGTTTTCCTGTTTTCTTTGAGTCATGGAGGCGGCAGCTAGATATCCCAAATTATCCAACAAAAATTACAATGCTTGGGCTGTGTACAGGGAAGTACTGCTGGTCGGTGAGGGGCTTTGGCATGTGGTGGATCGTGGACCTACTGAGGATACCATTGCTGATGATTTGAGGGCACGAGCTACTATCTGACTAACCCTTGAGCCAAGCCAGATTAACCATGTCAGAGAAAAGAGGACTGCTAAGGCTGTTTGGAATACCCTGAAAGGTGTGCATCAGAATAGCACTGCCTTGTCCCAAATGATTTGGTGCAGGAGATTATATGCTTGCAAAATGCAGGACGGCCAGGATCCTGAGAAGCATTTGGAAGAGATTCAGGACCTGTTTGCCCAAGTGCAGCTGAGAGGTGTCACCTTGCCTGAAGAGCAGAAGGCGTACATCTTGCTTGGAAGTCTGACCCAAGACTATGAGCACATCCTGCATGGTTTTTGTGATGACTGGGTTCCCAGTCACCTGAGGTCTTCTCCTGAACTACAAAGGGTTAATCTGGGAGGAGGTACATGCTAATGAGAGATGACATCACATGCTAATGAGCAGCTACATCATAGCTGACGTAAGGCTCACTTGGCCAATCAACAGTGCCAGAGCGGCAGTTTCAAAAAGATTCCAAGAGAGGGCTTTAAATACCCCTGTAGGACCATGTGTCCTTTGTTCTCCATCTTGGCTGTGTTTGGAGAAACCAGAGGCTTGTCCTCTGAGCAGCCGGAGGACCGGCTCTGGCATGCAGGTAGAGTTGGCGTGAATGAAGACCAGATGACTGCTGAGTTGGTGTCAGTGCGCATCTTGGAAGAAAGCCAGCATTGGAGGTTCAAAGCAGGGCTCCAGAGATGGCAGCGGGAGATACCACTGGAGGTTTTGGAGAACAGCCAGCAGGAGAAGGCTGTAATGTCCAAAGAAAAGCACTGTTTCTTTTGCAAGAGGCCTGTGCATATCCAAAAGAACTGTTGGAAGTTTGCAGCAGCTAAGAAGAAGCAGAGCAAAGGTGCTAGTTCCAGGAGTGGAGCGGCAGTTGTGCTGAGGACAGTGACTGCAAAGCCCATCAAGCAGCCACAGTAGACTCTGTTTGGATACTGGACTCGGGGGTCTCGAACCATATGGCTAACTCAAGTAAGCTCCTGAAAAGTCTGTGTCTAATGTTCAGTCTGTTGCAATGGCTGATGGAGTTCCCAGATAGGTAAAACATATGTGCACTGTATATGTCCCAAGTTTTGGGAAAGATTTTGAAAATGCATTGTGTGTTCCCAAACTGCAAAATTGTCTGGTTAGTGTGTCTACATTAACATAAGACGGGTATGCTTTGAGTTTTAAAGGGGATGATTGCATAATTAGCAAAGGTAATAAGGTGTGTGCAAAAGCTCAAAAGAAACACAAAATGTATTATATGGTTGACAAAGCTGAGTGTGTCAGTGTTAATAATGTGCCTTTACATGCAGATTGTGCGCATTATTTTCACAGAGTGTTTGATCATGTAAGTTTTACAAGTTTGGGAAAGCTGGGGGAAGTTTGCCCTGACTTCAAAGTGAATTCTTGTCCTAATCATCTTGAATGCTCTGTGTGCAATAAAGTCAAATTAAAAGCTTTTCCCGTGGCCAAGCAAACAAAATATGTCACTCAGAGGCCGTTTCAGGTGGTGCATGCTGATTTGGCTGGGCCTTTAACTAAAACTGTTGGGGGAAATCAGTATTTTCTGGTAATTGTAAACAGGCACACAAGGTACTCCTATGTGAAGGTCTTGAAGAAGAAAAGTGAAGTTACTGTAGTCTTCAAAGACTGGGTGAACCAAATAGAGCGCCACTTTGAGTATAAAGTGGGTTCTCTGGTCACAGACAGAGGAGGTGAATTTTTGTCTTCAGATCTTAAGAATTGGTTGAAAAGAAAAGGAATACATCACAACACACAATACTTGACCTGTTATTTCTTTTGCAGTTGGTGTATTGAGCAGAAATGTCAATAGTCCAAAGCTGGATGACTGGATGGCTGTGAAGCATGTTTTGAGGTATTTGAAAGGTAGCAAGAACAAGAAGCTTGTGTTTCAAGGGAGTGCACAGAATTTAGAATGTTACACAGATCATTCTTTTGCAAGTGAACAGAACGAAAAAAACCAATACTTGATCACATGTAAATGTTAAATAGCATAGGAGACAGAATAGCACCCTGGGGGACACCAGATTTTAGCTCCCTTTTTCGTGGAGCAACTGTCTCTCAGCACACCAACTAGAATTTGCCTGAGAGATAGGATCGGAACCACTGCAATGCAGTGCTCCCCATTTCCAGTTCTCCCAAGTGTTCCAAATGATCAAACTGACGTTAAAACTAAGCACTTTTGAAGATTTGTAGCAATTTAAATTTGGAGAGAGGCAAATGTATAGACATAATGCTTGTGAAACAAACAAACAAACACAAAATCTTGATATATTTCACTTCAAATTCTCTATGTAAGGAAAACAGCAGAGTGATTGCCAAAGTAGAAGGAAAGAAAACTTTTGTAACTATCTGGTTTATACTCACAATAAAGGGTTTAAATAGGTTATCAAAACCCATTGCTTTGACAGAGGAATGGCGAAGTAATATATCACAGGACTGATTCATTGTTTATTGTTTTTTCTAGTTCTCTTTTCCAAAACTGAAAGACAAATGAAAATTCAAAACAGTTTAAATTGTTTTGGTGGAATCTGTAGAACCTTGGAAAATGGTTGGTTGGATGGTCAAATCCTTCTGTCTCTGCCACTTTAAGCTCATCTGCACATCCATCATTTGCCCCATCCTATTGTGCCTCCTGTAATGTTGGTGCTTACAACTAATTTCTAAACTGTATTTCATTCATCATATTCAAGGCGCTGTACTTATCTTTCAGAGCTTTTGTAGATTTTTCTGGCATTTGTCTTGTCCACCCCCCTCCCCCCATGAACATACCTATTTTCACATAGGAAAAAAAAAAGAAAAAAGAGGGGGTGGAAATAAGAGAAAATAAACCACTCTCCTTCCAAATTTGAACAGGCCCTTCTGCCCAACACTTGACATTCATAATTCTGAAGTTGTCTTTTTCATCATCATCATCATCATCATCATCATCAGAAGCCACCTCTATTCTAGGCTTCCATTTCAAAACTATACTTGGGATGATACAGAGATGATGACAGCACTACTTCATTTTGTTTAGGAAGAGACACCAAATCTCTTTTCTGGTGAAGATCATAGAATGTACTGGTATGAAGCATCTGGACACGCAGAGATAGTTAATGGCCAGAAAAAGTGCTGTATATTTTAAATCAAGTCATTTTTAAAAAAAAAATGAAAAGATGATGGAATTCTTTTTTATTTTCTTTAAACAGGTGCTTCTACTTCCTGCACTAAAGCATGTCACATTTTTTCAATAGATTAATGATGAAGAAATGGAATAATGATGATCGACCAGCTATTGTTTACACTCCCTGCAGATGCTCCAGTCTTCCTCTTTAAAGCTGCTATTGGGATAAAACAACAATTAAGAGTTGGTTTGGCAGATTGGAAATTACATTTTAAAAAGCATAATGACAGAGTTCTGAAGGATGCTGCAAAATCTAAGACAGCCACATGGATTAAAATTTTAAAAAGAACAACAAAAAGGATAAAAAGACTAACTCCCTTTAGAGTTTTCATATTATAATCTGAGTCTAAAAATGCCAGGCTGTTTAGTTACCCTCAGACCTAAAAACATTGCCAATATTTTAAAAAGCAATTGTTATGTTAATTTCCCATCACTCTACACTATAGACCTTTCCAGCTGAATGAGAGATTAGATTTGGAAAACAGAAGGAGTTTATAGTGAAAGCCTCAGTATATGGCTATAGTCTGAGCATGGTTTCAGAACCTATAGGGATGTACAGCATTTTCCCTTTTCCACACCTCCAGATTTACATTGCCTACAACTAATACCCCATGACAGGATTAAAATTTTGAGATATTTTTATATCTCAAAATATAGCTGAAATTCAGACTAGACAGCTGATAACAGTCTTATGTGATGAATTGTCCTATGTCCTCTACTGTGTAAATGCTGGATAAAGAGAACCAACAAAGTTGATTAAACAAAGGCAAAATGCAGCAGATACGTGGATGCAGACCTAGGTGTGCTGACCATTCGTTGTCATACTCCTGACTGCTCTAAAAATATCTAACACATTTACTGAAAAATTCTGAATAGGGTTTTATAACATTATTCCAACTCTTGCAATCAAGAACATGCCACATCAGAGTCCCTGGTCACAGAAGCTCCGTAAGTGTGATCAATTGAAAAATTCTTACAGCACCTTTTGGGAATTTTCTCTCTTTGTGTGTGTTTGTGTGCTGAATAATAGATTTACCAGGCAAATGGTGATATAATGATATGAGCAGCAGGACTTATGTGCACATTCACTTCTGTTGTAAATGCACTCTGTATGGGCCTTTTAAACATGAGGTATTTGAAAATGTCTGATTCAATGAATTAATATTATTCACAGCCAATCCCCAAGAGAGGAAGGAACTAAAAAGGGCTGGTAAAGAGAAGCTGGAAAACCAGCAGGACAAGCAGAATCCTTTCTGCTATATATACCTGCACAAATAAAGAGGAATGCGCAGGGGGGAAAGATATATAGTGCAAAAATGGGTTGGATAACTACTGGACTTTCAGGACCCTGGACAGTTCACTGGATTACTTGTTCTGAGAGCCCAGCTCCAGGTAAGACCTTGTATACATCTCTTGAACATTTCAAGCTCTACTTTCACCTTACCCACAACTACGGAGTAAAATGCCTAAAATGAATAGCCTTTGGGTCTGGAACTTAATACGTGATCATCTCCTCAGTCACTGTCCCCTGTGTGTTACCTTTATACTTAAGCCATAATGTAGGAGCATGAGGTTCTCCATAGGGAAGAGCCTCATATTATCAAAATGTGCACAAGTGAAGGTATGCACATTATGCTGCATTTCAGGAGTCTTTTATACCAAATTATTTTAATTTTAAATTAGTCACAAATCTAGTTGAGGGAGAGTTTGAAATTTTGTCAAGCATTTCATTTTAAAACCTTCTCACAGTATCAGACGTGACATTATATGTAACACACTGCTATGTTACACACATAGATTCCCATGTAGACTGTCATTCTTTATTTCAAAACTGCTCTTCCAGTCTTCAGCCCTATATTCTTGAAACACAAATTTCATCCACAAAGGATTTATCCTTTTTCTAACTCCCACATAGCCTCTTTTCTTACTTAGTAAATTACATGAGAAAAAAAATCAGATTTGGCAGCTATTCATTTATGCCTGCTCTTCTATGGTTGTATCACATAATATATATATAAAAAGGAATATCTGACTCCTTGCCTTGGTCTATTTTGTTAATTTTTAAAAATGATTAACCTATTTTCTTTTCACTACTGTCTTTATTTTTAAAGCTCTGGGGTTTACCTCCCCAGTTTTGAAAAGTAAGACCAACATGTGTATTTATTCAAGATTTTATTAACTTTCCAAAAGAGAAGCAACTTGCTGCCTGATCTTAATTCTTGTTAGCCAGAAGTTCTCTTTTCCCTCTTGCTTTAAAATATTCCATGGATGCAAGTCCCATTGAGCTGAATAAAACCTATGGCTGGTACAGAACGGCAATAAAAGCCACCTGCAGCTTGGGGAGGGGGGGGCTTGGCGTGCACACACCACACATTCCCACGATGCCCTGAAGGCATCCAGAGCATCCACATGTCAGCTGGCCTCCAGGTGTCTTGGGGGCATAATGGTTACACACTACAAGGCCCCAACACGGGGTTACAGAAGAGATAGTGATGCAGCAGATTGGGCTTGTGGAGTGTGGATGCATTGAACCCAATCCATCTTTGGTTGGATGCTTTCACATCATCCCATCCAGGCCATCTATTTCAGCAAATGTGCATGAACTTGCTCAAGTGCAGGCTTTTGATCAGTTTCCGATTGTTTCTTGGTTTAAACTGTAAGCATAACTGCTGAATCTCCTGTTATATCATTATAATATAAATCACAAAAAGAAGGAAACAAGCTCATATAGATCTATACAATCTAACTCAACTTCTGCAATGTGCTCTACATGGGGCTACCCTTGTGCCTAGTCCAGAAACTTCAGGTCATTCTAAATATGGCAGCCAGGCTGGTCGCAGGAAAAACTAACATCTATTCTAAAATTGCTTCACTGGCTGCCCATTAGTTTTTGGGCACAGTGCAAGGTGTTGGTAATGACCTTTAAAGCCCTTCATGGCTTGGGCCCAACCTACCTATGGGATCACCTCCTTCTGTACAATTGACTCCACACACTCAGGTAATCTGAGAAGAATCTGCTATAGTCTGTGAAGACCAGGTTGGCTATGGTTACCCAGAGGTCCTTTTCCTCAATCACTCTGAGATTATGAAACACCTGTCGGAGGAGATCCATCATATTACCAACTTGGACAGCTTCAAAAAGGTTGTCAAGATGGATCTCTTCCAGCAGGTCTTTCTTGAATAGCAACCCAGCCAGTCATTAAATCGACTATTATACTGAATACCCTGTAACCCTGTCCACCGTCTCTGATTTAAATGTTTAAATGTGTTTTATTGAAGTTTTAGGGGAAGAAGGGAGGGAATACCAGGCATTATTGTTGTATTGTATGGATTTTTATTGTAAGCTGCCTAGATCCTCATGGAGAGGCTGGGTAATAATAATAATAATAATAATAATAATTAGTCATATGCACAATTTTAAGTCTGAAATATGCAGTAAGAATGTCTATGAGGACACATGGAAAGGTGGCATATTGGCTTTTTCATCCCCACTATGATTTTATTAACTTGTCCATATATATCTTACTATCTGCATTATGTAACTTTCCTATCAACCATGTAACATTTTTTGGTTTTTCAGCAAAGCTTTTGTCAAGGTCAATAACACCAATTGCATCTCTCTCTCTCTCTCTCTTTTTCTTAATATTTTCTCTTTTAAGGAATGACACCAGTTTGATTTCTTTCTGGACAAAACCCAAACAATTGGCTAAATTCAATTTCCCTTATAAGTCCGTATTGTGAGATAGCTTCCTTCAACATCATAACCTGGTCTACAAGCTTAACAGCCCTGTCATTTTCACAGTCTGGAATATTCCCCACTTTTCTCAGAACTTCACAGTTAAAGTCCTGACTGACTTTTGAGAAAATATGAGGGTTTGGGTTTTTCCCCCCAATCTCTTGAAGACAGTGCCTTCACAGGGACCATTTTGATCTCGGTTGTCTAATTTGAAAGATGAATGAGCTCTCTTTGACATTATTCAGAATCACTTAGCATTTGAAGTACTGTCAGTAATCTGACCTATTTTGGAGAGCTCTGTCCTGCCTTACAATGGGAGCATGCTAGAGCATGCCACGTGCAAACATATAAGTACTTTTGCTCTGAATATCTGTAGTTTGCTTAGATTTAAATTTGAATGATATTCTGCCTTGATTAGTTCTTGCCTTACATGGTGATGAAACATTTGAATGCCACCATTTTGTAGCTGTCATTGATTAAATGTATAGGCTTAAAGAAGAAAAATATTATCCATATCTTGGACACAGATAGCATGTACTGAGTATCCATCAAAAAACATATTAAAGAACACACATATTAAGCATGTTTCTGCAAAGAAGCTGATCCGATGAGTTTTGATTCTTCATGCATCATATTTCACTCTGCATTCGAAGCCAGGCAAAAACATCTGGGGAAAGCAGTGCTCATTATTTAACACAGCTGAATATTGCAAGCTGGAAACACAAGTAAACCAAATCAAGTAGTAACAAACTCTGGCCCCATCACTTTAGTTTCAATTGTTTTTTTAGCCTTCTTAATCTTTGTTTGTCTTTTGGAAGTCAGCATAAAGCTCTTAAGGGCTTCATGGATGCCAAATCATTACCTGCAAAGAAATGCCTGGACTGAACCAAATCTGTCAAAGGTATTTTGTAAAACACAGACAAAAATAAAAGGGATGTCCTTTCTTTATCCTCTCATCTTCAGAACCTGCACAATTAAATACAGGATTTTGTAACTTGAAATCTGAAAAATGAAAACCAGTTTTTATTTTATTTTATTTTAGTTTTTTCCCCAAAGTAGGCCTTGCCCACAGTTTACTTTCTGATTGTATAAGTAAAAAAGAAAGAAAGAAAAAAGGTTATTTAGAGCAGGATTTCCCAAGCTATTTGATATGGGGAACTAACGGCTGTTTTCGTTCCAAGGTACCAGGGACTGGCACTGTATTAATGGCCATTACTACAATTGCTTCTTTCTTATTTAGAAACTTGCCAGGGATGCCACAAGCAATGGCTTGTGGAGCAGCACTAGTCCCTGGAAGACCACTTTGAGTAGCACTGATTTAGGGCAAATTCCTAAGACTACAAATGCATTTTAATGATCATATTTGCTAAATGTGAACCAAAATATATTACAGTAGTCCAACAAATAATCTATCAATGCAGATTAATAGTATTCATAACTGTTACTTTCTATTTGGCCTGAGATCTTATGGAAATGCACAGATCTGACTATGGCAAGATGGTGTTCAATTCCAGGGGGGTAGAACACTACACTGGCCTTATTACACTGTTCACACTTCCCATAAGAGAACAGCTATTTCAACAGTAAAGGTAAAAATCCTATAACACTCCAGATATTGTTAGACAGCAAGTCTCAACAGCCCCAGCTAGCATCCCAGTGCTGGGGAATGCTTACAGCTGTAGTCCAACAAGAGTTGAAGGAGCACAAGAGTTGAAGGATCACAGTTCTAAAAAGATCTAGTTTATTAATGCTTGAAGATAGGGGAAAGCTGGCTAGGAAAATCATCTGTGCCTTTTTAAACAGACAGCCTACCAAGCTGTTGTTCTAATTTTTCTGCACTTCTATGGTGCAAACAACATCTCAGAGTAAATTTGTATTTAGAAAATTTTTAAAACGTTATTGTTGTTACAGTCAGCCCTCCATATTAATGGATTCCCTATTCACAGATTCAGCAATCCATGGCTTGAAAATATTTTAAAAATATCTAAATTTCAAAAAGCAAGCCTTTATTTTGCCATTTTATGTAAGGTATTATGTTCTTGTGTATGATAGGACTTAGTATTCATTGATTTTGGTATCCACAGGAGGTCCTGGAACCAAAGCCCAGTGAAAACCAAGGACTCACTGTACTGTTATAGTAGTTGTTTTGGTTTCTAATGTAAGTGAACTTTCAAACAATCAGTTAACTCACACACTTGACAGAAAACTGTTTCTTGTTCACTCAGAATGTATATTTAAAGCTTAGTCCTAAAACAACATACTTTCTTATTCACATTATTGTGTTTACCATATGATAACAGTAACTATCATGTACCATCTGGGTTGTTCTAAGTCTGTTATGATAATGATGAGACTAATAAAAAAAATGCTAATGTACAATGCCTTCAGCCTATTATTATTTTATTCATACAGCGTACATTATATTTTTAAGATTGAGTTTATGTGCCAAATTTTTGTGAACTTTTCATTGTTTTATTGTACACTCCTCTGAGTGACAATTTGGCAGAAAATACAAATGATCAAGCCTGGAGATTAGACAATCTGTGAGCAGCTAGTATGCTATTTTTCACTTAAGTGAATCCCCCCACATGCGTATTTATACAAAATATTATGAGTGAGAGTGGCAGTAAATGGTCCTCTTTTTCTAGCCACATAAATAACACCTGTCCTCTAAACACTCCTGGAATACTGCCATCAACAAAATCTTTTAAAAAAAATAAAATAAAATCCAAAAATATTGCAAATGCAGCAAATATCTTTGGGCACAATGATGGTGGAAGAAGATAATCATTCACATTAGTTAATGATATCCTGGTGTTTTGCCACCAGCTGCAAGTAATCTGTCAGATAGATTAAGTGCACATTTCCTCCTCACATCTCCTCTTTTTGTATTTAAAGGGTTTTTCAATTATTTCTCCTTGTGCTGGAGAGTACTCAAAAGCATATCACTCTTGTGGCATCTTGTCTTTCAGTTCTCCATACGTCTTGCTGTGATTTAGCCTACAGGGATTAACATCTGCTCTTGGTGGCATGCAAAGACACCTGCAGAGGGTGTTTTGGTCTGTTATCGGTCCAGCAAATCTGTCATTTAATAACATGTTCAGTGGAAGGTCATTAAGAAGGCCAGGAGGCTCTGTTTGAACTGGCAAGCAGTTAGACACTGCAGTAGTAGTGTTATCAAACAGCTCTGGAAAACAGAAGGATAAAGATGACAATATATAAAAATAATACGCAGCCACAACCAGACATGTAATTTCAATAGGACTTTTTTTCCTCCACAAAAACAGAGTCTTTAAAAACTGCCCAGTTTTCAAAGGCTATTCACACTTCAAGACTTATTCTGTGACACTTTCACATTGAAGGGTTTGTGTGTGTGTTAGAGACAGAAAGAGAAAGAAAGAAGAAAACATCCTTTCTGGGCATTTTCTGAAAATAATTTTCTGCACGGTTTCCATAGAAAGCAGTAATCCTATAGTACAGGATTCGTAAAGGCAACTAATATGTTTTTGCACAGAAACTTGTGTTCTCTGGACAAGGAATATCATTTCCAGCACAGAAAGTAATAATTCTCCACATAAATATGTTGCTTCCTGCACATAAAGTTATAATCTTATTCATAAACAAACATTCACATCCCCAAACATGTAGAATATGTATGGAACAAACGTCAAGTGCTATTAACATTGCCCAGATATGAAGAATGGATTTCAGCCCACCTGACAAGTATTTGGTGATGTTGACTGCATTCAGTGAAATACTCTTAGATATTAATATTATCATATATGGGCAGTATGACTATTGCCTTCATAGACAGGTATTTGCAACTTACAGTCATTATCAGGAGTTCACTTATTATGTCCCACCACTTAGAGAGGTAAGGTTGGTAGGACCTAAGACAGGGATTCTGAGTAGCAGCACCCCAGTTAGAGAACTTCACATTTTGTTATAGGTGAGCCCTGTTCCGTAAAGCTTTCATCATTTAATATTTAACTGCTCTTTTATTGATGCTTATTAACTTTGAAAATAATTTTGTTCCTTTGTTCCATGTACATCATGCTGAGAGCCTGCTAGCCAGGAGAAATCTGTAAACCCTATAAATGCAGAAATGAAAGAAATGCAGAGCTACATGAAGCTAAACCAGAAAATGTTTGGTTTTATGCATAGTTTCCTGGTATGGTGAGCTGTTAGAATTGGTGTATGGAACATCTTCTTGGCAGTGATTTTCCCAACTACAACCCCCCAAATTCTAAGTTGCCCATCCACCTACAGTGGCTATTGGGGCAGCTACAACTGGAAGGGGTATAAACTTTTCTAATCTGGTTGATAGATTGCTCAAACAAGAAGTTATTTCTGCTTAAGGATGTTTTTGTGTTTCTTTTGCCTGTGATTGCTTGGTGCCTTTCTTGGTTCAGAGATACATGGTGACAGCCAGGACAGAATAGTTCTGTTATGATGAATGGGCTTGAGAAACCTTAACCTCCATGTGATAGTCTCCTTTGAAGCAAAAAAAAAAAAAAAAGTGTCATAGAATGTATCTACAGTGTAGGAATAATGCAGTTTGATAAATTTTAACTGCTATGGCCCTATCCTACAGAATCCTGAGATTTGTAGTTTGGTGAGGCTCCAGAACTCTTTGGCAGAGAAGGCTAAAGATCTTATAAAATGACAAATCCCAGGGTTCTATAGGATGGAGCTACAACATGTCATGTCAAACTATGGCCCTCTCCAGACGGGCCTTAAGTGACATCCTCGTCACCTGCTAGGATTGCCTCGGGGTGCTCCGCCCACATGAGGCCTAACCCTAGCATGTGATGAGGGCGCAATCATGCCAGCCTCCCGTCCACACATGGAGCAGCGCACATGTGATGCCCTTGCGCCATCCCAGGCCGCTTATGGCAGCCTAGGCATGGCACTAGAAGGAGCTCTGAAACGGAGCTCCTTCTGGGGCAGCGCCTCATTCCCGCAGCCACAAAACGGCTGTGGGAACGAAGCCAGGAGAAAGGGGCCAAGTGGCCCCTTTCTCTCCTGGCTGTAGCTCCCGGGTGGCCTGTATCCCGTCTATATTATGTCTATGCTGTAAATGTACCCTAAGCTACCCATCTGGAATACAGTTTACAGAGGCACCATTTAACTCTTCTCATCACTTCAACATTCCTTATCCCTGTCTGTTTTTTCTATTTTGCTTGAGATCCAAAACAAGCAATGCAAGGAGATTCTATACCATTATAATAATGACATTATTAAAATGTTCTTTATTAGCCTGATGGTATTTTATCTTGTTCCATTTAGCTTCCATCTAATTTGAAATCTTTCCCCAGTGAAACATTAGCAGGTGCCTTGCCTGGCATCATTTGGCTTTGTTTATGTGGTTGAGTTTTGGAGTTCTTCTCCAGAAATTATATGTAATTTTAATTACACCTAGTGCTGATTAATTAGTGTGAATATTTATAAAAGGCCCTTCAAATGGTTATTTGTCAGCATTTATCCGCTAAATGTATAGAAAGCTAAGAAGTTATATGTCTGCTAACAAGGTCTTTGTTAAGAAATTACTATTTTAAAAATCCCTGAGATGAAATATAACTTTTCTAGAAGTAGGTGTACTTGAGTAATCTAATCACCATGACTTGCATTATGAATGAACATAGTCTGCACCTCCTGGAGTAATCAGAATATAGCTATCAATTGGATTTTGCATATCTGTAAATGTCTGTGTTGTAAGCTCTCAGGTTAGAAAAAAACAAAAATGTGCATTTTGAAATGAGTGTTTTACATAATAATACTTTATTTTTTCATGCTTTAAAATACTTTTAAAATTCTGTTAAAATGTGTGTTTTTGAAAAAAATAATTAGGGATAAAAGTTTTCATAAAAAGTCTTAGGAGTAGATATACACAAAATGCAAAATAAGTAAGCTGAGTTGTCTCTCCCAGACTAGTGGCTGAAATGATAAAGGCACAGTAGTCAAAAATTTCAGGAGCGCCCAAGAGTCTCAGCCATCATCTGTGACATACATAAAAACCTCACTAATAATATAGCATGCAAGTGAAGTAAAAGGCATTACAGAATTGTTTGGAAAAGCTTTTGTGGCTTTCATAGCAAGCTATACATATGTTTCACATAGACAGACAAACAATAAAGGTGAAATTGTTTGAATGTAACTTTAATCACTCCTTCTCTCTGTTTTAGTCATGTAAAAGGATCACAAGACTCTGTGAGCAGATATATCTGTGTCCTGGAAAGAGTCATAATGTTTCCCAGGGAAACATTAATGCACATGCTTGCCTTGCTCTTACACTAGATGACTGAAATCATGAGCTTACTTGGTAGGCAATGTCATTGGAATCTATAGATCTTATTTCCAGTGGCAGACATGAAAACTGTTTACCACTCAGAGTCAATCTCTTAAAGCTTGGACTGCTTCAAATATTCATAAATTTATTGTACCTTTTTAAATACTATTCAAATTCAGATAGAAAAGTAATTACTTTAAAATAACATTTGGGTGAAAATATTTCAGAAATATTCTCGTCCATTGCAAGCAAGTGACTGTGTGGGTGTGTCCATTCTTTTTTTGTACTGCCATCTCTCTGCCATTCTTCAGCTCCTTGGCTTTACACATTTCTGTTAAATCCCAATGAAAGATAACATGTGATAAACCATTCTTTGGAGCTTTTACAGACCAGGAAATACAGACAGCTGGTAACACTGCGCAATGAAGAAAAGGTAATTATAATCATCATCATCATCATCATCATCATCATCATCATCATCATCATCTGTTGCCCATCTTGCAATACTCTTACTCAGAACCCCAAAAAGATGCTGAGAGTGAGGCAGAACAAACCTGGAAGTATGTTTCATGAGGTGCTAGTCTCTTGTAGTAAAAACAGTGAGATATTTTTTTAAAATACTAACATATTTTTCTGACCCTAAAGGGGAAATAAAAGGACCAGACTCATATATGGATTGAATAGGGCCACTTTATTTCATCTATATAACAGTTCAAATATTAAAACAATTACAGACCTGTGAGATACAAAATGAGGGAGTGACTTGGTGTGGGTGATGCTGAGACAAGAGGTCCAATCCTGACCCCTCTCCTGCCACCCTTGGACTAATCACATGAGCTCTGAGAACACCCAATAGCTGGATTGTCAGCTGACCAATGCTGTTGTAGAAGGCTAACTTGAAGAGTTCCTTCTCTCAAGACCTGAAGGTTAAAGGGTACTCTTGGCCAGCCCTAAGGGTAGTTCCTGTCCCACCTTAAAGCAGCAGTTCCAGAAACCTCCCCTTCACCCAAATGGTGCCTACAGGTTTCAGCCATTGTTTGGTCTTCTTCCCATGTAACTGCAAAGCCAGCCCTCCCTGGAGGTACATGCAAACTGCATGGAAATTAGGCTAAATCATGGACTAAAGTCTCCAGGAATGAAATCCACAGCATCATATGCATGAAGTTTTTCTGTTTGCAAAAGATGCCAGTCACATATTTCCTGCTAGAGCCCTGGTGGTGCAGTGGTTAAATGCCTGTACTGCAGCCACTCACTCAAAACCATAAGGTTGCAAGTTCAATACCAGCGAAAGGGCTCAAGCTTGACTCAGGCTTGCATCCTTCCGAGGTCGCTAAAATGAGTAGCCAGATGGTTGGAGGCATTTAGCTTACAGTTGTAAACCACTTAGACACTGTTAGTTCAGTATGAAGCGGTATATAAATGAAGCTGTTTGTTTTGCTAAGAAAGGCTATCAGTATAGCATGAAGACTAAAGCTTGGAAGCATTGGTTTTAAAAGCCATTAATTAATGTTATTTCTTGGAAACAAGGATAAATATTTTGTTGTTAACATGGAGTGGGATGTATTCCATTAATTTCATTGAATTAATTGTTATTTAGTTTGATAATTGAATCATTACTCTTAACATAAACTAAGGGATTTACAGCAAGCGGCATGTTCGGTTGGCTCTAAATCCATTGTTATGCCTTAATGACATATTTTGTCCTTAGAAGTCATGATGTAAATCTTATCAATCTTCCTCCATGTAAAAACATTCAGGTATGCAAAACCTTATGTCAACAGAATTTCTCTGCCATGCAAAAGTTTACAAATCTGCAAAACTGAATTTATGTGCCTTATAAAATCTTCCAGAGGAACAAGCAAGAGTTCATTTCTTGCAAAACCTTCCCAGGTTTTTTGTTGACCAACCATGAAATAATGAGACAAGATACAGTATTTGGGGTTAAACAAAGGCCATCTTTATTGAATTAAAAAGACTATTTAAATATTTAAGGTCTGGAGCTGAGCAAATGACGCTAGGAGCAACCTCATACAGGTTTAGCTGAGGTCTAGATATCAACCTATGACATCTCCCCAGCCACCCTTAAATAAAACACCAGACCCCAAGGGCAAGCCAAAGAAATTGGTTGCTATCTTGGATGGTCATTTTGGAAGACCAACCTGGAGGGCTTCCTCCCAAGTCCTGCAACTTTATAAAAGAGAGTAGGGCTGATCCTTTTACAAGCCTGGGGTCTTCTCTCATGGAGGCCAACAAAAAAAACCCCTCCTGCACAGCACCTTTCACTGCACAGCTCAGTGTCCCAAATTCCTTCTTTCGTACAGGATTACATATAAAGTCAGAAGATACTTAAATGTTCGTCTGTCCAAAGGAAGGAGATTTCAAGGCAAGCATAGCAGAAGGGAACAGTAAGGGAATTGAGACTCCACAACTATGAATGTAAGAATACAAACTTACTACTGGTACAGACCAGCAAAAAGAGCCAGCTTCTCAGCAGCTTGAGGGTATGGCATCCACATGCCACCCACCCTGACTCCACCCCAAGCTGGCATCATGCCATCAACCTAACTAGATGGTGGCTAGCATTGTGGTGTTTGGTGGCATGGCATTTAGATGCCACACGCTGCTGAAATGCAGAAAAAGCACTCTGGTAGCAAAGGCCCTTTTTTCCTGGTGCAAAAAGGATGGCTTGTGGGATGTAAGTGATCTAATTTCACAATCATCCATTCACACTTAAGGCCCAATATCTTGTTGCCAAAGTGCAACATATTTTTAGTAAGACACTCATAATGTTTAAACATTTTAAGCCATGGCATCCTAGTACTAAAATAAATTACTTCACTTATTTTATTTTATAATCTCAGTGTCTCAGACTTGCTGTGCCAGCACAGAAGTGCTTAGAACAGGATGTTGCTATAGCCATGGGACTGGAGAATGCAACATCATAAATATGTTGTTTTACTGGAAAAGCAAACATATCATATTGATGCAGAAAGCTTGTTTTCTGATTGGAGAAAAGCAGGATCAAGAGCATTGAGTACTAGAGTTATATATGTTATAGGGAATTTTGTGTTAATTGTATAAGAGGATGACTCTATTGACACCTCCTTTTAAAGGATTTTTACGGCCTGATCCTATGCTTGTGCATTTAGGAAAAAAAAGTTTAATTTGGCTCAGTAAGACATATTCCAGACAGAGTTTACACACAATGTCCTACATATATTTTGAGTACACATGGAGTAAGAAGCAGGATGGCACTTACTTTCCTTCTCACCACTGAATCTGCCTCATAATTCCACATGTTCCAAAATATGGAGCAAAATATGTATTCTGCCCCCTTTCTAAGTGGCATAGAAGAAAGGCTTCTCACATATGGCCAGCAAGCAGGCCTTTCTCTGAAGATGCTCAAGATGAGTTTTCTTTTAGATCTTAATAACTGGGCACCTTCATATCAAGACTGGTGGTACCTCATAGGGACAAACCCTAAGCCATTTGACACCTTAAAGTTTAAGACCAACATCAAACTGAGCCAAGTAAGGAATATGCAGTCGGATTATTGATCTTTCAGTATTAGCATAGATATCCATTAGATCCCAGATATAATGCAAGGAAGAACAAAGATATCTGTTAGATCCCAGATATAATGCAAGGAAAAACCATGGGGGGGGGGGGGGAATCAGCTTCAACATTTATTAAAACATAAAATTGAAAAGACAAATATGTAGAAAATACCACTAAATCTTTAATGCAGAAATACCTTTAGAAAAGGAGACTTCTGGCCAGAAAAATAAGTACTGGTGATGCATGGGGAGCATGTTGAGTCATGCTTTTTCTGAAAGCTTCCCTCACTGATGACTCATACAATGCATTTGCAAGGATTTGGGGGGGGGATAGATATGAAAAGAAAGTTATCCTCTATTTGACTTGAAAATCTTTGGGCAGGAATATGGTTGTGCATGATTTGGGCTGAGAAGCTTCCACATCATTGGAGTGTGGGTGTATCTCATGTTGACATTGTAAAGAGTTAGAGTTTAGACATATTAGCAATGTAAAGAAGGAATTAGACCTCAAACTCTGTAGAGAGGGCAGTGTAAAAAGAAAATAACTCTATTGGTCTTTCCATTCTGAATATGAAATTATTTAGGAATATTGCTAAATTCCTAATAAAAGCATATAGGCAGACCTCTTCATAATAAGGAAAAGACCATATTGTATATGAAGGGCCTCTCAAAAAACAAAGATGGCAACCCTAATTCAACACTACAAACATACCTGAACACAGTAAGATTCAAAGCCAGACTTTTAAGAGCTAAGCACTGAAAGTTCTGTACTGGGTAGAAAATGTATCTGTTTGTTTCATGTTCTTTTTTTAAACACTCAAACATGTTCCACCTTTAATAGAAAATGTTTGGGTAATTTTTTTTATGAAAAACTGAACTGGGGTTGCATCTACACTATACAAATACAGTCAGTCCTCCTTATCCATGGATTTTTATATGTCTTTAAAATGTTCAAAAAAAGTTTAAATTCCAAATAGCAAACCTTGATTTTCCATTTTATATAAGAGACACCATTTTGCTATGCCATTATATTTAATGAGACTTGAGTATTCATGGATTTTGTTATCCATGGGGGATCCTGGGACCAAAACCAGAAGATAATAAGGGCCCACTGTAATGCAGTTTGACACCACTTTAACTGTCATGGCTCCATCCTACAGAACCCTGGGATTTGTAGTTTGTTGACACACCAGAAATCTGTGGCAGAGAAGGCTAAAGACCTTGTAAAATGACAAATCCAGGATTCCATAGGATGGAGCTAAAGCACTTAAAGTGGTGTCAAACTGCATTATTTTTACAGTATAGATGCACCTTAGAACAAAATTCTCACTCATCTCTAGAATGTAGATGGATATCTGTAATTGATAGGCATTTTCCCATCAAAATGTCTGCTTTTTTTCCTTCTGGTTTTTATCTTGTTTGAGGAAGATAATCTATCCTGATATTTCTCCTGATATATCTTGGAAGATCAAAGCATTGAAGAGATAAGATATACAACCCCATGTATTTCTTCGCCCTTTCTTTTATAGTATTAAAAAAACTTTTATGTTTGATTGAGATTCTTTCTTAAGGAGAAAGGAGAAAGATTACACTGGTATGGAGAAACTCTCTGAACTTGTGGCTGCTGATAAGTTTGGCACATGGAGAGGGCTGCCATAGGAACACAGCCATTTACAATAATTTTACCTGTTAGTGATTGCATGTGACCAGTCTTTAGACAAATACTGTAGTTTACTTTTCAGCAAGTGCTCTAAGCAAAATATCTCAGAAAGAGATTTTAAAACAAGTGCAGCTGACAACCTCATTGCACTCTGTATATTTGTGAAACTTGCTAAGGCTCGCAGTGCAAAATTATTTCTCATTTCATCACCAATATGCCAAGCCAACACAGATGTTATGCTCAGGCAACTGAACACAAATGTACTTCCAAAGGGGGGGGGGGAGCCTTCTAATGTTATTTTTGTCTTACACAGTGGAAAAGAAACATCTGTCATATCAAATGTTTGTTTTAGAGGATATTTTCATTTTTATGTATTCACTAAGCAGTTGAGAACAGAATGCTGGACTCAATGGATGTGTGGTCTGATCCAACAAGAGGCTGTTCTTATGTTAAGACAAAATAAAAAAAATCATTAACAGCATAAGTAGAAACACTGAATGGTGAAGTATTTATTTTTCCAAAGAAGGCTTCTAGAAGACTGATTATTTTTCACAGCACTACAGCTTTTCGAGATGTCATCTCAGCATAAGTAAAGAGCTATCAAAAAACTTTGTTTTTTAGTCTTATCAAGTTCCCCCAGGATCTCCCAAACATTCTAGACAACATTCTTCCACCTCCACATCCTTCACAGTTTATTCCATTTGTGCAAGAGCTGGTTGGGATTGAAATCAATGCCTTTGGTAAGGCTGGAAAACTAATCTACCAATAGCTGATTTTACATACCTCAACAGCATTTACACCTTCCTTCAGTTAGAAACAGTGACACAAGTGTGAAAGATGAGAGAACAGTATTTTTTCCCAGTTTACTATCATCAATAGCATAGCAAAAGATAGCTACAGTACATTTGATTGTTGGACAGAATATGTGGCCTGAATGAAGAAGTAGAATCCTTCTACCCCAACCATCTTCTCAATTTCAGCTTAGTACTACACAAATTAACAGAATGAATGTATTTGGGAGAAGTGAACACCTCCCCCTCACCCAACTAGATTTCAGTGATGCAAATCAGATATCTTCCAGATAATATATTCCTTCCCATTAGCTTATCTGGCATCAATCAGACTTGAGAGGCCTCAATGGATACCTCTCAGCATTGGTAAATCTTGGAGGTTCCTGAGACTGGTGCAGGCCAGGTGGATGGATGAAGCTCATAAAAATGGCTGTGCTGTCTTGATAGTATAGTATAATATGCTACATCAGCTAGTTAGTTAAAATTTACTCATCCATAATTGTTCTATGTTCACTACTTAGTCACAGATCTCTCCTTCATTGGCCACATGCTCCACAACAAGTTCAAATATAGGCATGCCTCACTTAATGCCACTGACAAAGAAGATCCTTTTCACAAGGTCTTTTAATGTCTACCTACATCCTCTTTTTCCTCCTCTTCGTCTGTGTAGTTGATTTAAAAAACAAAACAAAAACAGCATTATCAGTAGAAGCATAGTGAAGATGGACTGGTAAAAGCACAAGACTTTCACAAGCAAGTTGCAGCAGCAAGTCTGCTGCAAACAGTGCAATAAAGCTTGAGATGGGAAAGAAAGGGTTTTGTTTTGTTGACCCTAGTGTGTTAACTCTATTGCAGCTGTGTGCATCTGCCTACTAGAAGCAACTGCCTCTCAAATCTCTTACTGAGCATGCATGAACAGCAGCGCAGAGAGCAAACAAGCCCGACCCACCAATCACACCCAGCATGTTAAAAAAACACAAATAATTGGCCACACAAACCATAAGAAAAGGGGAGGCTGATGAAAGCAAAAGTAATCCTTGGAGGCATTTTGGAAGAAATCTTGAAGTATTCTCTAAAAGATTCCATAGGTTTTTGTCTACTTATGCAAGGCATAATATATGTGTTTTATTTCACATGTGTATATTATTAGTTTTCAATGAAAAGAGCCCTGAAGCATGTTAACTGTTCTTTTTCTTTTTTGTGGTACAGGGACCTATCCCAATTCTTTTCATGTTATTTCTGTTTCTGGAACAAAGTTTCTTGTCTAGGAGGGGCACCGCCAAAATAAGACCAAGATCCGCAAATGGAGGAAAGGCCACAACTTTATCAAACAACCAGAAACTGGTAGGGTTGGCCCAAAGCATCAGGTCTGGATCTGGAACATCGTACAACCCCCCAGTTGTTCA
The DNA here is from genome assembly GCF_019175285.1 of Sceloporus undulatus. NCBI lineage: Eukaryota > Metazoa > Chordata > Lepidosauria > Squamata > Phrynosomatidae > Sceloporus > Sceloporus undulatus. Next base: position 82,061,234 of record NC_056524.1, on the reverse strand, counting down.
ATAAACCAAAATGCTTAGTCATGGCCAGGCTTCAAGATGACATGGGGTAGTGATTTGACAAACCAATGTTTTTCTTCTCGTTCATGGAGAACTTGATGAGAATTTTTTTAAAAAAATATTCATTCCACAAGTTCCACTTTCAAAAGGTTATTTTGTCTCTCCCTGCCAGCAGCTAGAGAAATATTTTTCACAAATTTCCCGAAAGACAATAAAAGACAATTCGAACATTTACGCTAATTACTTTGCATTTCAAACTCAGTTACCATGTCAAAAGGAAATTTGGCAGATGTTTAAAAAACATTCCTCTGCTGAAAAAATCTGAAGGCACACACACAAAAGAAAAAAACCCCAATCTCAACAAATAAACTTTGATTGAAGCCCCAGCAAGAAATGGTAGAGTTGGGGGGGACCCTCAAGGACCATCCAGTCCAACCCACTTCTGCTATGAAGTAATACATAGGAATATGGGATCCTAGAGGACATGTATTCTGACCCCTGTTCAACATCAGGATGGCACTGGAAGATGGGTCAAACTGAGGGTTTTCTTGGCATAAAGAGGAGTTTTGCCATGGGCTGCCCCTGAAGCTGAGACAGTGTGACCCTCACAGATGGGGAGGGGAGGGGTGGGGTGCCAAATGGTAATGCTCTTCTGCCAAGCAGGAATTCTCAAGAAGGGGCAGGCTGAGTGCAATAGCAGCAATTCTGCCATGGATAAAACCTAGCATTCGAAGGGATTCCCAGGGGTCATCCAACCCCCCCCCCCCACACACACACACCATGAAGGAATACTTAGGAGTTGCAGTTGAAGCTGAGAGCCTGCAACTTGCCCAAGGTCACCCAGTGAATTTCTATGGCGAACTGGGAGACTAGAGTTCTAATCCCAGCTCAGCCATGTAAATCCACAGGATGACATTGGGTAAGTCACACTCTCTCATTCATGGATATTCTGCACTCTCCTTGCCAATTATTATTATTGCATGACCTTAGCATCACCATGGGAGAGGTGCAGAAAGAGAGTTGGCCATGCCCTGGCTCTGAGGCTGAGAGAGTGTGACCCTCACAAAAGAGAAGAAGGGGGGGGGGGGGGGGGGGATGATATGGCAGGAATTCTGCCATGGATAAACCCTAGCATTCAAAGGGATTCCCAGGGGTCATCCAATCCCCCCTTCTACTATGAAGGAATATCTGGGAGTTGGAGTTGAAGCTGAGAGCCTGTGACTTGCCCAAGGTCACTCAGTGAATTTCTATATCAGCCCACCCTGCCCCTTCTTCTGTGAGGGTCACACTCTCTCAGAAAGGGGGGAAAGCTGAGCTAGAAATGGCACTAAGAGGGAACACCACGTGGCCTTATATAGGCCACACTGGAGGAGGAGCCTGGAGGGAGGGACCCCTGCCTCCAGGTCAGTCTGACCAATTGGCTGCCCTAGATGACTGGTGCAACCAGGAAGAGGGACCTCCCACCTCCTAGAGTGGCCACCAGGAAGCGGAAGTCCATCCCGTTACCCCCCGGCTAGCCAATCATGGGTCCACCTGCCCCAGCAAGGCATGCTGGGGTGCAACCAGGCCTGCAGAAGAGTAGGTGGCAATGGGAACCCCCCGGCACCAACACAGCCTGCCCGGTGAGTAGGGTGCCGTATTTACAGAAGTAATATCTAGTAACACAAATACTTTGTTTAATTTTAAATGTTTTTATTTGTAGAACTAAGTATAGACTTTTAAAAGAAGTTCAGTCAATTTGTTCATAGGTTAGAGATCATGTCTGCCAATTTGTATGTTTATGAAATAACACGTGACTCTGATGAAAGTTCAACATAATGCTGAGATGATCAAAATAGCTATGCACAAAGATGTGAAACAAAATTGTATCTTTGTCAGTCACATATTTATCATGGATGTAATTAGCTCTAACTGACACTTTCTAGCTTTTGTATTATGCCTTTACTAAAGCTGTTCTTATTTGCCTGATGAACCATAATTGTTTTGTTTTGTTCCTGAAAATTGTTTTGTTTTGTTGGTTTTTTTATATTTTTCTGGTTTTTTGTTTTAACTAAGCGGATATAGAGATTATAAACACTGAGGGAAATGCTCACAATTCCCAATTGGAGAATGCAATTTGTTTTTTCCAAAGTAACTCCAAGACTCATTAACTTCTCGGTATTCTATTGCCCTCTGAGTGGACTCCCTGCTCCCATTTTGCTGGTAGCCACAAGAGACAAAAGTAAATTCAGTGGCCGAGAAAACCCTGCTAATAAGATTCAGTGACTTAACATCATAAGCTGATTCACCCATGCATTATCCGTCTCCTAAATGAACATTGTCTGAAGAAGGGTAACAGCATTACCTGAATCTCTTGTAAGTAAAGAATTTATTAATTAGAGCTGACAAAAGCATGGCAGTAATCATCTGAATGGGGAACTGAAGCATAGTTTCAACTAGGAGCAAAAAAAAATAATGTTTCCAATAATCTTAACTTAATGAGCCTGAAGACAACAAGAACTTGTAATAGAACAATGATATTTCTGAATCCAAGTAGTCTACTTTATTACATGGAGTTGTTTTTAAAAGAAACATCCACATTGCAGAAATAATCCAGTTTGACAATAGTTTAACTGCCATGGAATTCTGGGAATTGTAATTTGTTGTGGCACAAGAGATCTCTAAGAGAGAACACTAAATGCCTCAGAAAACTACAACTCCCAGAATTCCATAGCATTGAGCCATGGCAGTCAAAGTGGTGTCACACAGGATTATTTCTGCAGTGCATATGCAGCCTAATATTAAGTAACACATTGAAACAGGCTATATTTTTTAAGTATCATATGGATGCAAAATAGATTAATGTAAAAAATGGATGGTGTGTATATATAGGTTTGAAGTTTGTTGTTATCATGTGCCTTCAAGTCATCTTCTGACTTATGGTGACCCTGCCATGAGTTTTCTTGGCAGGATTTGTTGAGATGAGGTCTGCCATTGCCTTCCCTAAAAGTTTGAAAGATTAGCTTCCAGGCGCAGTACAAAGTGTTGGTTATTACCTTTAAAGCCCTTCATGGCTTGAGCCCGAGTTATTTGAGGTAACATTTCTCTCTACACAATCCGCCCTGCACTCTCAGAACATCTGGGAAGAATTTATTAGAATACTATAAGCCCAGGTTAATGTCAACTTCCCATAGATTATTTACGGCTGCAGCTCCCAAACTATGGAACAGCCTACTGGAAGAGATCCGACTTATCACCACCTTAGATGCTTTTAATAAGGCACTTAAGACCGGATCTCTTCCAGTGGGCTTATTCATCCAACCTCTTATAGGAAATCTTTAATATAAAATATGTTTTCTAGATGTTTTAGATGTTCTAGATGTTTTAGCTATTTTATTGAACTAATAATAATGTCAGTGTTTTATTGACTGTATTTCATATCTGAACTGTGTTATTTTATTTATGTAATCCTGCCTCGATCCACAGGGAGAGGTGGGAAAATACTAATACTACTACTACTACTACTAATAATAATAATAATGTGACTTGCCCCAGTTTGCCCAGTGGGTTTCATGGTCAAGCAGGGAATTGAACCCTGGTCATCAGAGCTGTAGTCCAACACTCAAACTGCTATTTATATATTTAGTGTTTTTGTATAGGGTGAGTGTTTGAGTATGTCTTACAATAATAATTTATAGAAGGATATTTTCTTCAGTCAGAATAGCACAATTCCATTATAAAATGGATTTGCTAATATTAATATTTGTTTTCTAATCTTGGATCAATCATCATCAAGAAGAGAGAATGCAGTCAAAAAATTAGAAGACTAGTACTAGGAAGGGCAGCTATGAAAGAACTAGAGAAAGCTCCTAAAGTGGAAAGATAGAAATCTGAACATTAAAGTTAGGATCATCAAAGCCATAGTATTTCCCATCACTATGTATGGATATGAGAGCTGGATTGTGAAGAAAGCTGACAGAAAGAAAATCAACTCCTTTCAGATGAGAGGATACCATGGATTATTTAAAAAAAAATAAATCCTACAACAGATCAAGCCTAAAATCTACCTGAAAGCCAAGATGACTAAACTGAGACAATTGCAGTTTAGCCACATCATGAGAAGGCGTGGCTCACTAGAAAAGATAATAGTACTAGCAAAGGTAGAGGGCAGTAGAAAGAGAGGAAGATTGCATACCAGATAGCTGGACTCAATCAAGGAGACCAGGGCCCTGAGCCTACAGGTCCTGAGCAGAGTAGTTGAGGACAGGATTCTTGGAGGTGTCTCATTAATTGGGTCGCCATGAGACAAGGTCCACTGAAGGGCAATTAGCAGCAACATTACCAACTATAGTCCATTGAAATGAATGTAATATATATGAGCTAACTAAGAAATCTTATTTATTTTAAATGGGTCTGTTCTAACTAGGGCTAAAATTGGATTTAGCCCATATAGGTGTTTAGTATCTATGTGAACTATAACATTAAAAACATTTTACATTATACATTTTTCCACATTTCAGAAATATAAGCATAAGCCCCACTAGTGGGTGGTTTCAGTTATGGAATCATATAAGCTAAAATTATGTTGTAGAACAGGACATACAGTGCTCCTATCTCTTTTGTACTACAACAGATTAATTACATGTTCACCTGTTAGAATACATGAAACTAATAATCTTCACATTCCATGTGCATGGCCGGTTCCAAAGAGCAGTAGTATGTGTTGCTATTGACAAGATTAATGTAAATAACAGTGTATGTAACAGTAAAGCATTTATGTTGAGTGAGGTAATTCAATCCAAGATTGTGATCCTATGCGTCCTTAATGAGAATATGCTTCACTGAACACAGTGGAACATAGGAGCAAAACCGACTGCCCCAAAGGAGCGGCAAGAAGCCACTCCTCACAAAGCCGGATTGGGGCAGTCACATGTCAGTTTTCAACTGTTCCTGCGGCAGCTTCCCAGGATGTTGGGGGCTTGTGGCATGTAACTGTCATGCCCTCAAGGTGCCCAGAAGCCAGCCAATGTATGGGCAGCCGGGCAGCTGGAAGCTGGCTTCTGGGCAGCTTCAGAGTGTACTGCATCAAAATGCTACGCTCTGAAGCCATCCAGATGGTGGCGCAAAGAGGTGGTCTGTTTTGCCCTTTAGTTCTATAGAGACATGCATTAGCTTATTCTGCTATACCTATAAAATCTATAGATATATTGAGTTGCAATGTCACAAAGAAAAGCAAGTTTGGGCTTTTCTGTAGAGAAAGAGAAGGGGAGGTGAAAATGAAATAGTTAATGAAGATGTGGAATATAGAAGGGCATTACAGTCTTGCCAAACAGTACAAAACAGTTCCAGTTTTTGAAATTATCAAATGCAAATCAAATCATAGAATCATAGAATCATACAGTTGGAAGAGACCACAAGGGCCATCCAGTCCAACCCCCTGTCATGCAGGAAATCTCAGTGAAAGCATACCCGACAGATGGCCATCCAGCCTCTGCTTAAAGACCTCCAAAGAAGGAGACTGCACCACACTCTGAGGGAGTATGTTCCACTGTCGAACAGCCCTTACTGTCAGGAAGTTCCTCCTAATGTTGAGGTGGAATCTCCTTTCCTGGAGCTTGCATCCATTGTTCCGGGTCATGTTCTCTAGAGTACCTGCTCAATATGACATCCATTCAAATATTTAAATAGGGCTATCATATCACTTCTTCACCTTCTTTTCTCCAGGCTAAACATCCCCAGCTTCCTAAGTCCTTCTCATAGGACATAGGATAAACTAGGGGTGCAGTGTAGATTCCAAATCTGATATGGTGGCTATTTCCACCACAACTATTACCATCACCAGAACCACTATCATTAGTTTTAAGCTGCTTTTCTATATGAAAAAAAGTGCCAACTTAGATCTCCACTCTACCATGCTGGCAATTAAAGAAAAATCAACATGAGAGGGGGAAATGATTTGATAAATGCTGTGTCTACTTTGACACAGAATATGTTTATTATGCATGAAAATTAAATAAATTATCTTTATTTAACTATGAGTGCACAATATTTAGAATTTTTTAAAGGTAAACCTTTAAATATTTTGCTGCAAGATTGCAAGCAAACTGTACAGCATTTTTTTTTTACAGAGAAATAGCTATCTGACACTGAACATCTTTGTCAGTAAATTACCACATATGGGTAACTTTACGCTGGAAAAAGGATAAAATCCAAGTCAATGTGTTTTCCTCAGGGAGATGGCTCAAGGGAAAAAAAACTCAGTTTGAATCAATGTTTCGAGATAGGTGAAACCAAACCACAACATGATACACACTAAAAAGGATAGTTTCTTTTATCTTTTTTAAAAAACTCAAAATATCCCTCTTGTCATTATTTTATTTTGACAGTTTATGTGCCGCATGCCCATATCTTTTTTCATAACTCATTTATTCTAGGGCAACATAACTGACCTTGCAAACAAGTTCAATAAAACTAACAAGATCTTGAGTGTTTCTTCAGCCCACCCTATTGATAATTCTAACAATGCTAATTACTGAACTGTGCAAACATTTTTGCAGATATGTGAAATTTCATGATTTTATTTCATTGTTCACATTTTAATAAGAAATTTCTGAGCAAAATTTATTTGAAAAATCTGTGATGTTGTAGATTTTTATAAAGTATTCTTTACACACATGCACGCACACACACACACTTCAAATGATTTAGACTAGGTGGTATATCTTCATTGTTTTTATTTGGCATGTTTCAAATACTGTATATCAGCTCCCAAATCATGGGTAGCATTGCCAGATGGTATCAGGTAATAAATATCTCTGTATTAGGAATGGAAGTTTATATTTGAAGAATGTGTACAAATATGCTTTACCAGTGGAAAATGCATTGGAATCTATGCATTCAGAAAAGTGTGTTTGTAAATATGCAGAAATTTCTGTACAGGAATAAAACAAAATATCACTTGTATGAAATGAATATGGGAGCAGGACTATAAGAAATTTTGTGGAACCAAAATTGATTTCCAGATCAGTCCACTGCATGATACTCTTGATATCAAATACTGTACTTTTTTTCTTTATAAAATCGCCACTTGCTAACTGTAAAATATTATCTAATGTTGCGCACTGTGTCAAACAAATAATGGCTAAAACACTACATGGTGCTTGTCTAATGTAAAACTTTGGTCATACAGTTAAGTGTTGCCTGTACTTTTATAGTTATTTATTGCACCTTTAGCACTCTTTTCTTCCAAAGTGGAATCCAAGGCAGCTATACCTTTTTTTCCTGAATACCAACATTATGTAATCAACTGCATAGCTGCCAATGAGCGTATTGCATTATTGTACAATTGGGGACACCTAACAACTATCTCCAGAACCCTAGGGAAGAAAGTGTCACACTAAAGACACTGATTAATAGTTATGTACATTGTGATGCTGTGGGTTTAGTGTTGGACTATGACTATGGGGTTGCGGGGTCAGTTCCCTGCTCAAGCATAAAATCCCACTGAGAGAATGACAATGACAACCCCCTCCAAAGAAACTAGCCAAGAAAATACTACAATAGGTTTGCCTTAGGGTCACTATACATAAAAAAAATCTTGGAGAAACACACCACCACCACCAACAACAACAACCCATCCAAATATGCACATCTGCATCTGTAACAGTAACATTTGCAGAAGTCTTCCTGCACAGCCCTTAACAGAATATGAATGTTAAACAATGTTGAACAAAGTGCAACCATATGTCCAAAGAAACTTGGAGATATGTGAAACCCAAATAGCATGTCCACCAATACATCACTGGCTTTCAAACTATTTTTCAGGAAATTTTGGGTTCTTTGGCAGTTTGTAAGGATTTTTTTTAATGCAAAGAAAAGACTGCTTTCCCCCACCTTTGTAAGATGAAGCCACAAAGAATCATTAGCTGTGTTCTTGGATGCATTCTCACTTCACAATGTGAAGTTAGGTCCAATAGTGCCTAACTTGATTGTACCCTATCGAACAGGCTTTGGAATCCTGTGAAATATGTCAGGATTTATTTTATTTTATATTATTAGAAGACACAGAGGTACATTGGCAGACATCAAGGTGAAGTATTCCAAAACTGTAGCTGAGTAAGTATATTCTTGCTATACCGTTCTGCCCACTTTCTTATTTTCAGACATCACTTGTGATAGCTCTCCTCAAACAATTATGCAGCAATCTTGGATCACACCCTTCTGAATCCAAACATTTCATCATCTCTATGTCCAAGGAAGACAATTCTTCTTAAGGATGGCATGACTGACATGATATGAAACAGAAAATGTTAGTGAGTTGCATTTTTCCCTATAGTTTTACAGAGTACTTCCTAAGATGAGCATTAAATACTTGTTTACGATCTATTAATTCAAGTTTTAATATTTCCATTTGCAATGAAATTCTTTTGAAATGAGTGATACACATACACACACTGCCATAACTTTAGGATTGAAATCTTAGAATGCTTTAGGAGAAATGCAGCATGCTTGCCACTCCCTATCTTTTCATAAGGACACCAGGGATCCCAAGATTTAGGAAAGACTGGCTTCAGTAGTTTAATTTACCAGCCAAGTAAACTCTTGTGTACTGTGAACATATGGTTATGCCAAATTGGAACCCCCCTTTTTTTTCTCTTCAGAGCAAAATTAAACTAGCAATTAGAAATGTCCTGCCTAGAGAAAGTTGATGAAGTAAGAGATAAGGAGATATTTTTAAAAATGCTACACACAAGAGCATTGCAGGGAGTTTAGCTTGTATGATTTCAAAAAGCAGTCTTCTCCCTTGCTATGCTATATCTACCCCACTTCCACTTCTGTTCTTTGCTTACAACTCATGACAAATCCTTGATTTAGCCCACAATAATTAGCTGTTGTTGCATCTACAGAAGGCATTTTGGTGGTATCCCTGCAAAGAGGCTAGCAGATGTTCCATTACTCTCAAATCACATAATTAATGCATTTTTTTTCTTTCTTAAAAATCATTTAATTAGGGACTGTTTTGGATTTGTACAGTATATTAAATATTTTGTCACTCCACAAAAATTAATTCTTCATCAGAATGACTTATTAACTCATTTTCCCAACTACAAGCTGTTAAGGAATGTAAGCATTTAGAGGATAAAAGAAGAGATTAACTATTAATGTAATGTGCCTCCAACATTTGACACCCTACTTAGCATGACCATTATCTACCACAGCCTACAAAATTTATTCCTCTTGCTCCCACTGTATTGCTAGAACACCATATGGCCATGCTTGTTTTTCTTCAAATAATTTTCACATAAACAGCTGGTGAACTGTTTTCATTGTAACACAGCACATATTTTCTGAGACAGTTAAGAAGGATTGATGTAGCTCTAGTTGCTTGGCATAATTCTTGTATCAACATGGTAAGGAAATGCAAATATATAACTTAAAGCTTTCAAATTTTGATTTTACCCTTTAATTGTGTTCTTCCAAGATATTGGTACAAAGAGATAAATAGATGTATGCATGGATAGATAGAATGAAAACAGTCATTTGAAACATGTACATACTCATCTACGTATCTACAAATGATTCTTGTATGAAGAGTATGCTCACCACACTTAAAACATCAAATAGTACTTCAGATCACCCTGTTTTGGATCCAGAATGGATAAAATTAACCACTTAGAATATATATTTACAGTATTAGAGTGCCTAACAAAACAGAAACAGAAACATTTGAATGATATGCCAAGATGAGCTGGCTTCCATTTCTTCTACTGTTTTGGATAAATGTAAGCTGTATCCAAAGCAACAAACATAGAATGCTGGTGTAAAGTACTCAAAGTGCATGGATGATGTTAGGTGTTATTTTCCATTGTGAGATTATAGGTATGGGAGACTATAAATTCAAAACTCCTTTTTTCCCTAATGTACATGCACCCAGTGGTATTTTTATTCTAATCGCTACATGCAAAAAGACAGGCTTTCATAGCTGGACACTATCTGTTCTAATTTTCTAGTGGAAGATGTATGAAATATTATGTGGGTCACTTGTTATTGTGCCCACATATAGAATGAAGAGTATTTACATGCTTTTCTTGTCCTTGATGAGAAAACATGTATCATTGCAGCAAGATAATCCATCAAAAATGGTTACATGGTGTAAGATTGTTCATAATTTGAAAGTTTTTCATGAGAAAAGGTTTTTGCATAAACAATGCTTTATGCAGAAAATTGTGACTGGAATTCTATATCATCTACTTAGTTACATAATCACAATTAGTTATGTAGCAAAGTACTGTCTCTTATGTGATCCTCCCCACTCATCCTCTCTTACTAGGCAGTAGACACTGTGGGTAACAGGAATCTGTTCCTCTATTGAGCAGGAACAAGCTCTGCTGTGACTGCTAGAAGCAGGTTTCTCCTTGCAATTCTCTCTCTCACAAGAGATTGTCATGTTAAGGACATAGGAATGTCAATCAAATGCTTCCTGAACAACAGGGGAACAGATTGCTTTACTCACAGCTGCTGCTGCCTTGAAAATGAGGACTGGAGGACTTTCACAGTCCCTAAACATTACTTAAACTTGTGAATCCATAGTGGTAGAATTCAAAGATATAGCCGTATTAGTCTGTAGAATCAGTATATAGAGAGATCTTACAGCGTCTTTGAGGCTATCTGAAATAAAGTTGGCAGCATGAGATTTTGTAGATTCAATCTACTTCCTAGATGTATATAGTGGAGTGGAAACTAGGGATAGACAGAACCTCACTAGTGGTCACATACAGCTCCCAACTAGGACCTCTGAGATGCATCATCAATGAACTACAACCCATTCTAGACAATAATGCTACTTTTTCAAGGGCTCTAGATGGCAAGCCTCACCTACAGACAAGCCACCAAACTTCAAACAGGCACTCAACCACAGAAAGACACATGACACAGATGGGGACACAGGTACTAAGCCTTGCCTCAGACCAAGATCCCAACTCTGCCTACACATTTATCCAGGAAATGTCATCACAAGACCAAATGGCATTACCCATAATATTAGGAGGACCTTCACATACTCAGCATCCAATATGATTTATGCCATACTATGTCATCAGTGACCATCAGCACTCTACATCGGTCAAAACAGGCCAGTCCCTGCGCCAGAGGATAAATGAACATAATTACATTAGAAATGGTAATACACAAAAAATGATGGCAGAACATTTCAGTCTCCTTGGGTATTGCATCTCAGACCTCAGAACAGTGTTTTTTGAACAAAAGAACTACAAAGGTAGACTGGAAAGAGAAACAGCAGAATTGGAATTCATCCATAAACTACAATCCCTCAGCAATGGATTGAACAGGGATAATGGTTTCCTTACTCACTACACACATTTTAACACTATCTGACCCCATCCTCAGTGGAGTGTCCTACAGTCATCTATTCTCTTCACCTACAGGCTAGTTTCCATTGCCAAACTGGTCTTGCCAGTTCATTTCCATATGCATTGGTCAGTTCACAATGTCTTTGTTCATTAATGACCATTATTAAAACGGGACTTGCTACTTTCCATAACAAAGGTTTTTGAATTTGAATTGACATTCTCATATACCGATGGCAAATATATGTCTGTTCCTGGTTTCCACTACACTATATTCATCTGAGGAAGTAGACTGAAGTCTATAAAATCTCATTCTGCCAACTTCTTTCTTTTAGTTAATCTCAAAGGTGTTACAAGATCTTTCTACATAGTGAATCCATAGTAGTCATTAATATAAAACTGTCACAAATATGTTACTCTAGATTATGCATTTATAGCTGCCTAAATTAATCCCAGCCATCTTCTTTTGGATAAACAATTCTTTTTACAAAGGAACTTAAAATGGTTCAAACCATTGAAATACACAATGGGATATTAAAGGGAATAAACGGGAACATGGCCCAAAGCCCTCGTTATAGAAGGCTGAGGAGAGGCAGCTGAAAAGCATAATCCTTCCTCCCTTAAATTGTGAAGCAACAACCTGCAGAACAAGGGCAGTGTAGTTATGAATGTAGGATAGGAAGTCCAGGTGTTCTGTTTGTTAAATGTATAGAATAAATAAAGAGTTTATATAGGGGGTGTGTGTGTGTTTTTTTCAGGCTATGTGGCCTTGTTCTAGAAGAGTCTCTTCCTGACGTTTCACCAGCATCTGTGGCTGGCATCTTCAGATAATGTTTGCCCGGAAAGGACTTGGGTATATATATTGTGTGACTCGGGAAGGCAGGACTGATTTGCATCTATATTGTTTTATTGCTAATGGCAAGCCTCAGGGTGGGAGGGAGCAATAAAACAATATACATGCAAATCACTCCTTCTTCCCAGGTCACATAATATTTATACCCAAGTCCTTTCCAGGCAAACATTGAAGATTTTCACACAGCATTGTTATATCGTTCCTTTATCATCCCAAAGTGGAAAGATTTTCACATGAGGTTGTTAGTGTTCTTAAAGCATTGATATATCAGAATTCATCAATAAATGATTACAAAACGATTTCAAAACAGTTACATTCACACACTGGACACAGCAATGATTTAAGAATGATTTAGCAATGATTTAAGAATGCTAACAGCCTCATGTGAAAATCTTTTGGAATCGTCTATCTGTTAAGATGATTCCACTACACTTTGGGATGATAAAGGAACGATATAACGATGCTGTGTGAAATTCTCTGAAGATGCCAGCACATGGCCACATAGCCCGAAAACCCCACAAAAAAATTATGGATGCCGGCCATGAAAGCCTTCAACTTCACAAATAAAGAATTTGTTTCAGCAGAGAGGATAACCACTTGCATTACTGGGACAAAGTCATTCCCTTGCAGGGAGCACATGCTGATGGGGGCATTCTGTTTTATATAAAAAGTTCTGACAGTCATGGTGTTGTTAAAAGGGATTATCTTAATTAGACAAGATGTTCAGATCTTCAGAGGGGCAGTACAGACTGACGCTTTGTGCCCGCCTTCACACACAGTAAGGGCTGAACGCCTGCATGCCTGAAGCCCTCTCTGCGCTGTCCAGGTGCCATCTTGGTGCATGTACATCCACATGGCACATGCCATGATTATGTACCTTGGGCACAGCACCCAAATAGTGCTGTGCAGTAGGGGTGTCATCATGGCACACCAGTGCACCTATGACGCCCCTTCCAGGGGGAAAGAAGAAGCCGCTTTTCACAGTTTCTTTTTTGCTCCCTGCATGGAGTGGATCACTGCTGCAGCATATGGTTGACATGGCAATGATCCGGACTAAAAGGGGTGGCTACATGTCACCCATCAGTAGAGCCACAGAGTTGACTAGCAAATTTGTGGAAATGGCATTCTTGCCAGCAAAACCAAATCATTTTTCTCCTTGCTATGGGAAAGAAATGGCAAAATCCACCAATTTCCATTTGTTTTTGTTTTTTAAAGTATGTAGAGTTTTGCTTTTAGTATTCTGCACAGAATACATCATTTCCACATAGAAAATGATGTCTTCTTTTTTCAAACCTCTCTCTCTCTCCCTTGTACAGAAAACTTGCTTTAGGAATTCAATTTTCTGCAGGAAAACCCACATCTATATTTTGCCTTCTCCTACTGTTTCTTGCTGCTGCTGCTGCTGCTATTTTGTTTGGAAACTAAAGGGACTTTTTTGGACCATTTATTAAAAACATTTTCAACTGTATTTTTCCCCATTTCTACTAACAATGGATAAGTTTTCATGATAAGCCTCTCATGGACAAATCATCACAGATCACAATAATCATATCAATAATTACTCCCATATCATTAAAACCATATAAAGTCATACACAACTATCTAACACCTATATGATGGTTAAGAAACACATTGTAACTGTCATGTTTGGAATAGTTGTAGCTATTGAATTTTTCCAGTGTAAATAGGAATATTTTTTATGAACTCAGTTTTGATTAATTTTTCTAAAATTTTAAAACCATATTATGGAATGAAAGGAACTTGATGCTTTGAAAAGTAAAACTGGCAGATTACCCCCCACCCACCCACCCCCATTCCCTAACATTCATCTATTAGTACTGATCTTATGTAGCCTGGCAAAATATTCATATGCTATGCTATCATAAATTCAGGCCATAGGGAAGAGGCTACATGAAGTAGTTTACAGGAACATTTTGATCCACGATCTTCAGATGAGCATCTCAGTCTGAGGCATGTGGGATTTAAATGGGACAAGAAAGAGCATATCAGTTTATTATGGACACCCAAACAGTGGCTTATCACTATAGGCTTGGAGGTGATGTTTGAGACCGTCCATGAATAAAGTCCAGAGGTTTTAAAGGAGGCGGGGCCTTATGGGCCCAACCAGGCCAGTAGGGGCAGACCAAAGCTATTTAAGCTATGTTGCCCCTTCATCAGCCTCTTTTCCAAGATTGCATCCCGCCCTCCTGCCCTTCGGACAGTATGGACTTGCTCAGTCGCTTTGGGGCCAAGTAGGAATTTTTTCCCCTTCTCCCGGTTTTTTTTTTTCCTACTTCATGCTGTTTATAGGGACTGGTAACTGGCTTGGGCAGGGTGTTAAATAGGTTTCCCCTAGCCTTAATGGGGATGGGGAAATGATTGGTGTGCACCTAGAACCCCATTGAGGTGAAAGTTCTGGCTCAGGGCAGCTTTTACATGTCAAGGGATATGGGGGCTGCTCATGAAACAGCCTTTTGGAAAGATATGTGGTTTTTGCCCTCTCATACAAACTCAAGGGAGTTTGGGGAATGTGCCTCATATCTACCTCGCTATGACTGGCTGAGAATACAATCCAAGGATTTGGTCTCCCGCCACCCTGGTTTGCTCCACTAGGGAGCCACAGCGGACAAACTGCGTGGCTCCATCATGGAGCAAAAAGAACCCGCAAAAAGTGGGTTGTTCTTATGGTGCACTTGCGGCGTTGCAAAGGCACCGGACGTGCGGACGCTATGTGTTCATCACGTCAAAATGGCGGCACCCATATGTACAGGGCGCCGCCATTTTGACACCCTCATCATGTGTGAGGGGCTAGTTGCGTCTGGAAGCGCCGCTCCTTGCACATAACGACAGTGCCCCTTAGGGCCCATCCATACAGCGCCTTTAGTTGCTTTTTCTTGTTACTGGCATGTATCTTTAAGTCAACTCCATCCTAGCACAATGTTATCACAGTGTTTTCTTGGCAAGATTTGTTCATTGGAGGTTTGCCATTGCCTTACTTTTAGGCTGAGCTTGACCAGGTTTACTCAATGTTATTCCATGGCTGAGCAGGAATTTGTACCCTGGATGATGATTGATGATGATGATGATCTATTTCTCAGCCATTTCTCCCTGAGTCTTGAGGTGGGGTTCTATATTGATTAAAACACACAAAACCCTTTAAACACATTTAGTAAAAACACATAAACACATGACAAATTAAAATCATTCAGCATATGATTAAATTATGCAAATTTAAAATTCATTGTTTAAAACCAGCTGAGTTTCCTAGAATCCTTGGGCCCTTTAAACTGCACTATGATTTCACTTTAAATGCTATGGCTGCATCGTATGAAATCTTGAGATATGCAGTTTGATGAGGCAATAGAGTTCTCTGGCACAGAAATTTAACACCCCTTCCTAAACTACAAATGTCAGGATAGGATAGAAGTATAACAGCAGTTGCTCTATTCCACTGGCCATTGTAGTCCATATTTTCTGAACATTTCCCAGCTCTATTGCAGTTTGGCAGTGTGGCTGTGGAAGGTGGAGGAGGCATGCACAGGAGAAGACTTTTTGAAAGTTTACTTTTAATATTTCCCTTTCAATCATTGACACAAGAACCTTCTTGCTTAAAAAATAAAGAGTTACATAAGTTGGCATGCATAGTTTGAGACATTTATTCAGAAAATGGATTAATGGGTGCTGTGCCAAATATTTAGCATCTCAACAGGGTATGAGAAGAAGAGTGAAACAATTATTGTCACAAAGCAACTTGCTTCCTTTTAATTTCAGAACCATGAGGGAAAATAACACTTTAAGCTGTGATCTTAAGCATATTTACTGGGAAGTAGGTTTGATTAATTTCATTGGGACGTATGTCCAAGGAAATGTATTTAATTACAACTACAGTGTTAGAGAACATCGAATAAGGGCTACTAGAAATGCTTTTTCTTTTCCTTCTCTTTGTTTCTTTCAGTTATAACTGTTAAAAGGCAGAAAACCAGCTGATCTAACTAACTTGAAACAAGATAAGACCAGTTACCTCCCTTCACCCCACAGATGAACGCAGGGAAGGGGGAATGACTTTAGTGAATAATAATAATAATAATAATAATAATAATAATAATAATTTATATTCCACTTAATTACTTGGAATCCAAGCTGATTACAACAATAAAATGAGATACAGTTACAAATGCTAAAAACTGCTATCCTTCCCCCCAGTATAAAAACATAGGCGGGTTATAGACCGCCGCTTTGAGGCGGTCTGCCGCCGCTGCCGTTTGCTCCGTAAGGGAGCTGTCGCAGCCACACCGCGCGGCTCCCTTACGGAGCAAAAAAGAAGCTCCAAAATGGATCTTCTTTCTGCGGCACCTCTGTGATGTCGCAAGGCGCCAGGGGCACATTCGTGACGTCACAGGTGCCGCAACACGTTCGGACGGACAGCGTCCGATACATAAAGGTGTCACCGGCCGTGTGGAATGGCCGGCGCCATATTGTATGGACAGAGTCCGTATTAGACCCAGGGGCGTCTAGAAGAGACGCCCCTTTTTTAAAATGGGACGTCCTGCGGACGTCCCAAGTGCCAGTTTGTAACCGGCCTTTGTAATACTAAAAAGAGATAAAACCAGAAAGACAATAGTATAAAATAATAGTTAAAATCAATAGAAGATTTGTAAGAAATTTATAGCAGGCTCCAGATAGGATAGAAAAGGGGGAGGAGGCAGGTAAATAGAGGTGGACCTATTATTATTATTATTATTATTATTATTATTATTATTATTATCCATTATTTATAAAGCGCTGTAAATTTACACAGCGCTGTACATACAATCTTTATAATTAGACGGTTCCCTGCCCTCAGGCTTACAATCTAAAAAGACATGATAAAGAGGAGTTAATGATACTGAAAGACATCCCCGCGAGAATTCTTAAGAGGAGAGCAGAATACAGACTTTTGACATCATCCCTTAAAAGACATAATATTCCATATAGGTGGGAGGTCCCGGAGGGGGTCTCCTTCACCTATAAGAAGAAAAGACTGCAAATCAATTCACAGGGAAAAGCAAGAGACTTTCTAAGAACTCTAAAGAAAAATACCCCACCAGGAAGAAACAAGTGAATCAAACCAAAATCTAGACCAGCTAGAAGAAGGAGAGCAAAGGAGTGACCAAGAAGAAGAAAGGAGCGAAGAAGGAGAAGAAAGAGATGAAGAAATAGCGTTGGACTAAAGAATAGAAGTATCCTTTTTCTATATCTTATATCTGGGTATTAATATATTTGGTAGGTCCCTTTTCTCCCTTAATCTTTATTAATGGATTAATAGAAATGAAATTAAAAATAATTTCTTTGAACATCAAGGGATTAAATGCCCCTATCAAGAGGAAAAAAACCTTTCACTTTTTAAAAAAAGGAAACTGGGATATAATATGCCTTCAGGAATCTCATATAAAAAAATCAGAGACGAATCTATTAAAAAACAAAAGACTGGGTAAAGAATTTGTATCGGCAAATAAAGACAAAAAGAAAGGTGTAGTTTTGTATATAAAACCGCATATACCGGCTAAGGAAGTAATGAAGGATAGTGAAGGTAGTTATATTGGAGTAGAAACAAAGATAGGAACCTATAAAACACTAATAGTGGGAGTATACGGTCCACTCTTTAAAAAAGAAAAATTCTATATAGATCTAATGAACGATGTTCTGGACTCAAATTATAACGATATAATTATGATGGGAGACTGGAATGGGGTAATTAAACCAAAATTGGATAGAAAATCGGGCAAAACGGTTAAAAAAAATCAAGGTAAACTCCCCAAAACATTTATGAATATGATAGACAATTTAGGGCTAATTGATATATGGAGATTTAAATATGGTTCGAAGGAAGACTATACTTTTTTTTCACACAGACACAAATCTCTATCTAGGATAGACATGATTTTTATTTCTAAAAATTGGACAAAAAATATAATAAATATGAAATCTATGATAAGATCTATATCTGACCATAACCCCATTGTATTAGAACTGAATATAGGGAAAAAGAACTCTTCATGGCGTTTAGATAATAATTTACTAAAAAAGAAACAAATACTTGAAAAAACGAAAAATGCCCTAGGAAATTATTTTAAAGAAAACTCAACTAAGGATATAAATCCGAATATAATATGGGACGCCAGTAAGGCAGTTATAAGAGGGATATTTATACAAGAGGCTATACAGGAAAGAAGAAAGAAAAATTAAAAAATTGACAAAATTTCTGGAGAAATTAAAAAGAGGGAAGAGATTCTTAAAAATGACCCCGATGATGAAGAAATAGAAAAAGAAATTAAAATCCTAGAAAAACAGATATCTATGTGTTTAGTAGAGGAGGCAGATAAGAAACTAAGATATACAAAACAATACTATTTTGAAAACGCGAATAAAATAGGTAGATGGCTCTCTTATATGACCAAAAAAGAAAGGGAAAAAAATTTAATAACACAAATTAAATGGAAAGAGGATTTAGTAACAGACCAAGAAAAAGTAAAAACAATTTTTTATGAGTATTTTAAAAAATTATATGAAGAACAAAAAATAGACACATCCCTGATTAAAAAATATATTGATAGAATAGACCTCCCACGTATTGATGAAGAGCAAATAGATTATTTGGAGAAACCAATAACTATAGAAGAAATTAAATCAGTTATAAGGGAACAGAAAAATGGAAAAGCCCCAGGTCCTGATGGATTTCCAGCAGAGTATTATAAAGAATTAGAAGATCAGTTAATAGAACCATTATGTACATTAATTAATGGAATAGAGGCGAATAACATACCTCAAACTTGGAAAGAAGCAAATATTACACTTATCCTAAAACCAAATAAAGATCCACAGGATCTAAAAAGCTACAGACCAATTTCATTGATAAACTCTGATTACAAAATTTTTGCCACAATATTAGCTAAAAGATTAAAAAACATCTTACAAAATTGGATAGGGGATGAAGAAAATGGTTTCCTACCTCATAGACAACTAAAGAAAAATATAAGAATGATGATTAATATAATTGAACACTTTAAAGATAAACGAGATAAAGGATTGGCTATTATATTAATTGACATGGGAAAGGCCTTTGACAAAGTGCAATGGAATATAATATTTGAAGTTCTAGAAAAGGCAGGATTCAAAACCAAGTTCATAAATTGGATAAAAGCCATATATAAAAATCAAGAGGCCTGTCTTATAATCAATGGAGAAAAAACAAAACCGATAAGCATCATGCAAGGTACTAGACAAGGTTGCCCATTATCCCCATTACTATTTATTATGGTAATCGAACTCTTAATTAGGAAAATAAATCAAAACAGATCGATACAAGGAATTTTTAATAAGGGCCTGAACATTAAAACATTGGCCTTCGCTGATGACTTAGCGTTTTTCTTAGAAAATCCACAAATAAGTATAAACGAATTACATAACGAATTAGAAGAATTTGGAAAAATATCTGGATTAAAAATAAATGTAAATAAAACGAATATCTTAACTAAAAACTTAAACAAAGATGAGGAAAAAGAAATAACGAAAGTGACAGGCTATAAAATAGTAAAAAAGTAAGATATTTAGGAATAGAGATCACTACAAACAATGCGGATTTATTTAAAAACAATTATAATAAATTATGGATACAAATTAAAAAAGATATAGAAAATTGGAAATTCCTAAAATTATCTCTTTTAGGAAGAATTGCTTGTATAAAAATGAATATCTTACCAAAAATATTATTTTATACCAAACAATTCCAATAATAATAAAAGACAAATTAATTCAAAATTGGCAGAAAGATTTGACAAAATTTGTTTGGATGAGCAAAAAACCTAGAGTATGGATGAAAACACTACAGGATGCGAAAGAAAGAGGTGGATTGGGTGTCCCAGATTTAAAACTTTATTATCATGCTACCTGTCTAGTTTGGATTAAAGAATGACAAAAAACTCTTAAAGTTGGAAGGTGGGAACATAGCATTTGGTTGGCATGCTTACCTATATTATAACAAAGACTCAGTAGACAGAGAATTTAATAACCACTGTATAAGAAGGCCCCTTCTTTGGATTTGGAAAAGAACTAGGAAAAAAATTGGGGAAAAAATCACGTTGGAAACGTCTCCTCAAGAAGCTTTTCTCTGGCGAGAAAAAGGCTCTGTTAAAAATTGGTTAAGATACAAAGATTTATTAACTAAGGATAAGAACGTGTTAAGGTTTAAAACTGAGGAAGAACTTAACAAACAAAATTACAAAATACATTGGTACTTAAGATGGCAATTAGGAGAGAGATTTAAATTGGACCAAAAAGATAATTCCATTGTTATAGAGGAATCTCAATTAGAGAAACTTTTAAAATCTGGCAATAAAGGATTACTATCAAAATTTTATAAATATCTTTTAAAAATTGAACTAGAAACTAATACTATTAAGGCTAATATGATAATTTGGGCCCAGAATATCGGACATAATATTGAATTACAACAATGGGAGTATACATGGAATAAGAGGTTAAAATACACAAGATGTCAAAATATAAAAGAAAATTATTATAAGTTGTTTTACAGGTGGTATATGACCCCTGATAAATTGGCAAAGATATATGGAACTAAAAACCAATGTTGGAAGTGTCAAAAAGAGATAGGAACTTTTTACCATAGCTGGTGGACATGCTCAAGAGTAAAAAAATTCTGGCAGGAAATTCATAGGATAATATGTGATCTATTTGGATCCAAAGTGAAATTTAGACCGGAAACCTATCTATTAAATATATTAGATTTTGATCTAGAAAAGAAACATGGTAGAATTATTTTCCTTTTGATTATGGCGGCAAGATTAACGTTGGCTCGCAGGTGGAAAGAGGAGAATATACCAGAGATGAACGAATGGATTATAAAACTATACGAACTGGCAGAGATCGACAAACTATCACGCTTACTGAAAAATGAAAGTCTGGACAATTTTTACAGAGACTGGAAAGATGTCTTAAATTATCTACAGCAAGGAAGAAATGATGTGTTTGTAGAAGGTTTAAAAGACTAATTATTCAATTATGTCAATTACAACTTTTGTTCAATTTGTGATAAGATGTACTTCATGGCTTCTTTTATAACAGCCTTTATAATTACACAATAATTAATTGTTGAATAGAACTTTAAAATAACTGCCAACAATATAGTATAATTGGGTTTTTTTTAGAAATATAACAATTGATAAGTAGCTAACATTCTTTATTTTTTTATATTTTGTGGTTAACAATAAGGAAACAAAGGAAATATTGAGTTAAAACTCTCATGCACAGAGTAGGAAGAATTGTGTAGTCTTAGTTTATTATTGTTATAGTCGTGTTTTAGATTTATGTTTAGATATAATAACAATAGACTAATATAGTAGTACATAGATATTATTTTAGATAATGTAAATGTGTAGTTTGTATTTTGATAATTTCTTTTTTGAAATTGATATTTGAACATATCAAGAAAGTTGACAATGAAAGAAGTATGATAATAATACTTTTATATAAGGTTTGGTTACGGAAATTATCTGTACTTCAAAGAAAATCTTTTCTTAATTTTTGTGTTTTTATGTGTATGTCATTGTGTATGTATTTGTGATTCAATATTAATAAAGAAATCCTTCAGTAAAAAAATAAAAAAAATAAAAAGACATGATACAAAAGGAGAAGGGAGTGGTGGTGGGGAAGTGAATGAGGTTCTTCTCTACCTCCGAGGTCTGGACCAAGGGAGATGGACTGGAGGGAGGGCTTGGCTTCTTAATGGATGGTCAATCTTCTACCAGGGAGGCCTGTTGGAGCTAGTCTGCCTAGTCTGGAAAGGCCTGCTATGTCAAGAAAAAAAGCAACATGGGATATACAGTAAGTGAAATAAAACAATGTATGTGAGAGTCAGGGTGACTCAGCAGAAGCCAATTCGAAACCACACAGGTGTAAATGGTAATGGAATTAAGAAGTCCTAACTGCCAAGGACAGAGATGCAAAGTGAATAATTGGACACACCTGACAATTGTTAAGTGGTCAAGGCTGAGATGATGAAATCACTAATTGTAGGATGAACCAAAAGAACCAATGAGAATGGTGTACACGCCTACTGGGTGGAAACAGACAACAGTGGGTGGTATCTTGGATTGAATATAAGAATGACTATGAATCCCAATGTATTTTGTGGGTTGTAGAGTGGATTGTAGAGTGGATAGAGTGAGGAGTAGAGTATTGTTGTGTTGGATAGTTTGGAGCTGTATATAGTAGAATAAAGTAGATCTTTTATATAAGACTACTGAGTTGTCTGGTGTCTTAGGTGAAGCTACAAGAACCAGCTGGATCCTGAAGAAGAAGGGTGAAGACTTCTGTGGAAGCAAGAGTGAGAAGGGTTGGAGAATTTGTCAGGGTCTTCAGCCTATTCTCTGTAACTCTGCTAAGCTATACCCACTGGCCAAAACTGGTCAGCGCGGTGCACAACCAGGTGGTGAGTTCAAGCCAGAGGTGAAGAGCTACAACTCCCATCATCCCTGACATGCTATGGGCATCACAGACCTGTTATTGCTCAATCTCGGGAGGCTGAATGCCACTTGTCCCTCTAAGAAGCTCAATAAAGTTATTTTTAGATGCCAGCTCCCCATTTTTTTCTCCAGTCAATATACTCAGCAACCACACACTAAAACAGCAATTTTTTTTTATAAAGGGTCTCCCCCCTTTTTTTTTCTTTTTTTTTTTGAAATTGTGTAGTAAAGAAATTCACACACCTTCTTATTATGGATTGCAGTGGAGGTTGTGTATGTGAGAAGACCTTGTTCTATTCCATGTCCATACATCTTCTATGTGATTGTGAAGAGCAAAACTACCCATAACTTTTTGAATCAGATTCACAGATCAGGGAATCTACTGGTGTACCATCCCCAACATTTCTAATATAGGAACATACAGGGACAGGAAGCCATCATTTACCTTTTGCTAATTCTGAAGGAAGGGCTGCTGGAAACTTCTGATGCAGAATATGTATGAGAATATCATCACCTTGGGTGTCATGTTTGACAGGTACAGGGGAGAGGCATTTCTCTTGCCTTTGTTCTCAGATAGCGGAATGCAGTGCCTTACAATAATGATCAGTTCCCACTCTCCCTGCTTTTATAATGTAAAAATACATCTTTTCAAGGTAGCCTTTTAAACATTTTATTATGATGATGGCTTTTACATTGTATTTCATTGCCTGATAGCCAATTTCAATGCATTTTGAAGTAGAAAAATGAAGTAAAAATGTAAAAATAAATAATACAGTTGATCTTGGAAAAGTGTAAATTATTGACTGACCCATCAGTATTTCCAAAAGTTAAAAAAAACAGCTTGGCAAAAATGGTTTATGGAATAACTAAACTCTCAAATTAAACTCCGACTAAAGTCATTAGGTTAGTCAGAATAAGAACAAATCATTTATAAACCAGCAGTAATGTTATTATTATTATTAACCTTTATTTATGAAGCGCTGTAAATTTACACAGCGCTGTACATGCAATCTTTTTAGTTAGACGGTTCCCTGCCCTCAGGCTTACAATCTAAAAAGACATGACACAGAAGGAGAAGGGGGTGGTGACGGGAAAGGGTAAGAGGTCCAGCAGTTCCTCTCAACCTCCGAGGCCTGGACCAACGCAGATGGACTGGAGGGGGGGCTTGGCTTCATAATGGAAGGTTAATCATTATCCAGGGAAAATACATACTCACAAGTAGGATAATACATATGCAGTACATAGCAATACAGGAAATGGATCGATAAACAGCCAACAACAGAACATCAGATAGTAAGCGACAATTATGCAATGCCTGGGAAGGCTTCTCTGAATAGGATGGTTTTCAACTCCGTTTTGAAGCTGGTTAAAGAAGTGATGGCTCTTGCTTGTGGAGGAAGAAGGTTCCAGGAGTGAGGGGCAGCAAGTGAAAAGGGGCGAATCCGGGATGGGGCAGAGGAAATCCTGGGCAGGGACAGCAGACCTTGACTACCAGAACGGAGGGCCCTGGTGGGAAGGTGAGGAGAAAGAAGGTCGGATAAGTAAGGAGGGGCCAGTCCATGGAGGGCTTTGAATGTCGACAGCAGGAGCTTATACTGAATGCGGAAAGGGAGGGGGAGCCAGTGAAGGGATGCCAAGACAGGAGAGATGTGGTCAGAGCGGTGGGTGGAAGTGATAATGCGTGCAGCTGAATGCTGGACAGAGATTAAAGGACGGAGGTGAGAAAGAGGAAGCCCAGCCAGGAGGACATTACAGTAATCAAGTCGTGAGATCACTAGGGCATGGACCAGGATCTTGGCAGTAGAGGCGGAGAGATATGGTCGGATTTTGGCAATATTGTACAAAAAGAATCTACAAGCCTTGGCTGTGGTCTGGATCTGAGGGATACACGACAGAGAAGAGTCAAAGATAAAACCAAGACTTGCAGACTGACTACTCTTAGTTGTTAGGTACAGTGGAGCTATTTTTATAACTTTTTCTGTAGGGATTTGATAATGGTATCATTATTTAGACAATAGAAAGTGCAAACAAATATAGGGTGATTTGGCTGACCATGGAAAATGCAATAGGGAACTGATTTCTACTGGATACAGATGTTCAGTTTTACAATTTTGAAAAACTTCTCAGATGTGCAGCATTATCATTAACAAAGTTTTTCCCCCTATAAAAAGGTGTATTCCTGTGGGCAAATGTATAATCAGTACCTAAGTGCACAATGGTAAAATTCGATAGGAAGGTCACAAAATCTATCTCCACTTGTTCATGGAAACTCCAATTTTAGTGAACTGTGAATTTCTTAGTACTCATAATCAGATTTATTTCTAACTTTTTTACTTGTATGACCTGCAATACTAGTGCTTTCTTTTAAACTGAACAAATATTTCGTAATTTATACTGAACGAATGTGTTATAATTTCTTTTAATTTTTAAACTGTTATTTTATTGAAAGGATTGTGAGATGCTGTTATTTCCATTCAATTGGTAGTCTGAAAAAGAAAGAAAGAAAGAAAGAAAGTCATGTCAGAGGTTACCACAATGTGCCCTTCCTTTGGTTTCAATCTGTGTTTATTTTCCTTTCACCATATGTGTTGTATGTAAAAGATACTGAAAGCTCAGTATTTTTACTCAGTATCCACCCATATCTCCGAAATAAAGTTCCAGCATTTAAAAATTGTTTCCAAAAACAAATTCAATATTCAGTGGCAAGGCTCACCATATATACATTTATTTAACAATATACATTGGTGAAAAACTACTTAACCAGGTGTGCAGAGCTAATCCTATTCAGGTAGAATCATAGAGTTGGAAGAGAGCTCAAAAGTCATTCAGTCCAGCTACCTAGATCTAGACATTATAGTCCTATTGACGCAGCCCAGAATTGCATTGGCTTTTTTAGTATTGCTAACCATATTCACATTGCTAACTTATATTCAGCCTGTGGCCCACTAAGGACAGGTACAGATGGCCCTAAAGGGGTGGCTTAATGCCACCCCTTTGAGCACCGGATTGGGGCCAGGTCAACCGCATGCCATGGCCCTAATATAGCATTTTTCAACCGAAAAAGAAGTGGCAAAATGCCACTCCTTGGAAGTGGGGGCTTTTCTGCTGTGGCACCAACTTTTTGGCACTCCTGCAGTGTGCAGCTGCCCACCATCTGGTTGGGTGGGTGGCATGACACTGGCTTGGGGGTGGCATCAGGGCAAATATCCTCTGAAGACCATGCCCCTACACCACCCCAAAGCCGGCTGAATCTGCCAGTCTGTTCCACTCTTAAGACTCCTAAATCCCTTTTGTATGTACTCCCATCAAGTCAGGTGTCACTCTGTAATTCATTTTTACTGCGCAAGTGTAGCATAGTAGGTATTAAGAAGGATATTGTTTAAACACATAAGGAAGGGAATGGACAAATCTTTCTCCCTCTCACTAGTGAAAAATTGATGCTTCTGAAGAGAAGAGACCCTTCTACTCAATAGGGAATCCAGATTTCTCCACAGCCAACATGGCCAATTGTGAAGAATGATAGTATTAGAATTAGCACATATTAGAGGTCCTCTCTAAGGATCAAAGACATCAATAGCTTAGAGAAACAAAGTTAAAGCTTTGTTATAGGAATTCCATTCTAAAATAGCAAATTTAGTTAGGTTGCTATTCTTGTGTTACTGCATTCTAGGAAGAGCTGATAGAATTCTGGGGAAGAGAAGAGGTAAAATCATCCTTAGACTATCAGTTTAAATCACAAAGAGGCAAAGGCAAAGAGGACACTTTGGATCACTCGAAATTTTTAAACCTATGGCTACTGTCAACTCTGAGGCATTCATGACTCTGCAGGGCAGAATGTTGTTGTACTTCCAACAAACAGGTAAAATCCAGCATTTTGAAAACCACAGGCCTACAACCTGGGACAGTAATTTTAAAAACTTGAGGTAATTTTACTAGAGGAAGTACAGTCACAGCAGTGATCTGCAACATTTCATGTGACTGTTTAGCACAGTGCAATGATGTATGACTATCCCTTGTCTAGGTAACATTGCATAGCCCCCACCCACATTTACCCATACTTTTTCAGGTGTCACTGACCTTTTTCAAACACTCACTCCACTCTGAGATCTACACCTCTAGCTATATAAGTCATGTTAGATACATAAAGGTCCTCTTCCCACCATGGCTTCCAATGCTCTGAGAGATGGGTTACCCTCCCATCAGATCCTACACAACTACATATTTTTCTAATTTAATACATTTATATTCTGTGTTTCAAATTAATGGCCCACAGTAGTGTCATTATATAAAGAATTATATTGATCTGGTAATCAACAAAACTTGAACAAAGCAAGAAAACAGAAGATAGGAATAAAATCAATGACAGTAAAACCACACTAAAGCCCTGTTCACATGGGACAAAATGCTTCCCCCCACTCCCCTGCATTGTCCTGTTTAGATGACACACAGCCCAAACCTTTTTTCTGGTGTGAACAGTTTGGATGATATCTGGCACATTCTGCATCAGAGTGAAGGTATAACTCACTTTAAATGGTTTTATGAAGCATACTTGTTAGTCCAGATCTTCTGGAAAGATCTGGAGGACTCCATTCCTGTGTTGCAGCTGTCTGCATAGCCATCTCTCTGAGCTGCCTGTCCTATCCATCACTACCATGGATCACTCATTCACAGGTCAGAATGGGGCACTCAGCTGTGTGATCAAGGCTGGGTGTCTAGTTCTGACCTCAGAAGTAGGTGACCTGCAGCAGCAGCGGCAGCAGATGTAGCTCAGCAGGAAGCTTGTTCAAACAGCCACCACAGATTGGGAATGGAGAGCCAGATAACAGGGCAGGTTGAGATAGTTGTGGGGCCAGAATACTCCTGATTGGTATGGAATATTTTAGCTTGTGCAAATAGGTCCAGGAAAATCAACAGCAAACTCAAGGAAGGTGAAAGAAAATAAAAAGTGTTTATCTGCCCCCTAAGGTAATTAGAATATTCAGAATGCTCCTCTTTCAGAAGGAACATTCAGGGTGGAGATTAGGTAGTGCTAGGGAGTTATATAATGGATAGGTTGCTCTGTAGAGCACGGCTATATTGGTAGTAGTAGATCTAAGTAAGACTACTCAGAGGCACTAGAATAAGGAGGATTGAACTCAATGAAAATACAGTGGGAAAAATGGGGAAAGTTCATAAGACAGACAATGTTTTAGGATGAACTATCAACCAAAAGCTGAATTTGTTTTAGACTACAGAATATGAAGAAGAAATGCCTGCAGTTAAAGATTACAGAACTGGCACAGAAGAAACTAAAAAAAAAATTGAATTAGAAAAGACAGATGTGGGGGAGGACAAGGAGAGAATCATTGTTGTATATGAGTCAAGATGAAAAATGTCCATGAGCAGTTTATAAAGAGGGAGAGTTATTGCCAGATGACATTTGAAACAATACTTCAGGAGCAAACCTATAAATGATTTTGCATTGTCTCTCACTTGCTGAATGGAGAATGAAGTTTAGTGCCTATAATTACAGTAGGCGGTAGCACTTTAAACAATTCCTGTGATTATAATATGAAAAAGGGAGCAAGCAACAATGATCCTTCTTCCTTGTCCCTGGCATTATTCTTCAAGGATCCAGTGACTAAGTTGCTTTCTAGTACTAATTCATGTGATAACAAGGGGAGATTAGGCATTCTAGACTTTACAGACAGGACTGACCTGAACACAAAGCATGTACTTCAAAGAGAACTTTTTAAAAATATATGTTTTGCTCACCAACATAGAAAACTATGATACACATTTTTACATTTTTGTATTCACTATGTAATTATATAGTGATGCATAGTTCATGAACATAGCCTGTCAATCAGTACACACTTTACTTGTCACCCACTTTTTTCATGGAATATTTAATGAGTTGAGTAATGGTTTTCCTATGCACATATCATCATCTCCAGTAGTCCTAGGAAGAAAAGTGTGCTACATATGGATAAGCTGAATATAGCAGAATATTTTAACCATTTTAACTTTCTGATTCTATGGGTCCTTATAAACAGTTGCACAAAAAAATAACACTGTAACTAAATGATATAAAGTTTCTTTATTAGAAATGGCTAGTATACATTTCCATTCACTTACTTCGAAGCACAATGAAAAGCAGCACACAATTAAAGATGGCTGCTACTCTTGTTCACAGGGTTTCCCTGGCTTTAGTTATAGGAAGAATAATGTCTAGTAGGTAGGTACAATGGCTGATGTACTCCTGTTGTCTGGTGGCCACTCTACACAGAGTGTGAGCAAAATATGGCCATAAGGCTTTGTGCAGTCCCCACACAAAGCTGTTTTTAGAGCCTCATCTCCTCTAGACTCCTTAGACTGCTCTGATTCTGCTAGCAAATGGTTAACTGCCTCTCTGGAAGATCTCTAGCAGTGGAAATTTACTTTTTAAATAGATATCAAGGCAACTCATACAAAGTTTGACATTTTTTTTCAAAACCAGAAAACTGGCCAGAAGTGGACTCAGGGGCAGAAAACACATGTGAAGGTTCTTCTCCTGCCTGAGCTGGACAGGACCCATTGAGACCACTTTTTATCAAAATAATGCACTGCCACCACCTGATGATCAACACCTTCAACTTTAGTGAGGCTTATAGGGTTTTACAGCATACCATGCAGCTGTGGACATGTCTGCATAGGGACCACTTAACGCAGCATCCAAACACAAATCAAGGAACACAAGAGACACTACAGCTGGGCAACCAGAAAAATCAGCAATAGCAGAACTAGTGCACAGAATGTTATTTGAAAACACCAAAATTCTGGACCATGCCAACACCTACCAGGTCAGAATGCACAGGGGGGCACTGAAATCCACAAATACCTGGACAACTACAACAGAAAAGAAGAAACACTGAAAGTAAACAAGGTTTGGCTACCAAACTTGAAAAACAACAAAATCAAGACTCAATACAAGCAAATGAGCACCACCCAGGCTCACGAGGTTTCCCCACAGATAATGGATTACCAATTAAATAGACACAAATCCCCTTCACATATCCTCCACACAACACACCCCATTCAACACACTACAACACACAAACTAATTCCACTAATAACATGTAAAGAACCACTTATTCCCAAACAAGGGTCTCACAGGTATATATACTCCACACACTTCCCTGCCACCACCCTCTAAAGATGCAGCCACAGTTGCAGGAGAAACATCAGGAATAAATTCTTCCAGAACACAGCCTGAACAACCCACAGAAAACTATTAAAAGGATTTTTTTCTAAATAAGAAAAATAAATAGCAAAAGGATATCCCCTACATGAAGAACTACCTCATCCTCCAGGCACAGTTAGAAAGTGTAAGTTACAAAGTAAAATAATTTCAGCCAGAGCAAGAAAAGAATCAAAATATCCTAATGCCATTGACAGACACACTCTCATAATCTAACAGATCAGATGGACTTTGTAAGCCTTGATGTTTATGGGATAGCTGGGAGCCTGGACCCCACAGTCTGGTTTCGACCAACCTTTTCCCATGGAGCCACTGCTCCTGATGTTTCTTTGTTTCAGAACTCCATAGTCTGTTTAGGGAGATAACCAAGGACTCTGCTCACAATCATTTAAAAGGTCACACTTCTCACCAAGTGTCCATCTCATTGGGCAGTTGCTGTCTTGTCACCTCTCTGATGCTGCCTCATTAAAATGTAACAGCGTCTCTTCACACATTTTAACCATTTGTTTTCTGGAAAGAAGTCTCTGATAAATGGAAGGATTCCCCTTTATCACAACACCTATTCCAGTTGCCCATACATGACACTAAGGAATCCTTTGTGGAACCAGATCCTATACACTGGCTGCTCCATGCAGAGCTTTCTCTTTGTAGTCATAGTACTGACTTCAGTCTGCATGTTATATATCAGGGTTGACAACTATATAAGGAGGTAATTTTTACCTTTGTGACTTCAGGCCAACAGACCACACCTGAGTGTATTAGGGGCATTGGAGATGACACAATACCAGCTGGAGGCCAATTTTAACCATTTGTCAGCAGTGAAAGAAGTTTGGGGTGAGTTGAACTGCCACATTTGTGGGAGGCTTGGACATGTTTTGGGCTGTGTTCTGTTGAAAATCCCCTCCTACTCTTTAGGGAATTAGGGGGACTTTAGGGGATGCTTCAGCTGCTGCAAAAGTGGAGCCACATGCAGTCCTCAGATGGCACTTTCCCCTCAGGTTATAGTCGTTGCATAGAGAAGGGGTGGACAACTGCACTAGGGAGTTTATCACACTAGAGAGATCCCGCTGGAAACAGAAGTTAAATTAGATTTAAACAAACAAACAAACAAAAAATCCTGCAAATGCCCAAAGTTTATCAGATGACATCACTGTTAAAGTGAAATAATGCAAAGTTAATCCGAACACAAAGCAGAGAAAAACAACAGCTTTATACTTTCAGAACAACCCAAAAATAAAAAAGCTGCTGGTTTTCTCTGCTTTGTGTTTGGATTAACTTTGTGTTATTTCAAGTTGACAATCCCCTAGTGTGATAAACTATGCAAATTTGCAAGTTTAAAAAAAAATAGAATCTAGTTTAACTTCCATTTTCCAGCAGAATTTCTGTAGTGTGATAAACCTCCAGGTCAGGGAACCACCTTTCTGCTCTGGGACCTCCCCAAGTGGCTACATAGACTACCCAGAAATAACAAGATAGAAAATGTACACACCATATGCTTTTGATGTCAGACAGTACATGGAAGCTTTGAAACTTTTTTAAAAGTCACTTTTGCTCATGGCAGCTTCCAGAAGCAAGAATTCACCCCCCCCTTTTTTTTTTTTTTTTTTTTTTGCCTAGAAAAAGGTCAGTTGAGAGCAACAAAATTCCAAAACACACTGCAGAAATAATCCAGTTTGAGAACACTTTAACTGTCCTGGCTCAGTGCTGAGGAATTCTGAGAACTGTGGTTTATTGTGGCACCAGAGGTGTCTGACAAAGAAAGTGAAGTATCGCACAAAACTCCAATTCCCAGAATTCCCAAGCAGAATTCCCTAGGGATTATTTCTGAAGTGCGCTTTGGACCAAAGACATCCTGGGGACTACAGGGCTGCACTTTTCTCCCCTTGACAAAGAGCAACATTCATTTGAAGGCCATTTCCACGTGCTTCCTGTACAGATTAGCCATTCATCAACAATTGCTTTTACTCTTATACATTAAATACCACTGGAGAATTTACAAAGTACAGCTACAGGATATATTTGGACTGCCTCTACTGATTTTGCAGATCAGGAGGAAGTTTTGATCACTGTGTTGCAGTGCTAGAATATCCATTTTTATTAAACATTTTAGTATCAAAGTCAGACTTAGTCAAAAAATCCTGCACTGACAGTTCTTCTCATTGTTTTCTTCCAGTTGTTTCACAGCCAGAATAATTTAAAGTGCACTGAAAAGTATGGAAGAAAAGTCCCTTGGTCCTCTTGGATCTGGTTGGGAAAGGATGAAAGAAAAGTAATATGCAGTAATGATATACACAGCAACATTCTGATAAAAAAAAAAGAACAAATATTGATCACATCTTGCCTCAGATTATTCTGTAGTCTTTTCCCTTCAATTTAATATGACAGAATCTAATGTTGCACTTCATATAGAAAAGATGATGCACAGGATTAGAGACTAGTAAAAACTCTACAATAATGACATATACAGAATTCATTTCATAAACAGAAGGATGAGTAATTCCCTTCTTCCAGTAGTTTCAAAAAAGAAAATGACTAATAACACTAAGTAAAGGGAAACTATTTGTAAAATATGAACTTTGTTCAAATACACTTTATTTATTACCATAGACACATAAGGCCCATAGACTAAAACAAGTACTGTATCAGTACAAAGTATCCACAAAGAACTACACCCTGGTAAGATCCATCAGGAGCCCTGGTGGTGTCAGTGGTTAAATGCCTGTACTGCAGCTATTCACTCAAAACCACAAGGTTGCGAGTTCAAGACCAGCAAAAGGGCCCAAGCTCGACTCAGGCTTGCATCCTTCCGAGGTCGGGGGCAAATTAGCTTACTTGCTAATTAGCTTACTTGCTGTTCACCGGTATGATCTTTGGAATAGCGGTATATAAATAAAACATATTATTATTATTATTATTATTATTATTATTATCATCATCATCATCATCATCATCATCATTCACTACTCCTTCAAAATAGAATCAGATAGTTTTCTCTGTGGGTCCCACTGATTTTGGCATCTTGAAGCTATGAACTCCTGGGACAGGCCTAGTACCCCTGGCCCAAATGGGGCATCTCTTCCCCATCCACATCCATCAATGAGGCAATGATCTTGTAGTTTCAAAGAATTCATTGAAGTGAATCACCAGCAAGACAGGCCTGCCATATACAGTACCCAAAACCAGGAAGAGTTTCTTGAGGGAAATTCTTTCTTCTTACAGGCCAATTAACAATGTAGGAAAACAACGAAGGTAACTATAGGGCTCTTCAGACCGGCCATTAAGGCCGACCTAGGGGTGGAGTCAGGGCATCACGTCCACGTGATGCATGCCCGACTCTGCCTCCCAGGGCACTGTGCTGCTCCACATGGCACACAGCACCATGGTGCTTCGCCAGCGTTGTGTCCATATGATGCAATGCTGATGGAGAGCCGAGAGTTTCTGAACACTCTTCAAAGGCAGCCCCATGTAGATCACATTGCAGTAGTCCAAACGTGATGTAACCACTGAGGCCAGATCCGGCATCTCAAGGGATGGACACAGTTGGCACATGAGTTTTAAATATGCAAAAGCACTCCTGGTCACTGCAGAGACCTTGGCTTCCGGGTTCAAAGCTGAGTCCAGTAGTACTGTGAACCTGTGTCTTCAGGGGAATGTGACCCCATCTAACACAGCCTGGATCCCTATTTCCTGATCTGCCTTCCGACTGACCAGGAACACTTCTGTCTTATCTTCATTAAGTTTCAACTTGTTTGCCCTCATCCAGTCCATTACTGATGACAGACACTGGTTTAGGACCAGGAGAGCCTCCTTGGATTGATGTGGAAAGCAGTAGTAGAGTTGAATATCATTGCCATATCGATGACACCACACCCCAAAACTCTGGATGATTTCTCCCAGTGCCTTCATGTATATGTTAAACAGCATAGGGGACAACATAGAATCCTGAGGGACCTGACAGGCCAATAGGTCAGGGGGTCAAGCAGGAGTCCCCTGGCACCACTTTCTGGGTTTTCCCCTCCAGGAAGCAATGAAGCCACTGTAAAACAGTGCCCCCAAGTCCCATCCCAGAGAAGCGATCCAAAAGGATTCCATGGTTGATAGTATCAAAAGTCTCTGAGAGGTCCAGGAGAACCAACAGGGACTCAATCCCCCTGTCTAGTTCCCTGTGTTGGTCATCAACCAAGGCGACCAAGGCTGTTTCTGTTTTATAGCCAGGCCTGAAACCAGATTGAAATGGTTCTAGAGAATCCATTTTATCCAGAAATGCTTGGAGTTAGGAAGCCACCACACATTCTAAAACCTTGCCCAGAAATGGTAGGTTGCACACTGGCTGATAATTATTCATTATTGTGGGATCCAAGGATGGCTTTTTTAAACAGAGGCCTCAGAACTGCCTCCTTTAGGCAGGATGGAATTCTGCCTTGCTGTAGGGAGGCATTGACTACCTCTGTTACCCACTCATCCAGTCCCCATCTGGCCTGTTTAATTAGCCAAGAAGGACAAGAGTCCAAGACACATGTGGTGGCTTTTACTTCTCCAAGAATTCTGTCCACATCAACAGACTGCACAAATTGAAAAGTATCTTTTGACACCGGACCAACAGTAGGCAAGGTTACATCCACTGGTATTGTATTAACTGTAGCATCCAAGTCAGAGCGGATCTGAGTGACTTTATCTGCAAAGTGCCGTGCAAATTCCTCACAGGAGGCTCCAAGTGGTCTATATTTTCTACTTGAGGGTGAGTGTTTAAAAGACCCCTGACCACTCAGAACAGCTGCCTGCAGTGCCACAGAGTAGGCCTTCAAATATGCTCTAGCCTGTGTTCAGTCAGATTCACTTCGAGTCTTCCGCCAACGTCGCTCTACTCTCTGTCTCACTCGCTTCATCACCACCAACCCCCTGGAGAACCAGGGAGCTGGTTTGGCTCTGCTCCATAAGAGAGGATGCTGAGGAGCTATTGTGTTCCTGAGGTTGACCAGAGGTTGACCAGAGCTTCAACAGTATTCCAAAGGTTGGCCAGAGCTTCAACAGTATCACCTGCCAAGGGGCCAGGAATCTCCCCAAGAGCCTTCAGGAATCCATCTGGATCCATCAGCCTCCTGAGGCCAATCATCCTCCACCTGTTTAAGATGGACCGCAAAATGAAGTATAGTCTGCACCACAGAGGCCATGCCTCAATCTCACCCAGTGACTTCAAGAATTGTCTAAAACAGTACAGTGACAGTTAATAAGACTTGTGCATGGAAGGGACGATAGACTGAAGGATAGCCCGGTCATTCTCTACCTACCAAGGTTCAACAGGTGTGCCAGAACTGTCATGGGCTGGGCTGCTGCCCCTGGTGCCTGTTCCCGAAACCTGTTGAACTGAAAACGTGAGAGGGCATCCGCCAGGGGATTCAATAATCACAGAAAAAAATAATAATCACAGAACATGCTGGGCCTGAAACAGCATATTGTGCCTCGGACATTAAAGCACCATGGACCCAACCAGCAATGCCAGCCTTTGGGATTTAGAGCTCTGAGAATTAATGACATACACAACTGCTTGGTTGTCACACCAAAACCAGACAGTTTTATGCGAAAATTAGTCGACCCAGAGGTTAACCACCACCACTATGGGAAACAGTTCCAAAAAGGTGAGTTGTGTGTGTGTCTCCTTTTCTGGAGGCCAAGTGAAGACTAGCCATTCTCTGTGACCACTTTATGATGACCCTGAGGTGAACCTATCACAGGTTTTTCTGAGACTGAGACTGTGTGACTTGTCCAAGGTCACCCAGTGAGTGTCTATGGCAGAATGGGAAATGTGCTTATAAATTACACTTTAACTAGAAAAATCACATTAAAACAGGCATGTTCATTTGCTGCTCTCTCTCTTCAAACGTAATGCCAGGGTCTGAATATTAGGTTGAGGACATTTTCTTTTCTTCAATTCTTTAACCTGAGATCACCAATACATATTAGATTGCTAGCTGTTTAAAGTTTATTTTCTTTGAAAAGCAGGCCTAAGCAAATGCACAAGATTAGCTTATTGGTGTTTAGTTGGCAAGCATTCCATCTCTCGCCCATATACACTTTATTCCTCTCCAAAGATTGCTTGTGCATTTCTGTGTATTTCAACTTTGATCTGCTAATGCTCACCTGCTATTATGTGATTACATGGAAGAACTGCAAAGAGGGCTCCTCAGCTGAATTGTCAAGTTAAGGGAATAATGCTTTTACTCAAGAAAAAATACTTCAATTTAAAATTCACCAGAGTGCTGACTCCTTATGCAATGATGGTGTTATTTTTCTAAATAGTTGCAAAGGACCATTTGGTAATGTCTATGGAGGGATAAAGCGGTCTACTTAAATTCAGTATTGTATGTTGCCAACTTCTGTCCCATGACACCATCGTCCCCTTCCCAGCCAAAGGAATTACAGTTGAAAGCTGCTTTGAAGCCACCACTGGGAAACAAGATGAGTTTTCCCCCATTGTGGATGCAGTTAAGAAGCAATGTAAAACATCTGGCAGCAGCTGGAAGGAAGATTCATCCAACAGGTCATGGCAACAGGGCAGAAAGTACAGCTTTAAAAGGAAAAACTGTGTCTTTTGCAAGTAGGGGAGGAATGTAAAGAGTTGTACAGAAGCCACAACAGAAAGGGACAAAGCCAGGTTATTTATATGAGAAAGTGGAAGCCACACAGACTCCAATTCTGGTGGCTTTGTTCAGCTGTTTAAAAGCAACTAATGTGTCTCATATTTAGTGATTAGAGAAACCCATGTTTTTCTTCTCGTTAACTGAGAGCTTGAGGAGAACTTTTT
>NC_056524.1:82016564-82024473 GCF_019175285.1 Sceloporus undulatus | reverse complement strand
TCCGCCTCCCGCTCAGTCCCCGTTTCCCTAGAAGAAAAAACATTATGTGGGTTCTTTCTCCTAATCAATAAATAGCCGCCACCCATAGATTTGCTTGGAACGACCCCAGCTGCACAACGCCACCCGAAATTGGAGTCTGTGGTGGCTTCCTTTGCGCCTATCCGCTCACCTGGCTTGTCCCCTTTCATGGTGTGGCTTCTGTCAACTCTTTACCTTCCTGCCCTCCTTGAAAAGCACACCGATTTTTCCTTTTAACCACAAAGCTGTACTTCTTCTGCCCTGTTGCCCTGACCTGGTGGAATGCATCTTTCCTTCTCCGCTGCTTGCCAGATTTTATCCAATTGCATTCATAACTGCATCCCCCATGGGGGCACCCTCCGCTTGTTTCCCCGTGGTTGGCTTCACGCCCTTTCAATTTCACTGTACAGTCCTATTGGCTGGAAGGGGACGAGTGGATGGTCATGGGGACCCGACGTTTGGGCCCCGCCATCCCATACGTGGACATTTCCGTACACCGCTTTATCATCAACCCCATAGACATTTACCCCCCGGTCCTTTGGCCCCTATTTACCGAAATAACACACCATCAGTGCCTACGGAGTTCAGCACTCTGGTGGAATTTTACACTTGAAGTATTTTTTCGCGTTTTCTTGAGTAAAAGCTTTATGCCCATTCACTTGCCCCTTCAATTCCAGCTGAGGCAGGCCCTCTTTGCAGTTCGTCGTCCATGTCATCCCATAATCGCAGGTGCGCATTCGCAGATCAACGTTGACAATACACCGAAATGCCAAGCAATCTTTGGAGAGAATAGTAAGTGATCTGGGGCGAGGCATTGCGCTCTTTGCCAACTAAACACACCAATAGCTAAATCTTGTGTGCATGTGCGTAGGCCCTCGACTGCTTTTTCAAAGAAAATAACTTTAAACAGCTAAAATCTAATATGTATGGTGATCTCAGTTAAAGAATGGAAGAAAAGAAAATGGTCCTCAAACCTAATTATCAAGAACCCTGGCATTAGTTGTTGAAGAGAGAGAGCAGCAAATGAACATGCCGTGTTTTAATGTGATTTTTTTCTAGTTAAAGGTGTAATTGTATAAGCATATTCCAGTCTGCCATAGACCAGCTCACTGGGGTGACCTTGGTAACCAAGTCACACAGTCTCAGTTCAAGAAACCTTTGATAGGTTCAACTCAGTCATCAGAAAAATTTTGGATCGAGCAGAGAATTGGCTAGTCTTTTTTCACGTGGCCTCCATAAAAATTAATAAAGACAACACATAGGGGACACACAACCACCTTTTGGAACTGTTTCCCATAGTGTTGGTGTGGTTAACTCTTGTGATCGTACTAATTTTTCTTTCGGCATAAAACTGTCTTGGTTTTGGGTTGTGACAAAACCAAGCAGTTTTTGTATCGATCCATTAATCTCCAAAGTCTCTAAGATCCCAAAGGCTGGCATTGCTGGTTGGGGTCCATGTTGCTTTAATGTCCGAGGCCACAATATGCTGGTTCGGCCCAGCATGTTCTGTGAGTTCTTAGGTTTTCTGTGATTATTGAATCCCTGGGCGGATGCCCTCATCCACGAGTTTTCAGTTCAACAAGGTTTTCGGGAACAGGCACAGGGGCAGCGAGCCCACCCATGACAGTTCTGGCAAACCCTTTTAACCTTGTACTAGAGAATTGACCGGGCTATCCTTCGTCTATCGTCCCCTTCCATGCACAAGTCTTATTAACTGTCACGGTACTGTGTTAGACATTCTTGAGTCAACGTGGGTGAGATGAGGCATGCCGCTGTGGTGCAACTATAACTGTTCAGTTTGCGGTCCATCTTAAACAGGTGGAGGATTATGGCCGCAGAGGCTGATGGACTCCAGATGGATGTCCTGAAGGCTCTTGGGAGAGTTCCTGGCCCCTTGGCAGTGATACTGTTGAAGCTCGGGCCAACCTTATGAATACGTTGAAGCTCTGGTCAAAAACCTCTGGTCAACCTCGGAACCAATAGCTCCTCAGCATCCGGCTTATGGAGCAGAGCCAAACCAGCTTCCCTGGTTCTCAGGGGGTTGGTGGTGATGAGCGAGTGAGACAGAGCAGAAGAAAGGAATAAAAAAGAGCGACGTGGGGCGAAGACCCGAAGTGAATATGACTGAACAGCAGGCTAGAGCATATTGGAGAGGGGCCTGACTCTGTGGCAAGAACTGCAGGCAGCTGTTCGCTGAGTGGGTCAGGGTCTTTTAAAAACACCTTCTCGTTAACTGAGAGCTTGAGGAGAACTTTTTAAAAAAATATTCGTTCCACAAATCCCCTTTTCAAAGGGTGATTTCTTCTCTCCCTTTCAGCAACTAGCGAAATATTTTTCACAGATTTCTCTGAATGACAATAAAAGACAAGGCGAATAATTACGCTAATTACTTTGCATTTCAAACTCAATTACCATCTCAAAAGGAAGTTTGGCAGAGGTTTAAAGCACATTTCTATGCTTAAAACCCCTGAAGGCATACACACAAAAGGGAAAAGCCCAGTCTCAACAAATAAACTGTGATTGAAGCCCCAACAAGAAATGCTAGAGTTGAGGGGACCATCAAGGACCATCCAGTCCAACCCCTTCTGCTATGAAGTAATACATAGGAATACATGGCATACTAGAGAACATGTATTATTATTATTATTATTATTATTATTATTATTATTATTATTATTATTATTAACCTTTATTTATAAAGCACTGCAAATTTACACAGTGCAGTACATACAATCTTTTTAATCGGATGGTTCCCTGCCCTCACGCTTACAATCTAACAAGACACAACACAAAAGGAGAAGGGAGTAGTGGTGAGGAAGGGACCTCTCTAGTAGCATGTTCTAGAGGACATGTAGTCTGACCCCTGTTCAACATCAGGATGTCACTGGAAGATGGGACAAACTGAGGGTTTTCTTGGCATAAAGAGGAGTTTTGCCATGGGATGCCCCTCAAGCTGAGACAGTGTGACCCACCAGGGACGTAGCCAGGATTTTGGGAAGGGGGGGGTCAAGACTAAGTGCCACCATTTTGAGAGGCTAAGAGCCCCCCCAAGACACAAATAGAGGGTCAAGCATTTACTTCAGGATGGCCACTCATTCCAGTCCCCATCTGGCCTGTTTACTTAGCCAAGAAGGACAGAGTCCAAGACCACATGGTGGCTTTTACTTCCCAAGAATTCTGTCCAACTCATCAGACTGCAACAAATTGAAAAGTATCCTTTTGACACCGGACCAACAGTAGGCAAAAGGTACATCACTGGTATTGTATTAACTGTTAGCATCCAAGTAGAGCGGATCTGAGTGACTTTCTCGCAAAGTGCGTTGCAAATCCTCACAGGAGTCCGAGTTGGTCTCCATTTTCTACTTGAGGGTGAGGTTTAACAGACCCCTGGACACTCAGCACAGTGCCTGCAGTGCACGAGTAGGGCCTTCAAATTTTGCTCTAGCTGGTTCAGTTCCGATTTATTCGAGTTCTTCCGCCAACCTCGCTCTACCTCTCTGTCTCACTCGCTTCATCACCACCAAACTCCCTGGAGAAACCAGGGAGCTGGTTTGGCTCTTGCTCATAAGAGTAGGATGCTGAGGAGCTATGTGTTCCTGAGGTTGGCCAGAGGTTTGACCAGAGCTTCAAACAGTCTTCCAAAGGTTGGGCCAGGAGCTTCAACAGTATCACCGCCAATGGGGCCCGGAATCTCCCCAAGAGCCTTCAGGCATCCCTCTGGATCCATCAGCCTTCCTGACGGCCAATCCTCCTCCACCTGTTTTAAGATGACCGCCACAAATGAGTATAGTCTGCACCACAGATGCCCTGCCTCAATCTCACCCATGACCTTCAAGAATTTGTCTAAAACAGTACAGTGACAGTAATACGGGACTTGTGCATGGGAAGGGACGATTTTAGGACTGAAGGATAGCCGGTCATTCTCTAGCACAAGGTTCACCGGGTGCCAGGAATGTCATGGGCTGGGCTGCTGCCCCTGGGTGCCTGTTCCCGCAACCTGTTGAACTGAAAACGTGAGAGGGCATCCAGCATGGGCTTCAATAGTCACAGAAAAAAAATAATCACAGAACATGATGGGCCTGAACCAGATATTGTGCTCGGACATTAAGCACCTGGACCCAACCAGCAAGACAGCCTTTTGGTTTAGAGCCTGCGCATTAATGACATACACAACTGCTTGGTTGTCACACCAAAACCAGACAGTTTTATGCGAAAATTAGTCGACCAAGAGGTTAACCACCACCACTATGGGAAACAGTTCCAAAAAGGTGCGTGTGTGTGCTGCTGTCTTTATCTCCTTTTCTGGAGGCCAACGTGAAGACAAGACTAGCCATTCTCTGTTGACCACTTTTTTTATGATGACCCTGAGGTGACTGAACCTACCACCGGTTTTTCTGAGACTGCGACTGTGTGACTTGTCCAAGGTCACCCGGCGGTGTCTATGGCCCAGAACTGGGATCATGCTGCCTTATACATTACACTTTAACTAGCAAAATCAACCATTTTAAAACAGGCCTGTTCATTTGCCCCTGGCCTCTCTCTCTTCAAACGTATATGCCGGTGTCTGAACTATTAGGTTGAGGACAGTTTCTTTTCTCAGTTCTTTAACCTGCGATCCCATACATAGGAGAGGGGGTCTAGCTGTTAACGTTTATTTTCTTTGAAAGCAGGCCTAAGCCCAAAGTGAACACGAGGAGCCGTAAGCGAGGGTGAGGTGTGAGGCGGGCAAGCACGTTAGGCCAGATGCGCCGCCCAGAGCCACGGGTAGGCCTCTCCAAAGATGGCTTGCTGCATTTCGGGGGGTGGCAACGTTATCTGGGCTACATGCACTCACCCTGTCTAGGAGTGATTACATGGTAAGGAGCAACGGCACAAACGAGGCTCCCTCAGCTGAATGGTACACGTTAAGCGGAAGAAGGCCTTTTAACTCAAGAACAAGACGTCAATTGAAAAGTCACCAGAGTGCTGATCATTCCATGCCAATGACTGGTGCTTTTATTTTTCTAAATACGTTGCAAAGGATCCATTTGGTACTGTCTGATGGATGGGTATCAAGCGCGTCTACATAAATTCAGGCTTGTATGCTTGCCTACATACTTCGGTCCCACTGACATCCCCTTCGTTCCCCTTCCAGCCCCAAAGCGGAATTACAGTTTGTTGAAAGCCTGCTTCTGAAGCCACCACTGGCGAGGAAACAAGATGAGTTTTCCCCCATGGTGGATTGCACGTTCTTAAGAAGCCCAATGTAAAACCCATCTGGAGCAACAGCTGGAACGGACCGATTCAGCCAACATCAGCGTCATGGCAACAGGGCAGAAAACGTACAGCCTTTAAAAGGAAACAAATAACAAACTTTGTTTGTCTTTGCAAGTAGGGGGGAGCGAATGTAAGGAGTTGCTACAGAAGAAGCCCCACAAACGAAAGGGACAAAAGCCAAAGCGTTCATTTTTATATGAGAAAGTGGAAGCCACACGACTCCAATTCTGGTGGCTTTGTTCAGCTGTTTAAAAGCAACTAATGTGCTCATATCAAAGAGGGAATTGACGTTGAGATTCCACCTTCCCTATCCACTTTGTTTTGCCTTACACTTTCCATGAGGGTCGAATGGCAGAACATCTTATCCTCAACCAATTTATTTTGTTAGTATCTTTATTTCCTACCTCATTTCTGTGGTTAGTCATTGCATTAGTCATGTGGTTGAAAACTAAAGAGATCTCAGCTTTTGTTGGAACACATCTTCCCACAAATACCTTCTTCTCATGTCCTGTGTGCGCCCCATAACCTGCCATAACCAAAACTGTTCAATTCTGCAACTGGAAAAGACAAAGGAAATATTATGCAGAATGACAAAAGGATTTTCAAAGTTTCAAACCATGAAAGAGAGCAGAATTAGTAAGTCTGCTAACACTTGGTGATAAAGAACGAAAGCCATTGTGATCTAACCATTTTTTCACAGATATAGATTGGTAGTGTAGTGGCTTTAAGTGATATTGCGAAGTTGCTTGCAGTTTCTGCGTTTATTCGTCTGAGTGGTAGACTAACTCTAGGGGAGCAGGGATTTCAGCCATTAAAAAACTCAGCCATAAAAACCTCCGGGGGTTAATTCTGCAGCAACTCATAATATTTCAGCCCTTAGAGGAAGACAATGGCTGTTTCTCTAAGTAAATGTTGAAAAAACAACAACAACAACAAACCCACAAAACACCCCTATGACAGGCTTTTTTTATAATTCATCTTGGAGGTGCACACAAGACGATTGCCCGTGGTGCATCCGGCATTCATTGAGGCTGTCCACTTAGTTCAGTGCAGAATTCTTGTGTGCAACTTGCATGGACTGATGTGAATGGGAAACCCATGTACCTGTGATAATGAATTTATTATTTGCAGAAACAGAGCTCTGCTCTGCTTTGCTCTCAGAATGTTTGTTTAGGTAGTGTGGATTTCCATAAATGGTATGCTAATAAACAAGTGGACTATAAAAGACTTTATTCCAAATGAACTCTAAATATGCTTCTGTTCAGTCACACTGAAATTTCCCTGAGCATAGTTGCAATTGAGGCTTTCTCATGAATTCTCATTGTGCTATGTAGCATCACATTTTCAGTAGGTCTATTAGATATCATATTAAAGCAGAGACGCGCTTAATTGTTCTTTCTCCCTATTTATATCCGGGTGTTGTCCTTTGTATTTTTTATCTCACCTTTTTGTATTAATAATCTCTGCCAAATTATGGTGTTTCTTGTCTCACCACCATGTATGTATCTTATTTATTCACATACCTTGTTTTGATACCGGCTATCCATAGACTCATCGAACCTAGAATTACTTCATAACCACACCTATTGACCGAAAATTCTACACAATAGGAAATGTACATCCAGATTTGCGGGACGCCTGAAACCTGACCCAAATTACAGCAGGTACATGATAACATGAAATAATTCTGGTGTACTTTCCCATTGCCCAGTGGACCTCTCTCTGAG
Organism: Sceloporus undulatus; assembly: GCF_019175285.1. Lineage (NCBI taxonomy): Eukaryota > Metazoa > Chordata > Lepidosauria > Squamata > Phrynosomatidae > Sceloporus > Sceloporus undulatus. Next base: position 82,017,472 of record NC_056524.1, on the reverse strand, counting down.
CAAATACAGCTGAAGCTAGACAGCACACAAAGTCGTGTTATCATTTGCTTGCTTGGAAATTCAGCATTCCTCCTGGTCATGGTGTCCATGTAATCCCATTGGGTTAAGTACAGTGGGGTTTTCAAGCAGTGGCACCCCATTGTGGTACCTCCCTTCCTTTGGAGCCTGATTGGCACCAAAATTGGAATCATTCCAATCTTGCTTTATTATTAAAGTCTGTTCTTAACAGATTTTTAACTCTACACACAACCAACTTTTTTCAGCCATTGGCCAGCACAATTACAAAATTCCAATTTAAGACATAACTTAGTTTATACCATAGGTCCTGTACAGCCCAGATTGAGAGTATAAACCAAATGTAGTTTTATAAAAAGTAAGGATAGGACTGCACGATCAGGTTAACACACAAAATGAGTAGGCTCCATCACCTCGCAAAAAATTCTCTTATATTGTGTTATAGGCACCCACATTCAAACATATTAGTTGAATGTACGTCCTATAACACAGTTTATAATAGTTTTAACTGCCCCTTCATCCATCATACTTACCTAGGCTACATCTCACAGCCCCTAGGTCACCAGAAGGGGCAATTAAAACTTTCCACTGTACAGACAGCCCCTTAGGGATGGTGTATGCCACCCTTTCCTAGAGGATTGAGCCATGGCACTGGCACACCACTGGCCCTGATCCAGCCTTTCCAGGGTTTTTAAGACAGGTGATGGGGTTGCTGTTGTATTGTTTCAATATATTGTAAGCATTTTAATCTTTTCAATTTGATTTTGTATTGAATTTGTTTTTAATTATTGTAGTAATTTAATTCTATTTTATATACTATTTTTGTATGTTTTTAACTGTCTGGTGTTTTTTAATGTTGTAAGCTGGCCTGAGTCCCATCCTTGGAGACGGGG
>NC_056524.1:81988113-82016372 GCF_019175285.1 Sceloporus undulatus | reverse complement strand
ATAATAATAATAATAATAATAATAATAATAATAATAATAATAATAATTTTCTGCCCATTCCTTCTGTATTGGATCTGCTATAGCTGCTGCTTCCCATGGTCTGGATAGTGGTATGGTGTGACACATTGGGCAGTGGCAATCTGGAGCCTTTAAGTCATAAATACAACCTCAGCCCAGGAGACCCCTGGCTTTCTGCACGGGGATTCAAAGGACAGCTCCTTGTTGCTTTAATGTGTTCTCTTCTGTTGAGCAGGTGGATCTCATGGCAACATCTGGATGGTAGGTCACAGCTTGGTGTTTTGGGCTGAACAACATACCCTACAGTTCGGCAGAGGTCAGGATCTGGATCTGGTGCAGATGGCACATATTTGTTGGTTTGGTCATCAAGGAATGTCATGGGGAGCTCTCGTGCCATGTGTCATCGAGCTGGCTGCTACACATCCACATCCTTGCATTCTTGTCATCCATCTTGGTGAGAACGATTTGGTCAAGACCCCTGGACTCTAACTAGTCAGAAGAATCATCGTGGATCTCCATGATGTATGTTGCCTTTTACCAGACAGAGTGTTACTATGGACAAATTTCTTATCAAGGCATACTTGGCTGGGAGATATCAGTGAAGCGACAATCAATAAGAGCTTGTTGCTGGGCTAATAGGGGAGTTCTGAAGAGGTTGTATGGCATTGGGTCTCCGTTTGTTATACATGACCAAATTAGGTTTGAATTGCCACATCTGTCCTGGGGCAACAGGGTCCATATCTCTCCCACAGGCTGTGATCTGTATCTGGATTCCATTGTCAAAGACCTTAAGCATGTCACTTGAGGGGGGGAGCGGATGCCAAACTAGGCTGGCCCCCTCCTGTGGTGGGGCTTAGACACCCCCCCCCGGTGGGTTAGGTCAGTTCAGTAATCAGTGTTATTATTTATGAAGGATGATTGATGTATGATGACTGCTTGTGATTTAGAGCATTATTAACCGTTATGATTGATTACAGGTGTTGACCTATGAATGATTTATGGCATGATTTATGGTTTGATTTATGACATGAATGATGACATATGATTCATTTATGGCATGATTTATGGCTAGATTTATGACACGATTTATGGTTTGATTTACAACATGATTTATGATATGGGAGTATATACACATATGTCAAACGAAGGTCAACAGTATGATTGATTTATGGTTGTCAAACTGTGATTTATGACCCCTGTATAGATAAATGAAGTTGTGACCTTTTATTACCCACTAAAGGCTAATGAGCTCTTTTGTGCCTGCGCAAATGTCATGGTTAATGGTGCTAGTTTGGGAGGTTTGATTTTATTGCTGATAATTTTTAAAAGCCTGGGCACCCATCTGCAGGCATTCCCAGATTTCTATGGGACTCTGACTTAATGAGAATGCATGTGACTTGAATGTGTGCCATCGCAGCTTCAAAAAGGAGTGAGAGAAAGGGAATGGGGACAGAGGCCATGGATGAATACATTTGAAGCCATTGTGCTCTTTGGAACAAGGCAGTGGGCTGCAAATCTTGTGATGCTGGTAATATTACCTTATTAATGAGGTTTACCCAGATTCCTTTCATGGCCATTTAACCCAAATAGTTTATAAAAACCCTCCCATGCACCACATGGTTTTATTTTAAATGATTTTAAATTATTTTAACCTTTGGTCTAGTGGATAGATAAACTCTAGACATCACATTAGTCCATCAGGTATGGATAAAGTCAGTTCATATAGGGATATGCAGAGTTTTGAGCCCTCAGGTGCTTTACTTTTGACTTCAGCATGGTTCACTCAAAATCTGCCTTCCTCTTCATCTGAGAAGCTGGGAGACTGTAGAAAGGATCGTGAGAGGACAAGGTGCATCCTTTCCTCCCTTTAGTTCTTTTATAAAGTGGAAAGAGAGTACAGTCAGGCTCTGAGACAATGTAAAATGCTATTGATATAACTATTATATTAAAGTTATCTTTAACATTAGCAGGGTGCATCTACATTGTAGAAATAATGCTGTTCAACACCATGTTAACTGTCATGGCACTATCCCTCAGAATCCTGGGATTTGTAGTTCTGTGAGGCAGCAGAACTCTTTGGTAGAGAAAGCTAAAGAACTTGCAAAATTACAGATTCCTGGATTCCATAGGATAGAGCTACAGCCCTTCAAAGGACTGTTAAACTGCCTTATTTCTACAGTATAAATGTACCCACAGCCTTGACCAGTAGTTGCAATCCAACAAATTACAGGTGGGTACAAAATCTTACAGATCTTATAAAGAAGGCTGGCTTTGTAAGGGAGTTCAGTTTAAATGAGAGTGCAAGTCAGTCTGGCAGCTTAATTGCAATTGTGTCCTTGACTAATTTTTTTTCAAGTCCCAAAAGAAAGTTCTTTTCCAATTCTGCAATATGATCTGTAAGGGGAGGGTTTCCATCCTCAGAACAGCTCCGGTAAACTACATCATTGAGGAATAGGAACTTAATGACTTTCATGGCTGAAATCAATTTTTCTTGCTTCCACTGTAATCAGCTTATTGGAATTATAATCAAAGTAGCTGTACTAGTAGCTGTAGTTAAGGCTCTGTCAGTGCTTCCATTATATTCACCTATTTCAGGAGTTTATAGCTAAACCATCAAAATTGACCTGAAGCAGAAACAGCAGCAATCTTTTCTGGCAAGTTTAAATGATTTTTAATTTTTTTAAAAAAGTATTATACCATGTTTGGCACCCAACAATATGATTGTTTTTAAGCAACTGGACTGTTTTAATGAGCTGTTTTAATGTAATTGGGCAAACTATACATGTCAAAATAATAAGCTTTTAAGCAAACATTAAACAAAAAATGGAAACAAGGAAATAAAGGCCTAAGTTCAACTTGAGCAGATCAACTTGAATCAATGGGAATTTTGTAAATCAATGCTTACTTATGTTCTATTTACTTAATAAGTAGTAATGCCCAATACTGCAAGTATTTGTACCTTGGACAAAAGACACAGCACAGGCAGAACAGTTGTTCTTTGTGCACAGTTTTCCATGTTTGCCTTCTTTTCATCGAAACAAAAAGAAATCCTTGGCATCCACATGAATAAGCACTCAAAAACACTTTAGAATTCCATTGGAGCTGAGATCTGGCCAAAAAAGGAGCTATCTGGTGGAACCATCAGGGGTATATAGCCTACACATGTCCCCCAACCCCTTTGCAGTTGGCCACTTCTGGTCTAATTTAACTTCTCAGGTAAAATATCTTCAACTTTAATGCAAACGTTACCCAGTAGGTTTCCAATTGGGGATTCAAACCTTGTTCTCCAGAGTCATAGCATACACAAACACTAATACTCTCACACTAGTACCTTATTTTTTTAAAAAATTAAAAAAACATCTTTGACTTTTTTCCTTGTTTTCTCCCAGCTTGTCAAACAAATTATCTATCATGAAAGTTTTCCAGAATAAAAGACTAATTGTACATTATAAAAAAATGATGGTCCTGTAAAATTTTCACAAAACAATAATCCTGTCATTTCTGCAACATATGAAAGGAACAGATGTATAGGGAAAGTGTAGTAACACTTGGATGAAAATAATTGGTCTTATGTTTACATTATGTGTATGCACATCGTAAATTCAAATATTTTACTAATCTTTGAACTGATGATGTGCATACACACAAAGAAAACATGGAACCCTGAAAATACAAGGACATGTCAGGTACTCAGCCATAACCGTTAATGCCATTCTTCTAATAAAATTTGAAGAATGACATTTTCAGTGTATGAAAGCCTACTTATGAAAACCTATTAAAATTAAGGAAGTTAGATGAAATAATTTAATTTCCTGCTTATATTAAGTATTTACCATAGCTGTATTGTTAATACTGTTTAATGAAAAATACTGCTTATTGCAGCTAAGACATCTTTCTGCTTAGATTTTACTATATTTATTCAGAAAACTAGCAGTTCAGAATAATTTTTCTCTCAGCAAATTTGTCATACTTACAAAACAGTATTTGGGTGGGAAAATCCAATAGTTATACATTTAGGGGAAGTTGTGGTTTTTTATGCCCCACTTCCCATCAAGTTTGACATATTTTGCCTTACTTGATTTTAACTTCCTAACAGTAACTCAGTGCTTTAAGTTTCTATATACAGACTTTATCATAAATGTTGTTTTGTACCCCACATAATCTTTATGCTATTTATAAAATATGTGCTGTAAGCATGGATATTCATAAAAGTACCAGATGGCTTATGAAAACAGTGCTACCCAGCAATTGTCACCAAACCACAAAATAAAAGACAGACATAAAGTTATGAATTGAACTGGGCTCATAATTTATCGATTTACACAGAGTATGCCTAAGGTAGGATTAAGCTCATTTGCTGCCCTTTGGACCCTGCATGGACTGCTAAACATTCCAGCCAACAAAACAGAACAACATGAAGTAGTCAGAATCTACTTTTGATGTTTGAAAACCTATTAAAGTTGAATTGCTGAATTGGAATTTCAACTCTGAGGGATAGAGAAAAAAAGGTGTACCAAGTAATCTCAAAACCTGGGGTGGGGGAAAAATTCCTTGAAGGGCCAAACATCATTAAAGAGTGATTCAAAATATCACAAGAGTGGTGGCAATACAGTGTTTGTCACTGCCCTTTGGTCACATTCTAGAATATTTGAGGGAAAAAACAACCCTGAGTCTTCTGTATGAATCAGAGCTCTAGAATGCTCAAGGCAAGGTGGAGGGAGAACTACTTAGTCAATTCTGTGACAAGAATTGTCACTAAAGCACTTGGATTTACCATTATACATGTGAACCAAACCAAAATTACTGAAAATGGACTTTCTATAGTTTGATGTAACACATAAGAATTATAAATAGTGAAAAACATTCAGGTATTTAATTGTGTTGGTATGGTTTTTTTATACTGGTATTTTGCATTGTTGTTTGGTTGCCTTCAGTTTGATCTATTACTCTGTGGTAATATTGTCGAAGTGGGTGGGTGCTGGATTTTTTTTATTTTATTTTTTTATTTTTTTGGTGGGGGGTGTGTGTGTGTATTTAGTCAATTTTGCAACTGGCAAAGGCTATACCAGGCCCTCCGAAAGGCTGATTGATCACAGCAAAAAAGTAAGCATAGCTGATGCATTCTAGACTACTGAGGAAAACAGACTGGCATGAAGGGGGAGCTTGAAGCCACTCCCACCCAAGCTGTTTCAGGACCATGGAACCAAGGGCTCCCTCCACCATGGGCCCAAATTGGAGCAAAAAACCCCGCGAAAACCTGCTCCTTTTTGAGTCAGGTTTCTGCAGCCTGGGCAGAGCTTTGCCACGTCTTCAACACATCTTGGGTGTGTGTGTCATCTAACTACCATGCCCCCAAGCTGCGTGGAAGCCAGCTTTTTTGGTCCATCTGTTCAAACCTTAATTTAGAGTTGGAACTGATGTACAAAATAAATCAGTTTAATTTGAAAGCAGGGCTTTTAGAAGGTGTATGCCTCCAAACCAGGCAGAAAACAGACTGAAGCGGTGCTCCGGGCCTACAAACTGAAGCAAACAGAACCCGGAATACCTTCCTGCAATGGTAAGCATGTATGTTGGGGAGGCAACAAAAATTAACTAGTGACACAGTCTGAAGCTGCACTGTGTGGTCAGGCTATGCACATTTGGCCAGGTCTGGGAGTGGGCTTTCTGGGCAGTGGGGTTTTGACCCATTTTGGGGAAAAACAGGATTAAGCTGCTTTTTCCTCCCCATTGGTTCCAGGCCCTATGCAATATTTTTGGCCCTGCTTCCTCAGTGCTAACTCCATGATGGTACACACATACATTGTGTACCTCATTTCAGCATTTTACTTTTTCTGAAGATGATTTCCAATTCCTTGTTCTCAAAAGATCATTTATATATAAATATTCATGATAGTTTTGTCCCCCCAAAAATCAGAAATATAAAAATTATCCTGGGAAAAAAGGGAAACACATAGTCTTATCCAGCGATGATAAATACTTTGATAGTTTGGTTCTCTTGTGTGAAAATGAAAGACACAAAGGTTGACATCCCCAAGCAGGGGACATATGTGCTTTCAGGTGTTGTTGGACTGCAATTCCCACAATCCTTCACAATTGGTTATGCTAACTATAGCTGATGGGAGATGCAATTCAAGAACAGTTAGGGGATCACATTTTCCAGCCATGGTCTAGATTCATATATGTTGATCTATGTAGAGGTAATAATGCATATGTACATAGATAACTAAGATTCCAAGTTCCCTCATTCAGTTGTTTTTTTCAGCACCCAGTACTCTGATGCATTCCAAATCATGTAGCATTTCCCCAGGAATGCGGCTATATGGCCATTCAAAGGGACAGCCATGCAATGTGATGGCATCTGGGTAGATGTGAAAAGTACTTGGGGATCACAGGTTGTTTGCTCCTGTGATGGTGAGCATGTATGGTGGGGAGGCAACAACAACAACAAAAAAAATTAGCCAACAGCATGGCTCAACACCATGCTGTGTGGTCAGACCATGCACACTTGACTCTTCCTGGGGGCATTCCTTGCCTGGTGCAAAGAAAATGTAAAACAGAGCTGTAGTCATGTACAGAAAAGTTCTTTAATACTGAGCCTTTATCCTAATGAAACTTGAGCTGAAGCTGTTGTTGATCACTCTGAAACTAAATGTACTACAAAGCCAGCTGCTTTGCTTTTTAGACATATGTGCAGAAATTCTGTACTGTTAGCCCTTTTACTCTTGATGAAACTTTCATTGCAGTCTTGTTGATTTCAACAAAACTACATGAGATAAAATGTTTGATGCTTTGTAGTCACATACAGATAATTTCTTTGACATTAACTCTTTGCAGTACTTCTTCTACAACTACCAGCCATAGTTAGTGCTTGTTATTATAGTTTATATGGTACTTTTCTGCTGCACTTTCAACCTGGAGAGAATCCTCAGAAACTTCTGAGCGTTTTCTTTTCTTAGGCGGGTTATAAACCGCCACTTTGAGGTGGTCTGCCGCCGCCTGGTCTGCGCGGGAGCCGTAGCACCCACACCGCGCGGACCGAAAAAGAAGCTCCAAAATGGAGCTTCTTCTTGCAGTGCCTCTGTGATGTCGCAAGGCACCAGGGGTGCATTCGTGACTCACAGACGCCGCAACACGTTCAGATGCACAGCGTCTGATACGTAAAGATGGCGCCGGCCGTGTGGAATGGCTGGCGCCATATTGTACGGGCAGAGTCCGTACTAGAGCCAGGGGTGTCTAGAAGAGACGCCCCTTTTTTAAAATGGGACATCCTGCGAACGTCCCAAGTGGCGGTTTGTAACCTGCCGTTCTTTCTTTCTTTTCTTTTCTTTTTCTTTTTCTTTTAGATTCTGGGTTTAAATTTATCAGTTCATTTCTGCTCCATCTCATTTCCATATGTGTTCAATTCATAGAATCATAAGGGGCTCGACAGATTGCCACAAAGAGGCGATCTGGAGCCCCTATTTTCCCTCCAGAGGGAGCTTGCAGCAACCAAACCGCGTGGGCTCCCTCCACTCCAAAACAGAACCTGCTAAAAGTGGGTTTTGGGGCATGCGCGGGCACTGCCATCAGTGTGCCATTTGTGCACTGTCACCTCAATGACACAAGTGTGGTGCCCCGACGTGTGGGTGCAACATCGTGCTTGCATCATCATGGTGGCCTCCATGTGGACCCGAGGCTGCCATGATGGTGGCACTGCTTCGTATTAGGGTTTGGGAGCTTGGAGTTGCTGCGTGCTCCCAAACGCTAATTTTGGCCCGAGGATGGTGCTTCCCACCCATCTGTCTCATAGATTCTATGAAGGGACTGTAGGGGCCTTTTAGTCCAACCCCCTGCCATGCAGGAGTACACAGCTAAAGTTTTCCTGAGGGAGTGCAATTCAGCCTCTGATTAAAAACCTCCAAAGGACGAGACCCCACCATCCTCTAAGACATGGGGGACTTGTATAGATATAACACACTGAGAAGAGGCTGGACTAAATGCTTGGAGATGGCCAATGTATATAAGGGAGGAACTCCAATTCCCAGTGTGGGTGTTGTATGGTGTTTTGTATAGGCCTGAGATTCTGTCCATGTGAGTACTGATTTGTAAACAGTGGAATGAAGATTACAGTGTCTTTGACCAGCATGTTATTTCGTTTGCTGCTTCTCTGTGTGGAAGAAGGAAGGTCAGAGTGCCTCTTTGGGGTTTGATCCAGGTGAATAATAATAATAATAATAATAATAATAATAATAATAATAATAATAAAGATTTATTTCTAGCCCGCCCAATCACGAAGAATCCAGGCAGGTTACAACAATAAAATACATCAGATTACAATAGAGTTAAAAAATCAAACCCTAGATCTAACCCCCCCCCCCCCTATTCTCAGTACTAAAACAGTATTGCTTTGGAAGTGTGCTTTGGAGGACTGCTGGTTGCACAAACGCTCCAATGATTCTACTTTCAGACAGCTCTTACATTAAAGAAACCTTTCTTAATGTGTAAGTGGAATTATTTTTCTTGTAATTTGAATCCACTGGTTTGTGCTCTAGTCTCTGGAGCATCAGAAAATAAGTTTGCTGTATCTTTCTACACAACAGCCTATCTGATAGTTAAAGATAAGTTTACTATCTTCTCCCAGTCTTCTCTTTTAAAAACTAAACATACCCAGCTCCTTTAGCAGTTTATCATGGACTTGGTTTCCAAACTTTTTTAAAAAAACCATTATAGACATATTGCAGGTTGTCAAAATTCTTCTTGTACTCTGGTGTTCAGAACTGGGCACAATATTCTAGGTGAGGTCTGAGCAAAGCAGAGTAGACTGGTACTATTATCGTCCTCAGTCTGATCACTATAATCCTGTTGAGGCAGCCAAGAATTGCTTTGCCTTTTTTGGATAACTCATCACACTGTTGACTCATGTTTAGCTTTGATCTACAGAGACCTGCTTCATCTTTTTTACACACACACACACCCACAGAGAGATATACATATACATATACTACATCCAGTGAACTCCCCGGTCTACCCAGTTCCTAACTCTATTAAAACACACACACAAAGACTAATTAGGCATGCCTTGTTTTTGAGAAATCCATACTACCCCTTACCAAGCATTTGTTCTCCAAGAATTCTCAAACATGTCGAACAGAGGTCCTGAGATATATATCTACGAGTTCCTTCATGTACTTTATGTACTCTTGAATACAGTTAATCTATTTCATCATTTAAATTCATTTAAAGCAGGTTAGTATTCCTATACAGTGTATTACCTCTTTATGTATTCTGGGTTGCATGTCCCTTATTGCTTTATTTGTTCTGTTTTCACTAGGAAGAACATTTTGATTTTTGGAAGAAAAAGACTGAAGCAAAGAAGTATTGCAATCTGTCCCAATTCTAGATTAATTTAGAGGGTCCTTCTCCTCCTCCTTTTGTAAAGAAAGTCAACATGCAATTTGCTTTTAATGTAAAGGGTGAATAAAAATGGTGCAAAAGTAATTTTCACAAAATGTGCCTTTTTAACTACAATTTTCAGCCTCAAATGCATAGAATCAAGAACTGGGGATGACTGCCTTCTGACTACATTTTTCCAGGAGATGTGGACCAGGTGAGATCATATCAGCATTGACAGAGGTATGATTCTTCAATCATCCTTACAGGAGCTTATAAATACTAGACCTATACGACATTATCCCTAAGACTTAAAGGGGTCATGTTGACTTTTTTAAAAAAAAATTTTTTGGGGGGGGGATAGTCATATCATATACATCTGTCAAGTGCTGGTGAAAAACTGATACACTGATGAGGAAGAAAGTACTTAATTACTGGTACAGAAGTACTGAGTTACTCACATCTTACTAATGTTTATCAATCCTATGAAATTCTCTGGAAGCAACAGTTGATGAAGTTATGGCATACATATTCAGAGGAAACTCGATAGATTTTATATGCAATGCCTATTTCTTTAGCTATGGAATTTGGATTCACAGGTTCAAACTACATTAAAAGACTGTGGCTCTAGTATGGGCAGATAGGTAGTATTTACCTTTTAGCATGTTTGGAGCATGATCCTTTTGGGTCTGAAGAATTGCCATAGCTGATTATCAGTAGCCTTTTCTTTTCCCCAACTCCACCAGGGGCCAAAGAAGTCAGCAGAGGTGAGGCAGCAGCCAGAGGGCATGGCCAGGAATGGTAAGCTATAAAAGCCACTCCCCCAGCCCTCAGGAAGACCAGCCAGCCAGAAGAGCTGAGTCAGCCAAACAGCAGCCTCTTCTCTTCCCCAATTCCACCAGGGGCCAAAAGAAGGCAGCAGAGGTGAGGCAGCAGCCAGAGGGTTGGTCCCTCTGGAGGCAGGCCTAGGCAGTGCAGTAACACCACTGAATCCCAGCTGATAGGGAGAGTGAGTTGGGACATAAACTTACAGATAGCTGACCTAAAAATGGGAAGGAGGAAGACCTGGACTTATTTGGTTGTTCATCTTCCCTAAGAACATTGGGATCAGAAAATAATAAGACCAGTGGGATGTGAGGGGGATGAGTTGGCCGGGACTAAACTGGGAGCAAGAATTGAGGTTGTGTGGGGCAAAGGAAGATATGGCGTCAACAGAGTGAGGTTTTGTTTCAAAGGAAGGTGGGATCGATGTCTGAAAGCGATCCCACCTTCAGCTTACTCTGTTAACCAGGATAGATTGGGGAGCCTACCAACCATGCCACAGAACCTTACCTTGCTCCTTTGTAATGTCAGGTTGGTAAAGAATAAGACCCACATCATCCATGACATCCTTGTGGATGAGGAAGCCGACCTGGCCTGTTTTACAGAGACCTGGCTGGGGGATGATAGCGCCACTTGGAATCAAGCCCTCCCAGCCGGGTACTCTGTTAGTGAGCAGGTAAAGGAAACTGGGCGAGGGGCAGAGTGGCTCTGGTCTGCAGAGATAATCTCACCTTGACCAGGATACCTATCCTGAAAACTGACCACTTCGAGTGTATGTAGTTCAGCCTGAAGACAAAGGATATATAGCGATTCTGTTAGTAAACCATCCACCCAGTTGTCTAACACACTCCCTATCTGAGCTGACACAGCTGGTCTCAGAGTTGTTGTTCGAGTCACCCAGACTTATAATTCTGGGTGACATCCCACTCGAGACCAGTTTAACAGATGCAGCTCAATAGTTCATGGATTCCATGACAGGCATGGTCCTATCCCAATTGGTTTCCAGGCCAACATGTTGGGAAATGTAGTTCTTTCTTGAGGATCGTTAGAAACTCAGAAAGTAAGCAAGATTTGTTTAATCTCACTAGCAGAGCTCACAGAGCAGAAAAATGATAATGGGGCAAGCAGGAAAAAAACTTTAACTAACTCACTCCTCTCCCAGCCACGTGTCCCCAATAAAAACACATGTCCCCAATAAAAACACTTACAAAATCATGTGTATGAAGAGATACACAGGTCTGTTGCAAGAAAAATGAGGCAGAAAAGGTAGTCTCCATGCATCTTAAGAAAGATGCTCTCTGAGCCTCTTCTCAGCTCCAGGCATAGGCATGCTGATTAGTTGGTAAGCAAGTTTAGTAATGGAGTCTCATCTCTGCTGCTTCTTCACCCAAGACAAAGGAAATTAGGTGTCCTCATGGTAAACAAGAAATGAGGAGGGGTAAATTAGTAGGGGGCAATAAAACCATAGACATGCATTACTAGAAAGTCTTACCGGGCAAACCATAGACATGCATTACTAGAGAGGTCTTAGCATGCGAAGTTGCTATATCCCAACACAACACACTGTGCAGGGCATACCCTCAATGTGGTCTTTAGTATGGACCAGGAATATCCATGGGTGGAGGTAACTCGTACCACCGCACTGTCCTGGATGGATCATTTCCTGGTCAAGGCTGAACTAAGAGCCACAGTCCGCCCCATCAGGGGGTGGAGTTCCCGTTAGAATGGTCCACCCTCAAAGGTTAATGGAACCAGCTGGATTCCAGAAAGCCTTAGAGGGTTCCTTGGTTGATAAGGCCAGTGATTCTGTAGAAGCTTTGGTTAATACCTGGAACACTGATCTCGCCAAGGCTATCAACACAATTTCTCTCAAGCGTCCTTTCCAACCTGCTTCTAATCGCAAATCATGGTACACTGAAGATCTGAGGAAAATGAAGCGGGTTGGATGACTAGAGTGCGACTGGCGTGACACTCGATTCTTATCTGACAGAACATGTCATAGGAAATTTCTACATTCCTATAGAGAGGCGATAAAGGCAGTGCAGAGATCTTTCTCCTCTGCATGTATCGTGTCTGCAGAGTCCCATCCAGAGGAGCTGTTTAGAGTGGTAAGGGAACTGATGCAGGTTCCACTTGTGCAGAAACCTTTATTTAACCCAACAGCGGCCTGCTGTGACGTTTTTAACAACTACTTCACAGATAAAATCTCTCAGATAAAAGCCAGCCCGGACACCGGGATTGCAGCAGAATCGACTGATGAGGTGTCCAGTAAACCTGTTATTGAGGTTTAACTAGATCGCTTTGAGTTTGTGAGTACCGATGACGTGGACAAGATCCTTTTAAATGTGAAGAAGATGACATGTCCTCTCGATCCCTGCCCATCATGGCTGACTGTCCGGGGGTGATGCCTTGATGGTATTTCTTAGAGATGTCATCAATGCATCCATTAGGGAAGGTCGTGTTCCAACTTGCTTAAAGGAGGCGGTTGTTAGACCACTCCTGAAAAAACCTTCCCTGGACCCCCTGCATATGAAGAACTACAGGCCTGTTTCCCAGCTTCCATTTTTGAGCAAGGTGATTGAGAGGGCTGTCACCCTTCAACTCCAAGTCATCTTGGATGAAACCAATTATCTAGACCCATTTCAAATCAGCTTCAGGACAGGATATGGGGTGGAGACTGCCATGGTTGCTCTGGCTGACGATCTTCGTCTAGGCATTGACAGAGGAAGTGTGACCCTTTTGGTGCTTCTAGACCTCTCAGTGGCCTTCGATACAATAGATCATGACATCCTCTTGGAATGCTTGGGAGAGTTAGGAATCAGTGGCATTGCACTCCAGTGGTTCTGGTCCTTCCTCTTGGATAGATTCCACAGGGTGATGCTCGGGGACAGTTGCTCCTCGAAAACAGAGCTGAATTGTGGCGTTCCTCAAGGCGCCATACTGTCCCCAATGCTATTCAACATTTATATGAAGCCGCTGGGAGAAATCATTTGCAGACATGGGGCAGGGTGTTATCAGTACGCAGATGACACCCACATATACTTCTCCATGTCCCGATCAGCAGCTATGATGATAGATGGCATTTCTCCCCTCAATCAGTGTCTTGAGACAGTAATGGACTGGATGAGGGAAAACAAACTCAAGCTGAATCCAGACAAAACGGAGGTACTTACAGTAGGGGCCCCCAAACCAGGTATAGGGTTGCAACCTCCAGTCCTAGATGGGGGCACGCTCTCCACAAAGGACTATGTTCACAGTCTGGGGGTGCTCCTAGATCCATCGCTTCACATGATGAACCAAGTGAATGCAACGATCAGGAGTGCCTGTTACCAGCTCCGGCTGATATGCCAGCTGCACCCTTTCCTGGAAGTAAAGGACCTAGAAACTGTAGTACATTCACTGGTAACTTCATGACTTGATTTCTGTAATGCACTCTACATGGGGCTACCCTTGTGCCTAGTCCAGAAACTTCAACTAGTGCAAAATATGGCAGCCAAGCTGGTCGCTGGAAAAACTAGGAGTGACCAAATAACACCCGGCCTAAAATTGCTTCACTGAATGCCTATTAGTTTCCGGGCACAGTACAAGGTGATGGTTATAACCTTTAAAGCCCTACATGGCTTGTGTCCAACCTATTTGAGGGATTGCCTACTCCCATATAATCCACCCTGCACACTCAGGTCATCTGGGATGAATCTCTTGCAGCCTTTAAAAACCAGACTAACTGCTACCTCCCAGAGGGCCTTCTCTGAAATTGCTCCCAGAATATGGAACGGCCTGCCGGACGAGATCCGTCAAATTGTCAGCTTAGACAGCTTCAAAATAGTTGTCAAGACGGATCTCTTCCGGCACGCCTTTCCTGAATAAAAGTGTCCAGCCACAGAATGATCGCCCCTCATATCATGTATTAGCCCACCACTCTGTCCTTGTTATATTTTTTTATTGTGCTATGAATAGATATTTTAATCTCCAGTTTTAATTGTATCATGTTTAATCCTGTTTTAAGGGGGGGGGAATTGGGACATACTGTTGAATGTGGATATTTTAATGTGCTGTGAGCCGCTTTGATTGTCTTGTCACGGAAAATTGGGATAAAAATAAAAGTTTTATTATTATTTGTGTGTGTGTGAAATAATTCTGAGAGAGAGGGGAAAATTTTGGAGGAAGAATTTTGAGAAACAACAGGGAGATATAGGGGCTATACAGACTGCCCGAAAGGGTCTGCAGCCACCCTTTTACTGGCCAGATTGGGGACGTGGCTACCTCATGCCATGGCCCTTGTCTGGCCTCAGGAGAGTGCAAAAAGGAGCTGCAAAAAGCAGCTCCTTTTTGCACCCTCCAAGGGACACCATAACCATAGCGATGTGGCTTTATGATGCCCCTTTGGTGCTTCATCATGTGGATGCAGCACAGGAGTGGCACCATGATGGCGCACACTGTGTGGACCAGCACACATCAAAATGACACCCTGGGAGCTGGTTTAGGGCATCCAGCAAGAGGATGCTGTGCCCTAATTCTGCCCATAAATTGGCACAAAGTGCTGGTCTATATAGGGCCTGAGTGAATAAAAGCACCAGCTAGAGAAGAGAGAGCAGATGAGAGCTTCAGCTACCCAGACAGAGCTCTCTTCAACTAAGAGCTTTGAAGTCTGAGAATGACAGATTTAAATATATCAGAAAGAAAGGGAAATTGCCAACCATATAATGATAGACATATTTAAAAACAAACTCTTTCCCCCACCCCACAAAAACCAAGAAAATGTAGAGATTCAGTAACTTCCAGGTTAATTAAAGACTATCTTATGTTTGCTCTGTTAGAATTATCAGCCTTTGCATGCCTATACTCACTATTTGTTAGTTTGCATGTTCCTCTATAGGTGTTTAGACACAGTATATAATTATGGTGAGAGCCAGTGTTGGGTAGTGGTTTGAGCATTGGGCCATTACATTAAGATCAGTGGTTGATTCTCTGCTCACCCATGGAAACTCACTGGGTAACTTTGGGTGAGTCACACACCCTCAGTCCAAGAAATCTCTGTGTGTTAGGTTCACCTTAGGACCATCATAAGTTGGAAATGACTTGAAAGCACACAACAACAAACAACATATTTATGTAACAGTCAGCATTTTCTGTCTTCTTGGATCTCTCCAACCTACAGCCATTTCCCTCTTTCCTCACTCTGCTCCATTAGCCCATGTATTGATTATGAAGAAATATTATAAACTACTTTTATAAGTTTTATTTATTCATTTAGATAATTTATACCACACCTTCCATCCATAAAAAAAGCTCCCAGAGTGTCATAAAACTGTAAATCTCAGAAATAATTTTTACAAGGAAGAGTGTTCTTATTTTCTTCTTTTTCTGTCCCTGTGGTGAAGGATCCGTTGAGTCCTTAGAACATGTTTTATTTTTATTTTTTGTATTTTTTATAAAGATGAGAGGTTAAGATTAATTTCTCCCCTCCAGTGCAAGTTCCCGGGTAGATCATACAGTTGGTACATGGAATATTTGTTGAATGATGCTAAGAAAAGCAAAACGGAAACAGTGGCTAAGTTTCTTTTCTCCGCTGTCAAAACACGTAAGATCATGAGTTAATCTAAATGAACAGTTTTGTTTTGCATTTTGCTCTTGGCGCATCTAAATAAATACTCACCTAGATTTTGTATCCAAGGTTTAGTATTATCCAATATATTTGAGAATGTTTTAGTTTATATATGAATGTTTACTCTATGAGCATGACCTGAACATCTTTCTCATGGGCTTATCTTAACAAGTTCACGTATTTTAATGTTTTAAATGTTTTATATGTTTCATATATTTTGCTGCTAATGGCCTGTCGGCTGAAATAAAGTTGATTGATTTTCTTTTTCTGCTAGCTCCTGTATGTGTGAATATGGATAAGGGACTGGTTATTATTCAGGTTCTGCTTTTGCCAATTGAAAGCCAATCTCATGCATTTTCCCCAACAAACACAGTCACCACAAATCTAGAAATGTGGATGTACAGACTGATCCCTTAATTTCCATGATAACGACAATCAATCAACTAATCTGATTTGCTCCTGGGGTGGGATCCAAGATCTCTCACACATAAAATTGCTTAAAACTTACCAATACTTTTTTTTTTAAAAAACAACACTATTTAAATCATTTGATTAAACCGTATACATTGATCCATAAGGACACCTTGTCTCTTTCCAGGAACCATGCTCGCCAAACTTCTCATATCGAGTATATTTACCTGACCCTGAAGGCCAGAGACAGCTTAGGGATTTTGTTGGTGTACCGACCACCTCGTGCGCTAACAGACTCCCTTAACGAACTGACACAGCTGGTCTCGGAGGTATTGTTGGAGTCCCCCAGGCTTTTAGTCCTGGGGGACTTCAACATTCCCTTCGCGGCCAGCTACGTTCCATCCGGTGCGGTTCGTGAATTCATGGATACCATGACTTCCATGGGGTTGTCTCAACTGGTCTCGGGTCCAACGCATTCTGCGGGTAATACACTCGATATGGTTTATTACACGGGTATGGAAAATCCGTGGGCGGAAATAACTAACATTTCCCCCCTGTCATGGACGGATCATTTCCTGGTGGAGGCAGTGATCAAGGCTTCTACCCAGATCCCTCCCGGAGGTGGCGGACCTATTAGAATGGTCCACCCACGAAGGCTGATGGAACCCAAAAGGTTCCAGGAAGCCCTAGAGGGGCTTATGGATGGAAATGACGGCGATTCTGTTGATGTCTTGACCGGCATCTGGGATGCCGGTCTCTCTAAGGCTATACACAGTATCGCTCCCAAGCGCCCTCTCAGGCCTGCTTCCAAACGTAAGCCCTGGTATACGGAAGATCTCCGGGCGAGGAAGTGGGTCCTGCGACGGCTAGAGCACCGCTGGTGGAAACACCAGCGCTTATCCGACAAGACTCTCCTAGACCATCTTTTGAAGGACTATGGAGAGGCGATTCGTGCAGCTAAGAACTCGTTCTATGCTGCACGTGTCGCGTCTGCAGAGTCGCGTCCGGCAGAGTTGTTCAGGGTAGTGAGGGAGCTAACTCAGCTCCCTCCTGCCCTCAACCAGATCCTTGAACCTTCTAAGGCCTGCTGCGACCAATTTAACAACTTCTTCGCGGATAAAATCTCTCGGATAAGCGAAGGTCTTGAGGCCAGCCTTAGAGCAGAACCTAGAGTAGAGGTATCCAGGGCATCCGTGAACTTGGTTAGGCTGGATCAGTTTGAGTCTGTCAGTACCGAGGATGTGGACAAGATCCTTGGAAGTGTTAGGAAGACAACATGCTCTCTCGATCCCTGTCCCTCATGGCTAGCGGCACAGGGGAGCCCAGCTGTAACTTTATTGTTACAGCAGATTATTAACACCTCATTGAGGGATGGGCAATTTCCAACAAACCTGAAATTGGCCATAGTAAAACCTTTATTAAAAAAGCCCTCCCTCGACCCCCTGTTGCACAATAATTATTGGCCAATCTTGCTATTGCCATTTCTGGGGAAGGTGATCGAGCGGGCAGTTGCAATCCAACTTCAATCGATCTTGGATGAAGCGGAATATCTAGACCCATTTCAAACCGGCTTTCAGGCGGGTTACGGGGTTGAGACTGCTATGGTCGCCTTGGTCGATGATCTCTGTCTGGGCATGGACAGGGGAAGCGTGTCCCTGTTAGTGCTCTTGGACATCTCAGCAGCTTTCGATACCATAGACCATGGTATCCTTCTGGGGCGCCTGGCAGAGGTGGGAATCGGGGGCACTGCGCTCCAGTGGTTCCGGTCCTACCTCTCCGGGAGGACCCAGATGGTGCAGCTGGGAGACGTGCGCTCCGATGAGAGGGCCCTTACATCTGGGGTCCCTCAAGGAGCCATTCTGTCTCCCATGCTTTTCAACATTTACATGAAACCGCTGGGAGAGATCATCCGGAGACATGGGGCGCAGTGTTATCAGTACGCTGATGACACCCAAATAGTCTTCTCTATGTCTCTGACTGATGCAGTGACCGGAATTGGCGTCTCTCCTCTCGTGGCCTGTCTGGAGTCGGTAATGGGCTGGATGAGGGACAACAGACTCAGCCTGAATCCAGAGAAGACGGAAGTACTGGTGATAGGTTCCCCCGGTCCGGGGCTGGCGGTGGTTCCACCTGTCCTGAATGGAATCACGCTTTCCGTGAAGGACTCTGTACGCAGCTTGGGAGTGCTCCTGGACTCGTCGCTCCACCTTACATCTCAGGTGGATGCGATGGTCAGGAGCACCTGTTATCAGCTTCGGCTGATACGCCAACTGTGTCCCTACCTCGACCGGGGAGACCTTGAAATTGTTGTACACGCCCTGGTAACCTCTAGGTTGGATTTCTGCAATGCGCTCTACATGGGGCAACCCTTGTACCATACTCGGAAGCTGCAACTTGTGCAGAATATGGCAGCCCGTCTGGTCACTGGCACTGCCAGGGCCAGTCATATGACACCTGTCCTTAAAGACTTACATTGGCTGCCTATTTGCTTCCGGGCGCAATACAAGGTGTTGGTAATCACCTATAAAGCCCTAAATGGCTTGGGCCCAGGGTACCTGGAGGACCGCCTCTCTCCGTACAATCCGCCCCGCGCACTTCGATCTTCAGGGCAGCTACTGCTAAGAGTTCCAGAGGTGAAATATAATTCCACCTCTAGGAGGGCTTTCTCCATCTTAGCCCCAAACCTCTGGAACGCGCTGCCCTTCGAGCTCCACTCAGCCACCTCCCTAGCCCAATTTAGGAAGGGGCTAAAAACCCATCTATTCGAACAAGCCTACCCCTGACCAGCAACTCCCCCCCCCTGCGTCAAGCACTGTAGGCCGGCATGTTAATTTTATTGTTTTTATTGAATTGTTTTAATGTATATGTATGTATTGTTATTAGATGCTGTTCACCGCCCTGATTTTCAGAAGGGCGGTATACAAATAAAAATTTATTATTATTATTATTATTATTATTATTATTATTATAGTTAAAAATTCAAAACATAAATGAATACAGAACATACCCCAATAAGACACTTTCCTGAGAATTATTACATATTAAAAACCTGCTTGAACAGGTATTTGTCTGCCAGCTAAGGGAGAGCAGGGAGGGGAGCAGCCTATCATATCATGGAATGGAGTTCCAGAGGGTGAAAGCAGTCACCAAGAAGGCTCTCTCTCATGTCCTCACCAAAGACGTTTGTGATGGTGTTAAGACCAAGGGAAAGCATTCTCCTCATGATCTTAAAGCTCTGGCATTTTCATATGGGGAGATTATGGTCTTCCAGATAGTCTGGATGCAAGCCATAAAGGACTTCATAGGTCATTAACAGTATTGTGTAATGTGACTTTACTTGCTTTTGACTTCTCAAATACCCCTGATTTTTTTTTCTGGCACAGATCCAGATGAGGATGGTGGAATGCCTGGAACCAGCAAGGATATACTATTGTCCTGGTCTTGTATTATCTCATGAAACTTCTATGTGATTCTCTATTTTTGGAGGGATTTTCCTGTGAGTTGACTTATATCTAATGTTAAACTGGTTGGATTTTTTAAATGATTTAATAATATTGCCCAGGAATCACTACTCTTTTATAACTTAATATTATATGCCAGTTTAATTGGCAAATAGGCCATCTGCCACCCATTTCACTAATTGTTTTAAAATACTTGCTGTACTTGCCTGTTTCCAACTCCCCTCTTCAATATGCTGTTGTCTTCTCTATGAGGCATTCCTGTTGCTATATATTCACATAAATTCATATTTAATTAAATTTTCTTGCTGGCATTGTGCATATAGATTATGAATACAACAGAATATTGCCTCAGGGAACTCAATTCAAGCCAAGACAGACAGCCATCATTGTATTTGTGTGGCACTAAGTTACCACAGGAGAGTGATTTCACCACACTTTCTGGAAAGGAAACTTATGCTGAAGTACTCCATTGTGGCAGGTTCCACTGAAGTGAATGAGGCTTCTGCCAGAAATTCTGAGTTCAAGATAAAAGCTACCTTTTATAGTGTGTCCTGCAACTACCAGAAGAGGGCTTGACCTGTAATTACTCACCACCCTCCTGTCCAGTGTCTTTGAAATGGCTGTGATTTGGAGGAGAGTGCTGTGATTTTGGAGGGTAGCACTGAAAAACATTGTAGCCACCTCTCCATAACTACATCTCCTGATAAAGGATCTCACCCATGATTTATTTAATACAAAAGGGGCAATGGGGCCATCACTAACATTGAGTAAAGCAATTGCTCTGAAAAGCAGGTGCTGGCAATTGCAGAACAAACAGAGCCACACAACCTGTTCTGTGCCACCTAAGTTTCTCTGTTCCCTCAGGTGTAGTAGAGAATGCTATTTCATCACCACTATTGAAATAAGAGCCAGTACCTGGTAAATGAAATTTTCACCAATGTGTGATCCATTGCAAGAATTAGAATTAGGGATGATCTGAAAGGCAGAGGTGGGAACAAGAAGCTCTTTATCCCCTATCAACTGGCTTCCCTGAACTAGTTCTCACTACAGCTCAGCATATATACATACCCTGCTTCCACATGAACACATATGCATTTATAATGGTAAGGTAATGGTCCCTGTTGTTTTTATCTTCTACTTTCATTCCTCTAAATTTTTAAGAGCTGGACTAGCCCATTACAATTCTGTCCTGAGACAATTAATTATTTAGAATGATACCACTGCATGTGAAGCAACCATCTCACTCTTTGTGTTGCTACATCCAGCACTGTTTAAGAGGACAGGTTCAAAAAGGAGATATTATTTATTATGTGCAACTGAAGTATGGAAAATATGGGTCTCCGTTTATATTCGTATGCCCTGGGAGAATACAGTCAACATTTTATTTGAAGGACAGAAAATATAGTTTCAGCTGTGGCCTGAAAGCAGGAAAAACCAGTGCCATTAAGCAAAGCCTGCTATGTTGTCATAGCATTATAATCAAAGACACGTCTAAAAATCTACAGATAGTATCTCACTTGTTTTCCAGGAAGCTGCATTCCATCTTTGGGGAGCCATAGCTCAGTAGTAGAGCATATGCTTTGCATTCTGAAATTGTCAAATTTTATCCCCAGCATCTCCATATTCCATGGAGGTCTGTAAAGGACCTGTGAAAGCCTGAATCTCCCAAATGGTTTCCAAAAAGTGCAGACAATATTGGCTAGATGAACCTAGTATAAGGCAGTTCTTATGTTCTTATATCAGCTTGTTATGGGGAAATGTGAGCCATAGTATTGGATCTGCCAAGCAGAGTAATCAAAATAGCAAAGCAGAAGCTAAAACATAACACTACCCTCCCAACACAGTCCATCAGAAAAAAAGAAAGGTAGTGTTGCTGTTTTGAAAAACACACAAAATTAGTTTTACTTACAAATTACTTGTTCATAATGAAACGCCAGTGTAATGTAGAAGGAGATTGTTTTTTTAAAAAGTGGCTGCAAGAGAGATGCAGGAAGAGACTAGGCATGTTAAAGCAAACAGAAAATCATCATAAATATATACTATGCCTAAACTACAGTTCAGCATGAAAACTAGCAATTAGTCAATATAAACATTCAAAGGTTGCTAAATCTAACACTTAAAATAGTTCTCTATGGAATAAGTTTTCTATATAGTAAATGATTTTTTTTCTTTTTCAGTAACCAAACTATTTTTGATTGATAATCATCCCTCCTTTATCCTGTCAGTAAAGGCCAGCACAATAGCACTGAAGACCAACCTTTAAAATGCCTTTTTGTCAGTTATCTTAAATTATATTTCAGTATACCTTGAGCTACCTAACAGTGAAAAGTCTCCCTGCCAGGATAAATCATTTTGTTGTGGCTCAGAAAACAGAAAGAAGCCAAAACATAAGAAGTGACAAAGTGCTGCTGTTTCATATTGCAAAATGAAAAGAGGGAGCAGCTATTGAGTTTTTATTTTTCACAAATATAGCCTGCAAATAAAAGAAAACTGTCTATATCTATCAATGAAAGTACTTTTAACACTTGGCCAATAAATAAGCTTTCATTGTAGATATCACAGTAAGAATCACTGCAATCACTGCAGTACTCTATAAATCTGTTGACTTGTTTAGCTGAGACAGTACATTGGAAAATCAGTGCAAATGCATTATCTATTTTACACTTTCCCTATTTATAGAGCCAGACTTGTAAAATTATATTTTTGATATCCCCCAAACTGTAGTCAAGGACAGAACAACATGGATGGAAGAAATAATTTATTTCCTTCTCTCTCTCTTTCTACTTATCTATCTCTAAAGGTTATAAACAATGCTATCAGACATCACTTTATGTGTTGTGACTAAGTCCTATGGAATCCTAGAAATTGTAGTTTTACAAGGTCTTTAGGCTTCTCTGACAAAGGATTCTATAGAAGGGAGTTAAAGTGGTGTCAAATTGTATTATTTTTACAGTGTAAATGCACTTTCTATCTCTCCCTTCCTCCCTTTCTGCCACTCACCATAAAACATCATTATTAAACCAACAAAATAAATAAATAATAAAAATTAAAATGCAAATCACTAATAAAACTATTGTCAGTAAATAGCGAGAAACAAATACCAAAGAAACAATACCTTGACTACTCATGAATGCAAACAGAATTACACCACAACACCATTAAAGTTGGTAGAGGCATATTTTTTGGGACAGGTCTATTACAGTTGGGCTACAATGATGTGCCACATGATGTACTTCTGGTGGTGGGACAATGAGAGAAGGCTTTTCCAGAAGCCCCAAAGCTCAATTCCAACCCAGCCTTAGGTGTTCTGGCATCCCCTAGTCCAGGTACTCACCTTGCTTTCCCCATTAGTGCAAAGCTGCATTCCCTCACTGGAAACTGCGACAGGCAGCTCTGGGGAATCCCGGGATTGTGTTTACATCATCACAGAATTGTACAGTACTTGCTTTTCAGACATTCTGAAAATCTGCAAAGGAATCATATTTGCCAAGCCATTCATGCTTTTAAAGGTTTCATGGCTTATTTCCACTAGCACAACGCTTCAATGATGTTTCAAGAACAATAGGACAATGTCATGTGGATTCCCCCCCCCCCAATCATGGAAGAATAACATTATAAGTACAATTCTTTAACACTTTTTTCCCCGTGTGAAAATGTCTTAGGTGTCTTGGCCCTCATCTGACCCATTACTGCCCCCAAACAATGATCTGGCACCTATTGTCCCTTACCTGACTCAAATGATAAGAAGAAACAAAGCTCAGTATCATCAGACTGTTGTCAAAACTTTGTTCCAAGGCCTCTGAAGAACTTTCCCAGTAGTTTTTATTTATGTTAAGGGCAGTAAGGGACAGTATGGAACTCTGCTGAACAACAGAGCACAATAACCACTGGATTTTTTTTTCACATTAGTTTGTATTATTATGTACAACTTTTTATTAACATGTTTAAATACATCCATATTTGTCCTTTTCATTTCCATTTTATCTCTTTATACATCTAATCACATCAAACATTAATTATTAATGGGCCCAAACAGACAGGCCAAAATAAAGCTGCTTTGGGTCACTTTGGAGGTATGCTGTTTAAATGATGCACATGTCCTAAGAGATCAAAGGCATGCCAAAGCCACGCTCCAGTCCTAAGGACTGGAGGGCAGCTTTGGCACAGCTTCTGGCCTCTTAAGATGTGTGTGCCATTCAAACAGCATATCTCTAAAGTGACCCAAAGCAGCTTTATTTTGGCCTGTCAGTTCGGGCCCTATGATTTAATAACATATACTTCCACATACATCTTACCCCCCCCCCTTTACCTTTTGTCCATGGTCTTCTGCTTCTCATAATGGATTAAAAGTTCTCTATTGCAACCTTGATAATTCTTCTCTCTCTGATATCAATTTCCTCTGTTCTACCATCTCTGATAAACAACGGATAATTCTGTTATGTAGTTACTACACTATGCTTATTTCAATTTTGCTTTTCAATGTTTTAATCATGTTGCTGTTTTCATCTTATATAAAAAATATTTTCTATTTGAATAATCTGTTATTTCCATACTTTCTTTATCTATGACCATCTGTCTTTACAATATCTCATTAATGGCTCCCAGATGCCATTCTGCTCTATAATTATCTTATCTTTTAAATACATCATCAATCAGTTTATTTCCATTCTATCAAGTAACTTAGCCAATCGTCTATAGATGGTATCTCTGAATTTTTCCGCTATCTAGCAAATACCATTCTTGCCACAGTTATCATGTATAAAATTATTTTCAAATGTTTTCTACTTTCTTTTTCATCCATTATATTCAATAAAAATAATTCTGGTTCCAATTTTATTTCTATTTTGAACATGTCTTCAATTGCTTTATGTATATCTTTCCAATTTTTTTGACAAGTCCACCACATATGATAAAATGAACCTCCTTTTTGCCACTTTTCCAACACTGATCCTCTCCATTTTTATGTATTTTGGCTAATTTTAATGGTGTTATATGTTATCTATACAACATATTTTAAAAGTTTTCTTTTATATCCATACATGCTGTACATTTCAAATCATTGTTCCACACTTTTCCCCATTTCTCCAATTGTATATTGTGGCCTACATTTTGGGCCCATTTTATATTGAAGATTTAATTGGTTCTGATTCCAGTTATAATTTCAAACATAATTTGTATAATTTTGATATATTATTCTTTTTTTAATCTTCCATTGATAGTTCACCTATTTCTATTTTCCGTTTTGTAATTCCATTTTCTTTAATATCCCTTTCCACTCTTTATTTAAGCTGTTCCTTCCTCTGAAACCTAGCCTACACCTAGTATTTCCTGGTGGTCTCCCATCTAAATACTAACCAGGGCAGAGTGACTCTGCATAGCTTCCAAGCTCCAGATATTGTTGGACTGCAGCTCCCAGCATTGGCTACCCCAACTTTGGCGCATTATAGATGGGCCTAAGCGGCGCTGTCGTCGCGCCGTGAATACGCGCGAGGGGCGGTGCTTCCGGATGCGCCTTGCCCCTTGTGCGTATTCCGTATGCCAAGATTGCGGTGCCCTATACAGATGGGCACAGCCATCTTGACGTAACGGACGCTGTGCGTCCGGGCGTCCAAACCCGGAAGAGACGTCACAAGTGCACGCTTTGGCACTTGCGACGTCTCTTCTGGGTTGCCGGAAGGAGCGCGATTTTCGCGCTCCTTTTTTACAGCACGGGGGAGTCGTGCAGTTTGGCTGCAGCGGCTTCCCCGCACTGCAACCAGCAGCGGCCCAAGACCACCCCTTTTGGGTGGTCTGTAACGGGCCTAAGGATTGCTGGCTCTTTCAGTCCAACAGTAGCTAGACTCCATAAATCAGTTCAGTGCAGTGTATATGCTGAAGAGCGTAGGGCAGGGAAAGAAAATTAGAGCTTGCAAAAAGTACATTGGACTACAGCTTCCATAATCCCCCTTTCAGCTATTGGACTTGTAGTCAAAACTGATCCCAGCTTGTCATCTTTATGTTATCTCTCTCAGAAACCAGATCTCATTCTCATCCTCCTTTGTGTGACATTTTCTGTTGAAGCTTTGACAAATGGGAATCCTGTCACTGCAAAAACAACATCTCATTGGCAAGACAGCTTTGTATGTGACTTGATTGTGAAAATTAACACACTCTTGAATTTATGGCAATGATGACATAAAAACAATAAAGCAATTAGGAACAATGAACTTCAAAAGGAATTTTCCACCTCTGTCCCTTTACTTCATTTGCAATTGAACCATGTACAAATTCTCACACCTATGTGATCATGTGGCAAATTTCTCAGCTTGTAGGTAAAACAGTTAAAGGGGCTGAGAAATCAGAAATTCAAGTCTTTAGCAAACCATGATGAATAATCATCACATCACTATTCAGAAGTGGTTTTGCCAGTTCCTTTCTCTGAAATATAGTTTCTCTGAAATATATATTTGTTGCTATAATTGCTATGTATTTTTGTTATTTACTGCTATTGTTAATAGCTATTTTATTTTGTTATTGTTTAATGCATTGCCATGTTACATTTGTTTTTAAATTCATGTTTATTGTTATTGCCTTGTATTATCCCTTCTGTTGTAAGCTGCCCGGATTCCCAGTGATTGGGTGGTATATAAATAAATCCTATTGTTGTTGTTGTTGTTAGTGCACAACACCTGATATTTAGTAACTGGATCTTTCATCCAGTTACTAGTATCTGCTTAGCTTCCAAGATCAGATGGGATCTGATGCCTTATGTTGTCTTTAGGCCCTTGTTCGTATAGTAAACTATATTCAGTAATAGTCAATCTCCAGCATCTATACATATAGTATTGTTGATTATTCATGATATGATCAAAAGTGCAAAGAAATGGATGACATATAACTCTGCTTTTTATTCTGTAACTAGATCCATACTTCCAATAAACTTGTAGATTGCCTGGTTTGTAATGCTTTTTGTGTGCTACCACACCTGACCTGACTGGGAGTGGGAATTATTGGGCTTTTTCAGATTGCCCCAAAATCCCAGAGTTGAATGGATGCAGTTTCTTTACAGATCGTGTTTTATTTATTTATTTATTAAAAAATAGTCTAAATGATGTATTTCCTGTCCCTGTCCATTGAGGGAAAATTACCAGGACCAACTGTTACTTTTTGAACCCAGAGTGATTGGTTGTTAATTGACATCAAATCAATTTCAGTTTATGGTAATCTTATGAATGATAGACTTCCAAGTCACACTGTTAACAACAGCTCTGCTCATCTTACGCAAACTCAGAGCTGTGGTTCCCTTGACAGAGTCTATCCACCAGTAATACCATCTTCCTCTTTCTGACTGCTTTCTACCTTACAAGGCATTGTTATATACTCTAATAAGTTGTGTGTTCTCACAATATGTCCAAAGTATGACATGCTCAGTTTATTTTTAATTTTTTTTATTGAAAAAGTATTTACCTATGAAAAAGACAAAAGAAGACATCTACAAAAACAAATAACATAAACATACAATGCTTTCTTGTTATTACTAACATAAACTGTTTTTAAACCCTTCCTAGTTAATTATGCTTAACTTATTCGATTAATTGATTAAAAATTATCTCCTTAGAGTTGTTAAACAATTTGGCTATGTTTCTATATATAAAGTAATTTCTAATATTTCGCAAAATCCTTTTTGTGAGACGCAAGTTCAAGTTCAGATGTTTAATTTGTATAAAGAATATAAACAGAAAAAAAGACGAGAGAAAAAATGTTAATTGAAGATGGAGTCAAGAGAAGTGTATTATAATATAAAGTATCTTGATACTTAATCTTATGAGGCTAATTTTTTAAACTGAAGCTAACTTTTCCCTGCAAGTAAATTAGGAATTAATATTAAAATAAACCGGAATATCATCAGAAATTAGAATACCTGAATAGTAAGGGACTTGTTAACAAGAAACTTGTATTTGAGTTCTTTCCTATTGTTGCTGACTATTTGAAAAAGCAATCTAGTAGAGAGGAGGAGAAAGTAAACATGATAACAACAAGTGTATGTTTTTCAGTTTGAATTCTGTTGGCTTTCCTTATACTTCTACACATATAGCCAGTCTTCTTCTGCTTCTTTTGTAGTTTTTTCCTTCATTTGAACAGTTAGAATATCCATCTGTATAGCTTCATTTAAATTAATTAGCTATTCTTCTTTAGATGGGATTTGGCTTCTCTTCCAGTATTAAGCATATAAGATCCTGGCAAAGGTTATCATATACAAGATTATTTGTCTGCTAAATTTTCCTTTTCCTGCATCTGTCTCTAGAATCATATTCAATAGAAAAAGGAGAGGGTCAAACGGGAGACTCATCTGAGTAATCTCTGTTATTAGAGTATGTATTGTTTCCCAATAGATCTCTGCTTTGTTGTATTTCCACCACATGTGAAAAAATGTGCAGTCCGCTTTCTGATATTTCCAACAGTCTGAGTTATCTGTTTTATAGATCACTTTTAGCATGTGTGGTGTTAAATGTCAGCGGTAGAACATTTTAAAAAAGTTCTCTCTATAATTTTGGCAGAGAGTAAAGCTGTTGGATTCCTCTAATGTCTTTTCC
>NC_056524.1:81948202-81983113 GCF_019175285.1 Sceloporus undulatus | reverse complement strand
TAAGAAACATCACCTTGACGAAAGAAGAGAATTTGATCGACAGCAAAGGAGCATTTTTTAAAACCAGTTTGGCAAATCAGAACTCTCCTTGGAGCTGCATGGCATTCAGGGTTAAATTACCCTGAGGTAAATAGTTGGCACTTGCTTCTGGAGAGATTCGGGGGGAGGAGATCCAGATCTACTCAGTTACATCCAGCACAAATAGCTCAGTATGAACGGGGCCAGAGACCCAGTAGATAACCCCAATAGTTGTGAGCTCAAATCCTGTGAACCAGCTTGAAAGGATAAGGAGGACACATTTGATTTAACCAAGAAAAAGAAAGGATGGGCAAACTAGTCATTCAAGTGCAGCTGAAGGTACAGATTGACATGAAAACACAAACTTGGGAAGCCACCTGGATTCATGACCAGATTGTTATTATGAATAGAAGGTTCGAAAGAAAATGAACAGAATTGAGTTGGGACTGACATCCTAAGGGGAAGCAGAGATTACTATCTTATATATTCATATATTAGATAATATCTTATATATAATATATATCTTACATATAAGATATATAAAAATGTATCTTATATATTTTTCACCAATGAAATGTACAGTGATTTCTAGATTTTGCATGCTTCATGAAAAAGATGTGTTAATTATGAGTCTAACACATCAGAAATGGTTTTCCTCCTTCAATTTTGTGTGTGTGTGTGTGTGTGAATGCCTATTTGTGATACTGAACACAATGAAAGCTACTGAGGCCAGCTTGCAGCCGATATTATCTTAAACTAGTCACTTTACTTCCTACGAGCTTTAAACCATATGAGACAGATGTCTTCCTTGGCAAATTAGCTTTTCTATTAGATCTTGTTGATACACTTTTTTTTGGTTTTTATACATGCCTCAGTTGTTACACATGCAAGCTAAGCTAGAGTTCAAACACCCCCATTATTTTTCAATGAGAACCTTATGTTGTCTTCTGTTTGGGACAAAACAGAGCAATCACAGCAGAAAAGGATCTTTTGCTTTCTCTGCAGTGATTATTACCTCCCACAAATCATATCGTAGCTGTGTTTCTGCCTTGTATGTGTGAACTTACTCACACATGGACAATATGTCTGTGGTTTTTGAACATGGAAGGCATCAATTGTTTTCCTGGCTGATCCCTCCTTCAAGATCACAGTGGAATTCTAGAGAGTTCCACAATAAGTTGTTTTGTGAGATTTAAAGCACAGTTTAGTCATGCCTCCCAGTTCTGGAAGATGCATCTATAAACAGTCATGAGCCAAAGAGCCTCTTCCTGGAGGCACTTGTCTATTTGAGGGATTTACCTCAGTGATGTGCAGCTTCTATTGTGTTCAAAAGAGTATGGCACTGATTCCTTTCTTTTTTGTCTTAAAAAGAACCTAGTGAGCAAAATTGCAATAAATCTTCCCTAAATGGCAACAGCAATCCTGTAGTATCCCATACTGCTTTGTATAAAAATAGAACACGCTCTTATAAGAAGGCAGTTTAAAGTTGGGGAAGGTAACATCTGGAGTTTCACTCAGTTTTATCAATACAATTCCAATTTAAGAATGAAAAATCATTTGTTATTGAACAGGAATCAAGGGAGGGAGAGAGAGAGAGAGAGAGAGAATTTGGCCACCTGTTTTCTCCTATAACTTCCTCTGAAGTGGCCAATACTGACCATTATCAAAGTCAGAATACTAGGGTAGATGGATTAATGACCTGACTAAATGTGACAGTTTGATCTATTCTTATAAGTAGAAGGATTAGTAGGTGATTCATGTGCAAAATAATTTGTCAGACTGTCACTGGGGTTTTACATTGCCCCAAAGACATATAGCTTGCATGAGTGACTGATTTAGTTTTTAATACTTACATATGAAGGTTAATGCTTTTAGGTCATTCAGTATTTTGGGTATTTAGTTAAATATATATTTAGGATTCATCCCTTAACTCCCATGAAATACAGATTTTTTTTTCTTCTTTCCAAACTGAAATACAAAGAAATTCATTCCACTTTTTCCATAATGGAAAGGCAGGAAATTTGAGCTGCGGTAATACTATGTTAAAAACAGCAAATACTGATACTGAAGGAAGAAATATTAAAAGTGCCAACATTTCTGCATTCTGTCCATTCTGTAAAAAATGATTTCCCACACCATTGTCCAAATGAACTATTTTAGGTCAAAGCAAGTATGGTTTCTTCTTAGTAACTTGTTTTGCTGTTTTGAACTCTCCCAATTAATATACAAATCCTAGGAGAGGTTTCATTCACTGTATTCATAAATGTTAGGGATGTGGTAGCTTAGTGGTTAAGATGCCATTTCTGATGATCAGAAGGTTGGCAGTTCAAGGTATGAGTGTTACATGAAGAGGTGAGCTCCTGTCACTAGTCCCAGCTTCTGCCAACCTAGCAGTTTGAAAGCATGCAAATGCAAGTAGATAAATAGGTATCATTTTGGTGATCAAACTGGATATCAGTTAGATGCCCAATTTTCTGACAAGCTATTTATGTGAAACACTGTTTTTATGCTCAGGTAAATTTATATTTCTGAAAGAGTTTCAGAACTACTTGCCCAATCTCAGGGATATCATCTTTCAAAAGGAATTTCTCCAAAGGCAGGGAAGTGATAGATGATTACCTTTACATGGCTACCCCCCTGAAAATGACATGACTGTTTGAATATTTCAGTCAGACATCTACTTGTGTGTTTGATATGAAGACTAACAAATGCAAACCACCTAAGGCAGAAATGGAGAAAGTTTTGCCTGTGAATTGCATGTGCCATAGATCCTGATTCTGCAGATTCTGAATGCCAGTGCTCAAAAGCCCTCCTCAAATGTTCCACCAAAGGTCCTTCCAAATTCATGCAAACTTGCAACAACTCTGCAGTCCCCTCAACTCCATGAACAACCATGTCCTCTCAAATACCTTCCTTCATGCCTTCTTCAAATTGACATCACATGACTTTCTGTTGCCATTTCAAAGGGTAAACAGAAGCATTTTGGCATGCCTGGGTAGGTGGTCAAGAGTTGGAAAACTGACACCTGGTCCAACCTTGTTACCCAACCCTGCTCTAGTGAGGTTAAGGAGGCTGACATGATGATAGCACACACACACACACACACAGTATATAGACACAGGCACCCATTATCCCACGTGGGGCAGATTTAATTACAATTTCTTGGATCCTATTGATATTCTCACAATAATATTTACTACTAGGAAGCCTGCTCCAAAATTAAGTCTTATTTATTTATGGGGCGGGGGAGGGGGGGTCTGCATATCTTTCAGAATTTCTGTCATATTCCCTTCCCATTTTCTATTCTCCTAAGAGAATGCTGTACAGGCACTTTTGCTTATTTTACATATTATTTATATAAGTATTGGCATCCCATGCCATATATCCGATTTCAGAGCCGCTATATTCCACACTGCAAACAGCAAAAGGTAATGGCCTGAATTTTGTTGCTAGTCGTACCTAAAGTAGATCCATTGAATCAATGTGTTGATTTACAATTCAACAGTTTATTGAATTGGGCTACTCTAGTAGAGACTAACCAACAGAATTCCAACCAATAGTCATTATAAGAATATAACAGTCTTAAAACATATTTAAACAGTGGAAACCATGTACATGCACAATCTGGATAAAATGAATAAAAATCAAAGACTTTAATAAGTAGTAAATGCAAGATTGGAAAGGAAAATCACCTTAATGCAGATTTCCCAGACAAGAATACCAGTTCTGGGGAAAATAATATACTACATAAAATTTTTGGCTGATTCACTGTGTATGTTCCTGTGCATATATTGTGTTGGCCTAAATGCAATGGCTAATCCCAACTACAGAATATCCTTGGAATCAACTGCTGAATGGTTAGACAACACTTATGCAAATCCCATTTATTCAACAGGTCCACACTAATTAGGACATGCAACTAGATTGCAGTACTATGTGTGTATGTCTCTTTAAATTTTATGGGTTCTCTTATGCAAGGAATATTCAGACATAGTTTGCTCTCTCTCTCTCTGTCTGTCTCTCTTTTTCTATTTTTTTCCTCATGCAAAGTTGATCCCAAAGCTCCTAACCATATCACTCATATTCACCTGGGGAAGCTGAACATCACTGATGATCCAGGCTTCAAGATATCGTAAGTTCCTCATATCTTATATACCAGGAAATTGTTTTAATTTCAGGTTCCTATTGATTATTTTATTTAACTTCCTTTTTACCCATGGTAGAAAAATGCCAGATACATATGAATCTTTGCATTTTAAAAAATCTTTGGAGAAAACATTGAGGCAAATATCCATATATATATTTGTATTTTCCTGCTTCCTTTGGAAAGAGACTTTCTTATATAACAATAGTTTTTCCCATTCTATCTCTTTGGAGATTGTGTTAAATTGGCCGTCTTTTCAAACACAGGAGACTTGATCAAACTTCACTCAGCCTTATCTGACCTTCATTATTCAATTAGCTCAAGAATTACCTGTAATCTGAGAGGCTTCTTACATCAAAGAGCTTGTCCTGTAATAATGCTGCTATATCTGTAGTCCTCACACCTGAACTGGCTTGAAAAGAATATAGGAGATGGGGGCCCAAGAAGGACTCCACAATGCACAAAAGAAACCATTTATGTTATATTGCATCAGATGTCACTTCTAGCTGTCTGCTTTGATGTTTTAAATCAACATGGTGCCCACAATACCATATAAAAGAATCACTGACAAAATAATATTTGCAAGAGTCTCGTTTATCCAACCTTCGATTATCCAACATTCTGGATTATCCAACGTCGCTGCTCAGTGATTTCTTTACATTTTCAGAGGACTGAACTGTTTATGCAGTACATATTGTACATCACAATGTTGATCAGTGATTTCTTTACATTTTTAGAGGACTGTTTATACATTACAATGTTATTCCTATAACGTTACTGCAACTTTACTTTTACTGTTACTGCAATAAAACTTCAATACGTTTGCAATTCATAGCGATTTCAAGGCTTTTCTTGGACCCTCTGGATTATCCAACATTTTCGGCTATCCAACTATCAGCCCGCCCGTTTATGTCAGATAATCGAGACTCTACTGTATAATTTATCATTTCAGCTAAAGGAGTATATAAAAATGTACATATACTTTATGCACAGAAAAAATGTTGTACCATTTACTTGAAAGCTGGAATAAGATACTATTTTAGGCAAAAGTGAATGCAATTAGTACCTATTTAGAACTCTACAGAAGTGAATGGAATCCCTACTTGCATAATACTGGTACAATAGCACACTTGGCAAGACTACTCATTAACTTCTTACAATCCACAATGCACTGGGTGTAAAGGGAGTCTATATTCCAAGCTTGTTCAGCAACAGAGGGCTGCTAGAATATTTTTTTACCTATAACTTGATTGCTTCACTAAACCTTATCTATCACACCTACTATTTTTTTGGCATGATGAAATCCTGCATCATGTTACTCTCTTCTCCCTCTGCACTTTCTGCACATACAACCTACCTCTCTCCTACCAGCTCATGCCCAGAGCATGGCCATTACAGAGGAGGATGAGAGGCAGACATCATCTGGTTGTATCTCTTCAGCTAGACATACAAAAAAATGTTATATTCTTGTATGTCCTGAGAACTACCCAGAGGTTCAGGAAGATATCATTATGATTGTACTTCTGGCTATAGGTATACAGCTAGCTACTGCTGCCTGGCCAGCCCCATACTTCCACAGCCACTGAAGAGCCATGCAGTGGGGTAGGAGAGAAAGATAGGGTCCATGTAGGTGAACTGGATGCTTCCGGCTACAATAACCCCAAAAAGAAGCCTCTTTATGTCCCCAATGGGATTTATGTGCAAATGATCATTTGCTCACAAATGGAGAAAATGTCCAACTGTGCTTTGGTACAAACCAAGACTAGGAGGTTCTAACATCCACAGCTTGTTCACAGATGGAGGGGGGGGGGAGGAGAGAGAAAGGAATACCTCACCCTGAAAAGTGCTTGTTGGTCCCTGCAGTAGGGATAGTTACAACTGTCAGAGTACCATGCGCACTGGACAGAAAATGTCAGAGATGTAGCTATGGCCTGGAACTGGGAAAAAGGTGACAAGTTAACCTGAGTTCAGGTGGCAGACATGATGATTCAACATTTAGAGAGTCCTGAGTCACAGGAAGCTGATGACAGATAGGTGAAAGGAGGTGAAACCAGCAGGCTTCAATTCTGCAGAGTCACAGCTGTCAGGTGACGTACCAGGAGTGGGATGGACTCATACCCCAGGAGGAAAAATGTATGTAAGAGTGTGAGCTGAATGCTCAGTGTGGTGGTGGTTGTAAATAGGAGTCTGGTGAAGCACTTTGATGGTCTGTTTATATAACAGAACCAAGATTAAAAACCTCTTTGTGAGGACTCGGCAGTCCAGCAGTTATTTATCTGGCCGGCAGCTTCTGCATGGGAGGAATTTTTCTCTGCAGCCTGCATAGAGCTTCACAGCACAGACCTTCATGTGGCATTGCTGTTCGATGCATATGTCTTCTGCATGTTACATGTTGAATCCTGATTTTACATGCCCCAACAACAACCACATTTCAATTTGATTTTAATTAGAATTTACCAACATTCACAAAATTAAAATGTGGGAAACTGATAAATGCGTCCCTCCTTATTTAGCAGCATCAGCCCGTAGTTTGATATTACATTAGACATTGGTAAGCCTGATTTGTAAGCCACTTTGGGAGTCTTTTTGGCTCAGGAGTGGAGTATAAATGCTCTAAATAGATAAATAAATAATATCCACATGCATTATTCAGGCAATGCTGGCATGCCACTGCACACAGAACATCTATTCTTTCAAATGGCTTTGATAAAAAATTATTGGGACAGCAGTCTGAGAATATGAAAAAAACACATCACTAGATTAGGATGTCTGATGGGTCCTTGCAGCTGAAGTCTAGCTCCTTGCAATTGAAGAGCAGATATTGATGGAACTAATTCCCCATCAGTTCAACCTAGCAAAAGTAATGGTGAGACCTGATTGAAGTTATAATTCAACATGTGGCCCACAGATTGTCTGTGTTTGGTGAAAGGCATGAGATAGGCAAAATGTATCCCAACTCCCACTTTTGTGGCCTTTGAATCATTCTCCCCATGAGTCCCTAAAAACCCAGATCACAGTTTTACTTTATTTTTAAAAAATCTGGTGTGATTTTCTGAAAACTGAGCATTAAGTCCCAAACTGTGCAAAAACACA
Organism: Sceloporus undulatus; assembly: GCF_019175285.1. Classification (NCBI taxonomy): domain Eukaryota; kingdom Metazoa; phylum Chordata; class Lepidosauria; order Squamata; family Phrynosomatidae; genus Sceloporus; species Sceloporus undulatus. Next base: position 81,975,858 of record NC_056524.1, on the reverse strand, counting down.
GCAACCTCTACATAGAAAGCTGCCTAGAAGTCCATCAATCTCAAATACCTCTATTCTGAGTCCTTCTAAAAATAGTGACAGGAAGTGATGCAGTATCACCTCTCATCATCCTTTTGAGAAAGACTCTGATATATACAGAAGTTTTTGACAGTGCTTCTGGAATGTGCAGCATACAGGGGGTCAGAGAGGTAGAAATTGTCCCCAGGACCCAAACTGTTGTTCATTCTAGTGTTGTATATTAATCTGGTTAATCATCTCTAAAGTACGTTTATCCTGTTATTCAGCCAAAAGAAAAGGGTCTTAAAACCAATAATCACATATTATTTCTTTCCCAATAATAATAATAATAATAATAATAATAATAATAATAATAATTTGTTTTATTTATATACCGCTATTCCAAAGATCATAGCGGTGAACAGCAAGTAAGCTAATTAGCAAGTAAGCTAATTTGCCCCCAACAGTCTGGGTACTCATTTCAGCAACCTCGGAAGGATGCAAGCCTGAGTCCAGCTTGGGCCCTTTTGCTGGTCTTGAACTTGCAACCTTGTGGTTTCGAGTGAATGGCTGCAGTACAGGCATTTACCCACTGCGCCACCAGGGTGATGAAATGTATGTAATTGGGTAAATTCTTGTCAAGACATTCTTAATTCTCCACGTTGGCCAAATTCAATAGATTTGCCCATGCTGCAAGCATGGAAAAGATCACTTGTTATCAGAAGGCCATGTGTGAATTTTGTAATGTATGAATTCATGATATGTGAATTTTAAAAGAGTTTTTATTTAAAAAGAAGGGAAGCAAGAAAGGAGGGGGGGCAAGCTAAACAAATTCTCACCCAATCATGCTTATTGGCCTGCACATGGTTTCTTTGTTCTTTTTGCCTCTTTCTCATCTTTTTGTTCTTTCTGTTCTGTGTCTCATGCTTAATCCTCCTCAAACCCCATGTATTGAGGACAAGATGACACCTTTTAAAACCATTCTGGTGACATTTTTGGAGAAGGAGGGGCCATGATTGAGAGCTGGATGTAATAACTCACCAAGTTGTGTTGGCTTCTTCCATTCCATTAAGAAAAAGACTGCTCTGTTGAAACCCCTATGGTATGGCTTGATAATCAAGAATAATATGGAAAGAAGTCTGTAAGCTGAAATATTTGTATGTAGTGCATGTTACATATACATATTGAAAAGCAGGATGTAATTACCAATGATCTCATTGCCATTACTTGTGTAAATAGTGATTGTACACCATACTATCCTGAACACACCTGATCTCATCTGATTTCATAAAATAAGCAGGATTAGGCCTCCTTAATACTTGGATGGAAGACCAGAGAATACCAGGCATCTTCAGGTAGGACTGGAAAAGAATAATAGAATCACAGAGGTGGAAGATACCACAAGGGTCATCCGGTCCAACCTCCTGCCATGCAAGAACACACAATCAAAGCACTCCTGACAAATGGCCATCCAGCCTCTCTTTTAAAAACCTCTAAAAGAGAAGGCTTCCCCACAATCCAAGGCAGTATATTCCCCTGTCAAACAGTTCTTACAATCAAGAAGTTCTTCCTAACAGTTAGATGGAATCTCTTTTCCTGTAGTTTGAATCAATTACTCCATGTCCTAGTCTCTGAAGCAGCAGAAATCCAACTTGCTCTATTCTCAATCTGACATTCCTTCAAATATTTAAACATGACTATCATACCACTCCTTAACCTTCTAAGAAATAATAAATAAAACTTTTATTTGTACCTTGCTTTTTGTTAAAACAATCACTACAGTATTAAAAATGATACAGCAATATATACAAAGTATCCCCTCTTAAAAAAGAATTAAACAATTTAGGATTAAAATTACATACATAATACATAAAACAATTAAAACAAGAATGGTGGGCATGGTCGAGTAGTTTATTCTGGGAAGGCCTGCCGGAAGTAGGTGATCCCTTAAATAAGTTGGGCCCAAGCCATGCAGGGCTTTAAAAGTGATAACCAACATCTTGTACTGTGCCAGAAAACTAATAAGCAGCCAGTAAAATGATTTTAGTATCAGTGTTATGTGATCACTCCTTGATGTTCCAGTAATCAACCTGGCTGCCATATTCTGTACTAGTTGCAGTTTTCAGACTAGCCACAAGGTTAGCCCCATGTAGAGCACATTGCATAAATCAAGTCTTGAGGTTACCAGTGCATGTAGTACAGTTTCAGGGTCTGCCTGTTCCAGGAAGGGGCACAGCTGGCATATCAGCCAAAGCTGATAACAGGCACTCTTGACCGTTGTATTCACCTGATTCCTCACCTGAAGCACTGTATCAAGAAGCACCCCCAGACTGCGAACATAGTCTTTTGAGGAGAGCGTGAACCCCTCCAGGACTGGAGGTTGCAACTCGATACCTGGTTTGGTGACCCCTACTGTAAGTACCTCTATTTTGTCTGTATTCAGTTTGAGCTTGTTTTCTCTCATCCAGTCCATTACTGCCTCAAGACACTGACTTGAGGGGAGGAATGCCATCTGTCGTTGTCGCTGATGACCGAGACATGGAGAAATATATTTGGGTATCATCAGCCCTGTGTCTTCTCCAAGCTAAACATGCCCAGCTCCCAAAGGCACTTTACAGACGGGCCCTATGGGGCACTGTCGTGACATGCTAGGGTTGCCTCGGGGCATCCTTTACAGACACCCCACAACCCTAGAACATACCTGCTGTGCCATAACAGGTGCCGCCATTATGACGTCATGCTCATGCCGCTGCAGGGTGCTTGTGGCGCCCTTTCAGCGGCGCCGGAAGGAGCTCTGAAATGGAGCTGCTTCCTGGGAAGCGCCTTGTTCCCGCAGCCACCAAACAGCTGTGGGAATGAGGCCTGGAAAAGCGGCAGATCAGGGCCTCCAGGGCTGTCACTGTGGCTGTTCAGGCCCCGATCCAGTGGGGATTGCGGTGCCTGCAGGCCACCCCAAAGGGGTGGTCTGTATCCTGCCTATGACACTGTTCTCAGGGTATGGTTTCCAGGTTACTGTCTTCTAGCTTGTCCACATCCTTCTTGAATTGTGGTTCCCGGAATTGGGCTTCCAAGTTTGATTTGACCAAACCAGAATAGAATGGCACTATTACTTTACTTGTTCTAGAAACTATACTCCTATTGATGCAGTCAAGAATAATATTGGACTTTTTAACTATCACATCACACTGTTAACTCATGGTTAGCCTGTGGTCTAGAAAGACTCCTAGATCACTTCTGGATGTACTGTAGTCAAGCCAGGTGCCCCCCATCTATATTTCTGCATTTCATTTTTTTCTACAGAAGTGCAGTATCTTATATTTCTCCCTGTTGAAGTTCATTTTGTTAGTTTTGGCCAAGCTTTCTAATCTATTAAGGTCATTTTTAAAATTAGGTAAATCGACCTATTATCTGGTTCATTATAATGCCATTTGCTATGTTCCTGTGTGTGTTGTGTACAAATTTAATTGTCCTAGCACTCTCCCTTTTACATTCCTAAGAAAAAGAGGAAGTGAAAAGAGATCAAGAAGTGATGGACAAATCAGAGTCTATGTGCTAGAGATACCAGGAACTGCAAATACATTATTGGTACCTTACATCACTGCACATCTTGTTCAAGCAATTGTTATCCAGATCTTTATGTCACATCATAACTGCTTTTATACTGTTATCAGTGTGCACATATCAAAAATAACATTTCTAAAAACTAATTAGCAAGATAGTGTTCTCAACATTTTACTCATGGGTGTTTTTTGTTTTTTTTAAAAAAAGCTTTATCACTTCACCAGCTTGCTGGCTTTGAAGTCTTATCAAGTCTAAATACAGATCTAAAATTGCCCAAATATGAGAAGAGATAGGATATTTGTCAAAATTAGAATTATACATGTGACATAATATGAATGCCTCTTCATTTAAGGGGTGCTGGCCAAGGGATAAAACACAACAGTCTTTTTGTTCAAATGAGAAATACTTTGGATGGGAAATACTTGGATAGAATATCCAAAAACATGATACCTATATACTGCCAGAGATGTTAAATATATCTCTCCCCCTCCCTTTCTTTTTGTTGCTTCTTTTTATGGCAAGAGTAGCTACATTGGTATATACTTTAAAAAGATAAGCACTGGAAGTGTAGGCATGCACATTTCATATCTAATGCAGCACACATGCATTATATTTTGTACTCCAAGTATTTCTTTTCAGTTGGATCTAAATCTCTGGACTGTCATCAAGACCCCTTTTAAAATTGATATCGCATATGTCTATAATGTTCTCTTGCTCTCCTCTTCCATTCATGTCTGTGTTTTCATCTCCCACTGCTCATCTTTGCTCTCTTTAAATGAGAAAAAGAAATATAACAGATAAGAAGGCCAGTTTCAGTGATGATGTGATGTGGGATTTAACTGATCAGCTAAACACCATTGTCATACAATTTTCCTGAGTTTCATTGTCTTGAAATTGTTAAAATGCTTCTCCCCGACCATTTGGGCTGGGGAGGAGATTTTGCTGGCCTCTCATTAGAGACCAGCATGTTAAAGGATAACAGCATGCTCTGCTGGCTGTTGGGAGAGGAGGGGGCGGGGTTTAGCCTGCTTGAGGCTTCCCTGCCCAAACTCCTCTCACTTGGCTTCAAACGCTGGAGCAGGAAAGAGGCCTCAGATGCCTGTTCCTGCCCAGCACTCCTTTGGCTGGCCTTGGAGAAGAGGGGCCTGAAAGCCAGCTTGATTCAGGATAAGCCAGCAGGGAGCCAGCTGGCCTGACTGTGGGAAGCCCTTGGCTGGACAAGAGATCTCTGGAGGCTAAGTTATGGGGCTGGGAAGAGGGCTTGGGTCCTTCTTCACAGCAGCCCTCAGTTGGGCCTCTGGGGGAATAAGAGAATATCCCCTTCAAGTTCTGTGCCTGCTACCTTCTTCCCCCTGTAATAGTTTCAGTAGCAGCCATTTGGTTTGAGGCTTGGCAGCCATTTTGTATAGCTGCCTTGCCTGTGGGAAGAAGGCCTGAGGCTCAGTGAGGAGTGTCCTTCCACTGCAGAGGGCCCCAACTTTACATAACAATCCTCAATCAGACCTATTCCACTGATAACTTAAAGGACTCAGATCCTATCTGATGTTGGGAGCTAAGCAGTGTCTGCCCTGGTTAGTATTTGGTGACTGCCAGTGAATACCAAATGCTGCAGGCTATATTTCAGAGGAAAGAAGTGGCAATACCACTCTGAGTCTTATTTTAGACTAAAAATGTTCATGCTAAGCTGGGTTTGCCCAGATGGTTTTTGGAGGGGAGTGTGCCCATAAACACAAGAGCAGCTGATGTTTCATTCAGTGCTGGCTGCCTCCCTTGCTGCTGCTGAGTGTGGCAGCCATTTTCTATTGGCAGCTATTTTCTATAGCTGCATTTGCAGCCTTCTTCTGGGGAGGCCTGTGGCTGAGTGAGGGTGCTATGCATCTTCAGGGGGCCCTAGTTTGGCATAACAATCTCTAATCAGTCATTTGGGAATAAAGGTTTTCATGCTAAGCTGGTGTTTAATTCATTCTATAACAGCATTCAGTGCTGGCTACCCTCCCTTGCTGATTTGGTTGAGGCTCAGTAGCCATTTTGTATTGGCAGCCAATTTATATAACTGCATTCCCAGACTTGTTTGGGGAGGTCTCTGGCTCAGTTGCGGGTGTCAAACAACTATAGAGGGCCACAGATTGCCATAACAATCTGTAATCAGTCATTTTGGAATAAAATTTTCATGCTAAGCCAGGTTGGCCTGGACATTTTTTGGGAGGGAGTCTGCCAATAAACGCAAGGGCAGCTGGTGCTTAATTCCCTTTATAACAGCATTCTGTGCTGGCTACCCTCCATTACTGATCAGTGTGGCAGCCATTTTTTATTATGATTATCTTTTCCCCAGCCATTTATTATTGTCACATTGTCAGCCTTGTTGAGAGGATGTCTGTGCTTCTACAAGGGGTGTCATACAATTTCAGGGGACCCCAGTTCCACATGTCAAGCATTAATCAGCCATTTTCAAATTAATTTTTATGCTAAGCTGGGTCCAGTATGGATGATATTTGGAGAGGAGTCCACCGTTAAATACAAGGATGGCTGGTGACACAAACATATACATTCATTAATGTTGGGATGGGTGATATATTATGCAATTCAAGTTTGTTCTGTTCAGTATGGCCTTTGTTTTTTGGAGCACATCCTTATAATAGGAACTATCATTTACTCAGTTAAAGTAATTGCTAATAGCTCCAAAGAAAGGAATAGAGGGAGAAGGGCCCTGCCCCCAAAGAAGAGGATAGTGATAAAGATATTCATTGGGATTCAGTGCTATCCAGGTTGCAGGCTTTGGAATTTGAGAGGGCTGAATATGTTCCAAATGCATCTTCTGGGCATATGTCAGCTGTAATGTTGGAACAAAAGAGATTATTTAACACAGTTTGCTCTCATCTTACTCCCCTTGAGCAGTTACAAGCCCAAAATGAGGGTTCTTCGCAGTCAATGTGTCAGAAGGCTTCCAGAGGGTCAGCGAACTACAGTGGATGGTAATGTTTCAGACATTTCACCAGGTGAGGAACTTGAGCAACAGTTTCTTTCATCACTGGTCACTTGACCACGGGGTCCAGGTCAGTTGCAGGCTGTATCACAGCCTAACCCCATACCTGGGACTTCCATGGCTACAGAAGTGCCATCTTCCCCTTCTGCTAGGCCTACACAAGGTGAGTGCTTGTATAGTGGACATCTGGTCCAGAAAACGCCTATGTTGTCTTCCTTTCATGGTTCAGGACCAACAAGCCAACAACAGAAACTGTTATGCTGGGAGTTTGGCTCACAGGGTGGCTGTAACCGAAAGCCCTGTAGGTTTAAGCATGAATGCTCATTGTGTGGAGGGAATGAATCCTTTAATAACTTCACCCTGATAAGGGGACAAATGGGACATTAGGACCAAGATACGAGAAAGCCACCCCTGCTACAAAAGGGACCTAGCTCATTAGATGCTGATACCCTCTCTATCTGGCTGAAACGTTATCCCATCAGAGAGGCTGCATTGTTCTTGTTAAAAGGTTTTACTTATGGTTTGAAGATCCCCTTTTTGTGATATTTCGTCCCCCTTTCTGGCTCCTAACTTAAAATTAGTTAGGCAAATGGGAGACCTGGTATATAAATGATAATCAAGGAAGTTTCCGAAGATAGGTTGATTGGACTCTTCCAGGAACCTCCTGTTCCAGACCTGTGGGTCTCTCCATTGGGATAGTCCTTAAGAAGACACTGGGGAAATTCCAGCGTTGACATCATCTTTCTTTTCCCAAGAGAGACTGTGTTAAGGATGCCATTCCACACCAATTGGCTACTGTTAAATATATCTCTTTGGCACTTCCATGAGGGAAGTCAGCAAATACGGATTGAAAGCAGTGTTGGCAAAATGTGATATTCAGCTTTTCTCCTGTTGCCAGTTCACCCAGGAAATTTGATTGGTTAGGTTTTAGTTTTGGTGGTACATTTTATATGGATCTGACACTTTCTATGGGGTGCTGAATGTCTTGTTCAAATTTTTCAAATGTTTAGCACATTTTTGAAATGGGTGTTTAAGACTAAATTGGGCTTAAAAGGGGTTATACATTATTTAGATGATTTCCTGTTCATGGGGGCATCTAGCTCTGGACAGTGTCTCCAATTACTACATTGTTTTGAAACATTAGCTGGAGAGTGGGGGGTTCCTTTCTCACCAAATTAAGACAGAGGGCCATGCCAATAGCTTACCTTCCTAGGTAAAATTATAGATACGGTTAACCAATGCTGGTAGAGGGTCAACTGCTTTGCTTCCCTTAGAAAGGCAACACTAAGGGAATTTCAAGAGCTCATTGGCCACTTTAATTTCGACTTTAGGGTTGTGGCCCCAGGTAGGGCCTTCTTAAGAAGTCTCTGTGATGCCTTTGGTGGGATTTCACACCCTTACCATAGGACAAGGTTGATGCAAACTATCCACCATTTGATCTATTGTTAGATAAGTTCAGTGCTATAACCATTCGGAGAGAGGTTAAGAAGCTAGATGCCCAGTTACATATTTTCTGATAATACAGGTTCAATATGCTTTCTAGTCCACTTTTTGAAAATATGGTATGCCCACAGGTGGCCTGTGCAATAATTAGAATCAGATATTACTTTAGACTTAACATTCTTGCAATTGTTCCCCGTTTTAGTTGTCGTACATTTATGGACAAGCGAGTTGGCCAACTCTGGTGTGACAACATGGTGTTTGTACAAGTAGTGAGTTCACTGACCTCTAGATCACATAAAGTCATGAGATTAAAATGTGCATTCACATTGCATTGCTTGTCGCATAACATTCTCTTCGCAGCCTCCCTGGAATTGATAATGAGATTCCTGATTCTATTTCTTGTATGCAGATGGAGCGATTCAGGCAACTAGCTCCAGAGGTGGCAGATTCTCTACACCTGATGCTAACGGACATATGGAATCTTGGCAGGGAAAATTAGTTCTGGCTTTGGGATTGTCATTGACGCCTGTGTCAAAGAAAACCTGTGTTGGGGCGGCCAATGAATTTATGACAGTCCAAAGATGCTCAGGGTTGGCTGACCGGTACCCTGTGTCTGTTATACATTTCTTACAGTTTTGTGTGTCCTTACATGATAAAGGATTAACAGTTTTGTCTAGACAGAACAGGCTTTCGGCTATAACCTTTTGGCTACAGCCATGGTACTTCAAGTGATTTTAGGATACATAAGCTACTGGAATGATGGTACAGGGAAGCTATAATAACTAAGGACCCACAGAAGCCTCTGTCACCCAATATTTTAAAGGGTCTCGGTGTTATTTGGCCATCTCTATCCACTTCCTCTTATAAGGCAATGCTTTTCCATGCAGCCGCACTAAATGCCTTTTTTGGCATGCTGAGGATAGGCGAGCTAGTAGTAGCTTCGAGACAAGATTTCTCCAATAAGGCCCTGTTATTTCAAGATGTTACTCTATCCGAGCAGTCTATTTTCCTTTTTATCCATTCCTCCAAATCAAACCAGGCAAAAAATGACAAGGTGCTACAATTACTATCATTCAGTGATAAATTGCTCTGTCCTGTGAGAGCTTTAGACAAATTCCTACAAGTTAAAGGTCATACCCCTGGCCCTTTGTTATGCTATTTGGATGGGCTACCAATCACCAGGTTCCAGTTTTGTTCATTTCCAGCAAGAATATTAAATTGTTTATGCCTTAACGGAGTTGTATTTGCCACATGCTCCTTTTGTATAGGGGCTGCATCTACAGTGGCTGCCTTGGGCGTACATCAACGAGATATGCAGAGGATCGGTTGATGAAATCTCAGGTCTATGGGTCATGTTTGCGACCTCTGACTTATTGATGGTGTTTTTGTATGATCTGTTTCAGATGCAGTACACCCTGTGATGAGACACCATGTGTGGATCTGTGGACACATCATGGTGTTCTGTGTGGTCCGCCAAGCCAGGAGGTGCCATTTTGGAAGCCAGCTGGGGCTATCAGATAAGGCCATTGTTGAATGGAAAGAAAAACGTGTCCTGTGGTGGCACGGGCTACTGTCTTTGGCGAAGATGCAGTATGCCCTGTGATGAGACACCGTGTGTGGATCTACGGACACATCATGGTGTTCTGGGTGGCCCGCCAAGCCAGGAAGTGCCATTTTGGAGGCCAGCTGGGGCTATCAGATAATGGCCATTGATGAATGGAAAGAAAAATGTGTCCTGTGGTGGCACTGGCTCCTGTCTTTGGCGAAAGGCAGTTTCTGCTCCCTCTTGTTTTGCAGATACATTTGGGAGGCAATGATTTGGTTTTGTTCAAGGGCAGGGCCCTTGTTTGTCAAGCCATTCATGACATGCGGTGCATTCATGAGAGATGGCATTTTGTTAGGCTTTTAGAGTTGGCGATGCTGCCACATCAAGTTTGGGGCGGTGGAGGTGATCCACGCCTTTACATTAGGGCCTGTAAAAGGGCCAACGATAAGATCTACAAGCTATAAATGGAGGACTGGGTTTCTACCTGGTTCACGATGATATTATGTTGCTTAAGCCTGAGTTCTACTGAGCGGATGGCATCCACGTTTTTTGAAGTGGGGAACCAGCTCTTTCTTCGAGATCTGCATGCAGGGGTTTTGGCTGTTTGGCCAGCCTTGTGGGGGATAGGGGCTAAGCAGACGCTTGCCCCTTACTGTGGCATAGGCGGGGGGAGATAGACGTTTTGGTGAACACCTCGGCACCCTCCTAAAGGGTGAAGCTAGGTCTCTGGAAATCACGTTTAGGTCTTGCGAGTAAACGTGAAGGGAAAGAGACTTGCCTTGGGGCTGGCTTGAGATTTAAACCCTCACTTAAGTCTGGCGAGTTAAGTGGGGTAGTCTTGGGTTGGCCTTCCGGATGCCGGCCGGGGAGCAACCCAAAGTATGGATTGCCCTTGGGGCACAGGTGTTTTCGCCCTTTGGAAGCTGGGGAATTGGTCTTGGAGCAGACCATCTGCCAGCTGTTCCTACACAAGGTTCTCCCCCCTGGTTTTTTTGCAGTTCTCGAAGAAATAAGTTTAAATAAGTTGAGTTAAATAAAGTTGCCCATTTTATATCCCAGTTCTCTTGTGTCTGGTCTCATTATTAATGAGTTGGTCAGCAATGTAAATAATAGTTCAGGTTTCCACATCAATGGAAAATTGAGCTTGTGTATGATCCATGAGATTTCTTCCAACTTTGATGACTGGCTTGGTCCCACTTTCAAAAGTAATCTTTTTTAGCACCAACCTGTTTCCAGTTACCATACTGGGTTTTGCTTTCCCAAAGCCTGTGTCACTCAGGAGAATTGGTGGATGAGGAAGGAGTGGGGAGATGGCAGACATTAAAAATTAGTTTCAGATACCTTTAAAAAAAACAGTTGTCATTTTTTTTCCTATACTGCTCTGGAATAACTGAACCTCTGGAACAATAAGTCCAAATCCTATAGGACTAATGGAAAGTTCTCAGCATCAGAGATCTAAGAAATAAAATAAAACAGCAGCACAAATAAGATTAATAAAAATGCCCTATGTACATGAACTGTAAGCTTACAAAGAGACTGTGATGTGATAACAATTAAATATCTTTTAATTATTTAAAGGAATAGATTTTTTAATTTGGAGCCTGAGTGAAGCTACTCTCCAGATATTACCAAGATGTACATATAGGTAATTTTCATTTGGAATGTCATTTCAGCAGCTTGTATATATAGAAATGCAATCATTTTTATTTCAGCTATGGCTGCTTCACATTTCTTTCACATCTTACATGCCCTAAGCATTAGAAGTGAGATGGGCTATACATTTATGTTCACAAGATAGTATAGAACAAAAGGTCAAAAATGACTACACAATGTTCTTTACACATTCTTGTTCAAAGACAGCATAAAGCAAGAGAAATCAAAGGGTGTTGGCTGAGTTTAGCTCAGACACAATTCTGCAGTATCCAACTGTCAGCTGGGGTGCTAAGCAATACAAAGTGGTTTTCTTTTTTTAAAAATCCTGAGAAAAAAATGTTTTTAACTATAATTTGTGTGCCTTTAAAGACTATCTTAACTGGGGAAAAGAGTAATGAAAGCGTCTTTGGAAATCCTAGTTCAAGTAGGAGAAAACAGTTGTTTCTATTTTAAGTTAGAATATGTTAGATGTATAAAGTCATAGAGCCACAGAATCACAGAGTTGGAAGGGGCCTCATGCATATCAAATACAACCCCCTGCTAACTGCACAATCTCCTACTAATGCATCCCCAGTAGGTGACTGTCCAGTCTTTTTCTTAAAGACATTCAGAGAAGGAGACTCCACCATTCTCCAGCAATTGGTTCCAGTGCTGAACTGCTGAATCGCTGAAGTTACTCTCAAGAAATTCTTGTAATGTTCAATCAAAACCTACTCTCCTGAAACTTCAGACCATTAGTTTGGTCCTACTGTCTGTGGCAACAGGGCTGCTCCCTCCCCTCTTGCAGTATGCAGAGAGTAAAATCATGTTACCCCTCAGGAATCTCTTCACCAACCTGAACATGCCCAGTTCCATCAACTTTTCCCCATATGATTTGTTCTCCACATCTCTTATCATCCTTGTTGCCCATCTCTGAACCCACTCTAACTTGTTTATACCCTTCTTAAAATGAGGTGCCCAGAATTGAATAACATACTCCAGATGAGACCTGACCACACGAAATATAATGGCACTATACCTTCCCTCAACTTCGAAACTATGGCGCATTACACACACGCCGAAAGTACACGCTCCGCATGTACTAGGGTTAGGAAGGGGCATGTTAGGGTTAGAAAGGGGCGTCTATTCTAGACACCCTTCAACCCTAGTACGTGTGGAGCACGTAAAAATGGCGGCACCGTTCCACATGGGCACCGCCATCTTGACATCACGGACGCATAGCATCCGGACATCACATGGCGGAAGTGACGCTGTGAGTGCGCAACTAGCACCTCACGGTGTCTCTTCCGGGGCGCAGAAAGAAGCGCCATTTTCAGGCTTCTTTTTTGCTGGGTCCAGGAAATGCGCAGTTTGGTCACTGCGGTTCCTGGATGCAGCAACCGGCAGCGCCGGCAGACCGCCGATTTCAGGTGGTCTGTAATGCGCCTATGCTTCTATTAATGCAGGTTAAAATAGCATGCACTTTCATTGCTGCAACATTACACTGCTGGGTCATATTTAATTTATGATCAACAGTAACCCCGTGATCCTTTGTGCTTGTAGTTCTCCTGAACTATGTATTTCCCACCCTATATCTGTTCATTTGGGTTTTATGGCCAAAATATAGAATTTTGTGTTTGACTCAACTGAATGTCATTTAATTAATTTCTGCCAAATATTCTAGTTTTTCTAGGTCCTTTTGATTTCTGTTCCTGTCTTCCAATGTGTTAGCCATCCCTCATAATTTTGTCTCATCTGCAAACATCCAAGTCATTGATAAAATGCTTATGAGTAATGTTCCTAGGATAGAATTTAGACCTCCTTCCACTTTGAAGTGCAGCCATTGGTTATGAGTTTCTGAGCACAGTTTTCAACCAATTATGGATCCATCTGACAGTGTTCCCATCTATTCCACAGTTGGTTAATCAGGACATGAGAGAGGGCCTTTTCCATGGCTGCCCCTATGCTGTGGAGCTTCCTGCCCAGGGCGACCAGAATGGCCCCCTTCTTGTTGGCCTTCCACCTGCAAGTTAAAACTTTTTTTATGCAGGCAGACTTTTTAAAACAAAGTGTTCTGAAAGGACCATCTTAGTGTGTTGTATCATTTCAAAAGTTTTTTTAAAAATCTCTTTTTAACTGTATTTTTATTCTTTTAATAAGTAATGTTTTTAAATATTGTAACAGTGTAATTCTGTTTTAATGTATCAGTTTTCTACATTTTAACTGTATTGTTCTTTTAATGTCGTGAGTTGTTCAAGGTCCTAGTTCTGGGAAATATTATGGTTGACCTTATCAAATGATTTGCTGAAATCCAGATAAATGATATCCACAGCATTCCCACCATTTACTAAACTAGTGACCTGATTGGAAAAAAAAATATAAGATTAGTTTGGCAGGATTCATTATTGACAAACCCTTCCTGGCTCCTACTGATTGCTGAGTCGTCATCTTGCAGATAGACTGCTGCATATTCTGTTCACATATTTTCCCTGGTATTTTAAACTAATTCTAAATAGAGTTTATGATCTCCATTCTGTTGTCTTGTTTCTGATGTCAGCCATTGCCTACTGTATTACATGTGCTATCTACTAAATTTTTTTTTAATTTCAAGATACTATAGCTTTTAATACAGGGATGTGTTATGCTGTGTGGAGGGGCTGTCCACACAGGCTAATAGAAGTGGCTCTGCCCCAGTTCAAACCCTACCTGTTCAGACTATGCATATGGCTTAAGTGGGAGGAACCCAGACACAAGCCATGCTCTGAGGCTTAACACTGAAGCAAAAACGCATCCCGTTTTGCTCTGGTTCAAGATGGAAAGAGCAAACTGTCACACCAGTGTGTGACTGTGCGTCAGTACAGAAAGTAGGGAAGAGGCCAGTGAGGTGCTGGTGCCATTGTTCTACATAACTATTTTTGTCACCCAGCCATGGGTTGATAACACAAGCACATGAGTACTTAGCTACATCATAGACCCGTCACACCATCAAACCAGTGTACAGCCTGTTAAGTGAAATGACAACAAACATGTCAGGTCACCAACAGTACAATGGATTTAATAAATATAATAACAAACTGGCTAATCCATCAGGGGGCTCTGGGGAATGGTGGAAAAGAGGGATATATTGATGGGGGGGGGACTCAGTGATCATGCTGTGCCAATTTATCACTGGGTGCATTAACATACTTTATGGGTAGTCTATTGATTGTGTAATCAAGCAGCCAGTTGTGCAGCTGGAATGTCCAATGGGCTAGCAGCTGTTGGCAGAGTTACAATGTGCTTGTGAATGTGCATGTTCAATGGAACAGGAAAAAAAGTAATGTTGTGGTGCTGTTTCTAGCTGTGAATAGCAGTGGGTCTATCCTTGCAGAGTATAGAGGTGGTGTGAAATGTGTGCCAGCTGTTAGCCAGTTGTAGGAGCCAGCAGTCTGGTCAGTGCATCCTCCCTTCAAATGGGGAAACCCTGTAGTAAACTAACGTTTCCCCTCCATCTGCTCAGGCCTTTAGATTACAAACTTAATCCCTATTGTCTTTCTGGAGTCATTAGGTTGAGATGGGTAGGAATACCATAACAGGGAATTCTTCTCCCATTGTTAAATCATGTTAATCACGTGATCAGGGGAAAGATTATCACATCTCTATATGCTTATCCAATTCTTTTTCTGTCTTTAAACAGTAATGGACCCATCATTTGGTATTAATGGAAACTCTCAATAATACCAAATGTCAGGTCCATTACTGTTTACAGATGGGGGAAGAATGAGAAAAATGTGCAGCGGTATGAAAATCTCCCCCCGATCATGTTATTAACACAATTTAACAATGGGAGAAAGTCACTGGTCTCCTCCATGTGGTAATCTCCACAGTCTTCCCAGAAGCAACCTCATTTTCCCTGACAAAAGGATCATGCTCCCACCAGTACTTGCTTGCAAAATGTTTTATGACTGGATGTCTTCCCTAAATACAAATCCCTGAGTATTCCCAGAATGGCTCACTTCTTGGGACCCTCAGCTATAGTATGGCAGAGTTGATGGAGCAAAAGAAACCTCTCTGAAGTTGGTAAAATAGAGAACAACAGCTTCTTTCTCACAATCAAAGATAAATAGATGTGCCAGTCATCCTTCCTTCTCCTGGCCCTATTGGATTTTCTCTTGTTAAAAGAGACAAAAAGGGTCCCATTCACCAAAGCAGTAAACCAGAGCTTTCTACCTATCCTCTGCCGTGTTCCCAGCCAACTCCCCTATCACTTCATCTGGGATCATCCTAATCCAATAACTGTTTTTGTAAATTTAAAGTTAAAGCTATCAATTAATCCAGAATCCCATCATCAGTTCCTCAGAAAACCATCAGAATTTTGTTATCTTGCAAGATAGCACGCCCATTGAGGTTATGATCTCAGATAAAAATATTGATCCCAAAACCTAGCCTGTCCCATGCGCAGAGAGATTCTTCCACTCCTGGTGTAATCCTCAGACTCCAGTCAGAGTCACTCCCGCTTTCTGTGGTCTACTCTTTGGACAGGTAATTATCACTCCTCTGGACTCTTCAAACTCTGCTAATTTCTATATGCTCTGAATGATGTGTCTGACTGAATTACCATGTGTTTGATAGCACTCTTATATATTCATAAATAAAACCTTCTTAATTCACTCAGAACTATAATTCTCTCACATTAGTAGTGGTATACAGAGGTGCAAACAATCCGAAAGTTACCCAGCCTCTTGAAAATTTTAACCTTTCTTTGGGTAGGTGTAATTACATTCAGATCAGTAGATCTGAATTTTGTAGACTGATTAACAAAACTGTGATATTTTCATTTTAAGTCAAGATTTTTCAGTTTCTACTTACTTTAATTCTCTGAAAAGGAAGGTTTCCCTCAAGGTGGTAATTACAGAATACACAGGATGGAGTATAAAAAAATGGAATTGATGTTGTTATATACTATCCTCTAGCCAAGAGGTGCTAAAGTTGCAAATCTACAGATCAAGAATTTTCCCCTGTTCTCCAATGTTATGGTGTTCAGTGATACTTCTAGTCACCAACAAATCATGTCTGCCCACTGATTGTTTGGTTTTCCTAGTCAGTATTTTTGAATTGTGACTTCTGAACTCCATACATCCATCAGTTGCTGGTTTGCCTTCATAGTGCAGATGGCATCCTGGACATCTGTGTTATACACACTCTGATGCCACTGCTTAGGTGCTGGAATTTTTTAAAATAAAACAAGAATGTACATTTCTACCTTTACCTGGTAATCTACTGCCACAACATCCTAAAATCTATCTTGCTTTTCCTGCACTGACACAACCCTTAATATCCAAGTCAAATAAACAGGCACTGTTTAATAAAAACAAAAACAGCAATATTAAGATAAGTAAGTTGAGCAAGATGTTCAGAGCTGGCTAACAATGGAGTGCTTTCGTTAATTAATGTGGTAGTTAGGAAATGCTGGAAAACAATGGAAATAGAATCCAAATGGAATACAATATTCACTGTTGCATGACATATCTTTCAAAAGATTTTCACTTGAAAAGCTGGTTTCTTGTTCATCAGTATAATTAATGTTGTAAGAAAGATATCCCATAGAAGCAGGGGTTCTTTTTTGAAAGATTTAATATTTTTTACAGTACTTTTTTCTTCAGTGTTACACATACATCTGATTCTGAGAGCCAAGATGCAAATAAAATTTCTCTTTACATGCTTAGGATGTCAGGAAATTCAATCCAGATAGGTGTAGCCTTATTATAAAAATCAATGATAATTTTGTGCTGCTCAGTGATAAACTGAATGTTGAGAGAAAAAATAAGTTGAAGATCAGTGGTGCTACTATATGGACATTTATTTATGGGATTAATGGAGTAACTACAATATTTAAACTTATCTAGATGTATTTTACCCTTCATCCAGATAATAAAAATATATTTAATTTTGTTCAAAGTTTTGTCACTAGCTTCTCTAAGGATGTTCATTTTTAGTTTGTCCATGTATAGATTCACATAAATCCAAGAGACGTTAGTGCCCTGTAGCTTAGAGCAGTGTTCTCCACCAAATATAAAATTATTGCAAGTAAGAGTTAGTATTAAAGTGATAATAACCACCTTTGTGGGATCACTAGATCTTCTGGCACTGAGGAATACATTTACAGCTTTACTCCTACCATAATGTGGTATATTGGTATAAATAGTTGTAAATTCCAATTCAGCAAGTGTATTCATAGCAAACTGATATTATTGATTCAAGGATCCAGTTCTAAAAAAGAATTGATGCAATAAGTATATTTATTTATTTAATATAATATATTACTATATAATGGGATGGATTTTTTTACCATAGTCTGTGAGATTAAATCACAATATATAGATAGAATACCTCCATGTTTGTTTATTACCTATTGTTGTTGCTGTGTGCACCTTCAAGTTGTTTCTGGCTTGTGGTGATCATAAGATGATCCTATTGTGTGATTTTCTGGATAGGATCTGTTCGGGGGGGTGGGTTGCCTTTGCCTTCCTCTGAGTCTGAGACAGTGTGATTTGCCCAAGGTTATCCAGTGGGTATCCAGGGCTGACTGAGGATTCAAACCCTGGTTTCCAGAGTCATATTCCAGTGTTCAAACCATTACACCATGCTAGTTTCATTACTTGAGACAACATAATTTCTTGTCTTTATTGATGTTTTTTGTAATATGTAAAACCATCCAACATTGGATTTAAATTTATAAGAGATCAAACATCTCATTTTAAGGCATTTCTTGTTTAGATGGTTCTTAAGATTTCAAAGGTGTGTTCATTGTGATTTTTCTTTGTCCAGAATGCTGTGCTTAATTTACATCCTTTGTCTGTAATGTACAATGCAATGTACATTGCTTAGTATATATGATCAGCAGGGTCTTTGGGGCCATTTTTTCTTCTTTTGAAAAATTGGCATGAAAATGTTAATTTTTTTGTTAACTAAAAAATGTTTTGTTCCTAAGACCTGATTTTTGTTTATATTGTGTGGCTGTGCCTTGGTTGGTTGAAACCATAGGTAAGGCAATAAAAATTAACTATGACGCAGGACAGATGGTTAAAAAAAAGACGGTCTCCTGGCGCATAGTTTTGGTCCATGGGGAAGCTGCAGCCTCCAGACCCCGGGACTTCCCTGCAGACCAAAAAGAAGCCACAAAAAGCCAGTTCTTCTTGCAGCACGATTATGATGCCACAGTGCACCAATGGCGCACTCATGACATCATAATGGCACCGCAATGCCCGGACGCATGGCATTTGTCATGTAATGATGGTGGTGCCCATCTGTACAGGGCACTGCCATTTTGACTCCCTCATCATGTGCAAGGGGCTAGGGGTGTCTAGAAGCGCCGCCCCTCACACATAACGAGGGTGTCCTGTCACGCCTGTCTGGATTGGGCCAATATATTGCCGATGTCTATATTTTCCTTTGAGTCATCAAGAAAATATTCAGCTAATCTGTATTGTCTTTCAAATTCTCAGTAATAATAAATTCCACTGATTGAATGGATCTTCCCAAATTTGGAGAGTTCTACTTAGGATCATCCATAGGCAAGACTCTCTTTTTCTTTAATCTTTTAATCTTTTCCCCACACCCTGAAACCAACACTCAGATCAGTGATATAGAATTAATTTTGTCTACACTTTTATTATATTATTTAAAACGGCAGTGAGCATAGAAAATATCATCCTAAATAATGTGTGGGCTTCTAACAAACCTGAGACTAGGCATTAATAACACAATGCTCTCCAAAGCACAAGGGCCAATACCACCTTGGTTCCAAGAAGTTGTCTTTAAAAAAAAATCAAGCCAGAGCCTTCATAGTCCTATGATGAGCTGCCTGTGTAAACATCCTTTCCAAAGAAAAAGGAGTTTCAGGGTGCTCACAAGGGTGGTGCAAGCCACTCTACCCAATGCACACTCCCTGACCCGAGGGTGACCAGCCTAAACTATGACACTTTTTCCACCATACAAATAAACAGCAATTGAAGTGCTCATTACAAAGTCCAAAAGGAAAAGTTCACTTTAAAATGCCCATTGACTTTAATTAATCACATGAATTTCTGAAAATATCTAGTTCCACCACAAAGACAAAGTGAGCCCAAGCATAATGTTTCTACTTGAATAAAATAAACAGGGCAAGTTACATGCTCTCTGGGTCAACATAGTTGCCCTTCTGCACTGTGTACCCTTTTCTTCTTTTAATCAGAGCTTCCATCAAAAATGGATGAATGACTTGGGTGATCTCCTATGCACCAAATACTAAGTGATACACAAAAACTGCTCACAATTTCACGTTCATTATCCTGAATGACTGCATCTGTTCAAAAGAGACTTATGAAATGAATAGAGAGTTAATCACTGTGGTTATGTTGCTTGCTAGCCAAACATTAGAAGCCAGCTCCACAGCTGGTATACATCAACATAGTTTTACTGAAATCAATAAAGCTGTTCCTTCCTACCCCTGTGCAGGATCTGCTCTCATACAGGCAAGTGCTTTCTCATTGTTAAATGTCTGAATAGTTAATGTTAATAAGAAAAGTCACAAACAGCTGTGGTAGGTAGTTCTGAAAATAGCTGTCAGATGATTAACAGGCCAACATAGTATAAAATGCTTGCACTGCTTTACTAGAGAAAGTGGAGATAGAAATGTGAAGCCACAGTGCTACATACTGGCCTGTTACAGACTACCAAAATAAAGCTGCTTCGGGTCTCTTTGGAGGTATGCTGTTTAAATGATGCATGGGTCCTAAGAGTCCGGAGGTCGCGCCAAAGCCACACTCCATTCCTAAGCACTGGAGTGCAGCTTTGGTGCAGCTTCTGGATTCTTAGGATACATGCATCATTTAAACAACATACCTCCAAAGAGACCTGAAGCAGCTTTATTTTGGCAGTCTGTAACAGGCCACTGTGATTATACAGAGAAATCAATTATATTAGGTCAGAGCTAACAGGCTGTTAACCTGTCATGTGCCAGATATATTTGTCCAAATGTCACAATTTTTGACCCTCCAGCACTATTTGACTTTCACAAAAGAAAAAAAAAGTTTATTTCTTCAAATTTCAGGCCACACATTCAAGCTATGATATTCAGAGACATAGCCATATTAGTCTAGAATATCAGTATTCACCTTTCATAGCTTCTTTCACACAGTTAGAACCTTACACATGAGAAATGAAAGCTAAAACAGAGCAGGAGAGTGGCAGCTTTTGCCATGCCTCTCTGTCCGTTGTTGTATCGCTTTCATTATCTTCCAGAAGGGGACAATTGTAAAAGTGTGAACTTTGTCATGCTGGAAAAAATCAGTTTGACAAAAGACACGCTTTTATTACTGCTTCTCTCAGGAAGAGAATGGAAGTGTTATGATGGCATCTGGAGAGGCACAGAAAAAGATGCTATTCTCCCACTCTGTTTTGGCTTTGTTTTCTGATGTGATAAGGCTCTTAGGAGCTGTACAGACCAGCCAAAAGGGCTGGCGTTGGGGTGGAGTGGGGGCATGGTGACTGTTAAAACGCTTTTGATGTTGCGCAGCGCATGAAGCAACATGTCAACATTTGGCACCAGATTTTCTGCCTTTGTGACTGTGTCAGCAGCTTGTGAGCTGGAGAAACACCTTTCCCTTTCTTAATGAGCAAAGAGACACTGTAAACCTCTCTCAGATGAGGTTTTTATTCTTAGAAGAAGCTCCATTGTGTACAACAATATATACATTGACACCAACTACCATCCACACTAGTAACAACCCACTCTGAGGTAAAATGTTTGTCACTACTCTAGCAAGGGGTCCATGAGGCCTACTAGGCCTTGCCTCTCCCTCTGTGTCACAAAGGATCCAGCCTCCCTGCCTCAGTGACTTTTAAGACTGGTGACATTCTACAGTACTTTACAGCACTTGCTGACTATCTTTTTGATGTCACTTCTTATTTAAATGCCTAATCATTATGGCTCACAATCTTTAATGCCTGGTTACTATTAAAACCCACATTGTACATTTTCCTTGTGACTCTGTATCTCAACAATGACTGCATACTGCACAACCTGACTCTACCCCCAAAGTGGTGTCACACTGCCTGCCCACCCAGATGGTGGATGGCATCATGACATTTCTTCGGTGCAGCATTTAGACACACTGTGCTGAAGAAACTGGGAAGAGCCGTGCAGCAAAGGTGCCCTTCTTCTTGACCAAAAGGAAGAGCACCCAGTAAAAAACTGGATCAGGGCTGCAACATGCCAGTGCTGTGGCCCTGAACTGGTGCTCAAAAGGGTGGTGGCAGGCCACTCCTTCGGGGTGGTTGTTTCACCCCTTAGTCTCAAAAGTGCTGAAAGATCCCTTTCAAACTATGATACTGTAAGCAATTGGGGAATTTTAGCAAAAAAGTCATCTTAATGAACAACTGTGGATGATAAACAACTGTCCAAGATATCTCTTTAGAACTAGAGACAGGATATAATATATTGATATACTAACTTGCAACAGTAACTTTCTGTTACTGAGGTTATAACTGAATCCCATTTTTAAAAAAAAATAGCATAAAAAGTGGACATAAACCTGTTTTGCTATAATGAGTAATATTTTCTAGTGCTTTTAAATTTTTATTTTAAAGGGCATATTAGTGGCATCTTTACAGAAATTTTTCAAGTTTTGTACCATTTCCCCCCTTAAACAGTCCCTGATGTTTGAAGAGTGAGTGAACAGAATGAATGATGCCAAGACCGAGTAGGAAGCAGAAGGAAGAGAAGAGATTCAGCAGATTAGTGCCAAACATTAATTGCAAAAGTTGATAGTTACATGTTTTAAGACAGCTTTCCCCAAACTCAAAAATTGTATAGGTGTTGTCCTACAGCATCCGAAGCCAGCAATGAAACTGTGAGATTTTTATGCCACTGGAAATTAGTAACTTAGAAAAGGCAACTTTAACTCAATGGCTCTTTGGAAGGCATCTATAACTAAGTATAGCAGCACTCTCTGGTGGCAATAACACCAGCTCTGAAGCAGGGAAAACCATCACCCTGCAAGGAAAACACCACAACCACCAAGAGCCTGCAGAGAAGAGAGTCTCACCAGTCACCTCTGGCCCTCTTCTACAAGGCCGCTGACTGTTGGCCTGGTTCCTACAGAGGACATCTACTTACTGTCAGGAGCAGGCTCCAGGTTCCACTCAGGACTATTCAGCAACACCTTCCTCCCTCCTTAACAGGGATATAGGGGGCTGCCTGGGTGGCAGGCTTGCCACTAGGAGGAGATGCTTCAGGGGTGATATGAGGGCGAGGGCCAATTACTTTGCTGGAAAGTGGAAAGAAAGTGTTATGTTACTCTTTTTCTTGTCATAGCTGCCTTATTTCCTATAATTATCGTGTTTTCAGAGAGTTTGGAAGGAGTACCTGCCATTGGAATTCGAACAGGTATGGGGAGATATAATATGGGGAGAAAAACCCATCAACAGAGAACTTGAGAGAACCATAGAGTGTTGGTTGTCCCTAAGCAGTCCCACACCTCAGATAGCCTGGATAGCCTTGGCAACAGGGCCCCTGAGCTGAAAATGCTGCTGCTCAATGCCAGGTCAGTGAATGGGAAAACACCACTGATCCTGGACTTGATCCTGGATGAGCACGCTGACCTGACTTGTATTATGGAGACCTGGCTGGATGGATGTAGCTGGGAGGGCTAATCTCCCCCAGCTTTGTCAACCAGGGTTCTCTGTACAGCAGCAGGTGAGAACTGGGGTTGGAGAGGTAGAGTTTCAGTGGTCTATTGGGATTCCATCTCCCTCACTAGGTGTCCTGTCCTGTCATACTGGGTATGAGTGTGTCGATTTAAAGGTGGATGGCCAGGACAGAATAGGGATTCTGTTGGTGTATCGTCCACCCCACTGTCAACAGTCTCCCTTACTGAGCTTACTGAGCTGACTGAGTTGTCTTGGCAGTGGTGATGGAGTCTCTATGGCTGATTGTGCTGGGGGACTTCAACATTCATGAGGAGACTGCTCTGTCAGGAGTGGCTCAGGACTTCATATCTGCCATGACAACCATGGGGCTGTCACAAGTAGTATCTGGTGCCACCCATTTTGCTGGACACACTCTAGACCTAGTTTTCTGTGCATGACATGATGTTCATGATCTGGGTGTGGAGGAGCTCTCAGTAGTTCCGTTGTCATGGATAGATCATTACTGAGTGGGGTTTAGACTCAGTGGAACTTAAAGCTTCTGTGGAGGTGGGGGGCTGATTAAGATTTTTTTTCCAGGAGGCTTATGAATCCAGGTGTATTCCTGGTGGTTCTTGGGAATTTCCTGTTGCCTTGGCAGATCATCCTGTCAAAGCCTTGGCTGAAATCTGGAACAGAGTAATGGCCAGGGCTGTGGACACAATTGCTAATAATTGGCCCCTCTCATGGAGTGGAATCAAGTGGGCACCCTGGTTTACCAAGGAGCTGATGGTGATGAAATGATTGGGATAGAAACTAGAGCGATGATGGCAGAAGACTCGGAGCAAGTTCAACCGATCACCTGCAAGAGCTCATCGGAAAGTCTTTGCTGTGGCAGTGGTGGCAGCAAAGAAATCCTTCTTCGGGGCCACCATTGCATCCGCACGGTGTCGTCCAGTAGAGCTATTCCAAGTGGTTAGAAGTTTTTTGCATTCTCCCCCTCAAAAGCATTATACAAACCACTCAGAAGCCCACTATGAAAGGTTTGCACAGCACTTCGCAGATAAAATCACTCGGTTCCACTCCAACCTGAATGCAGTAGTTGAAACAGCTCTGGTGGATGTAACCTTGCACCTTCTTGCCCAGTGTTATTGGATACGTTTCAACTCGTGCAACCTAAGGACGTGGACAGAATCTTTGTATAAGTGAGAGCCACCACATGCATACTGGACTCATGCCCATTTTGGCTGTTGAAAGCAGCCAGAGGGGGACTGGCTGACTAAGAGAAGTAGTGAATGCCTCACTACAGCAAGGCAGGTTTCCAGCTTGTCTAAAAGAAGCTGTGATGAGGCCACTATTGAAAAATCTTTCCTAGATCCCACCAGGCTGGAGAACTATCGGCCTGTCTCAAATATCCCTTTTTTGGGCAAGGTGTTCGAAGATATGATGGCCTCCCAGCTCCAGGATGATTCTTGAATGAAACAGATAATCTAGATCCATTTCAATCTGGCTTCAGACCTGGTTATGGAACAGAGACAGCTTTGGTCGCCTTGGTGGATGACCTATGCAGAGAACTGGACAGGGGGAGTGTGTCCCTGTTTGTCCTGCTGGATCTCTCAGCAGCTTTCGATACCATTGACCATGGTATCCTTCTGGGATGCCTTTCTGGGGTGGGACTTGGTACTGGTCTTTCTTGGAGGAATGGACTCAGAAGGTGGAATTGGGGGATGCCTGTACAACTCCATGGCCTGTGGTGTCCCTCCTGGTTCTGTTCTATTCCTCGTGTTATTCAACATCTACATGAAACCGCTGGGAGAGGTCATCCAGAGTTTTGGGGTGTGGTGTCACCAGTACATAAATGACACCTAACTCTATTTTTCCTTCCCATCTGATTCCAAGGAAGCTGTCTCTGTATTGAACCAGTGCCTGCTGTGAGTAACGGTCTGGATGAAGGCAAACAAATTGAGATTTAATCCAGCCAAGACAGAGTGCTCCTGGTCAGTCATAAGGCAGATCAGGGAATAGGGATGTTGCTTGTGCTGGATGGGGTTACACTCCCCTGAAATCTCATGCTAACAGCTTGGGTGTGCTCCTGGACTCCACTGTGAGCCTGGATGCACAAGTCTCAGCAGTGGCCAGGAGTGCGTTTACACAGTTAAAACTTGTGCACCAGCAGTGCCCATTCCTTCAGACACCAGATCTGGCTACAGTGACACATGCCTTGGTTACATCCCATTTAGACTACTGTAATGCACTCTACATAGGGCTGCCCTTGGAAACTGTTCAGAAACTACAGCAGGTGCAAAATGCTGCAGCTAGAGTGTTGACTGTGGCTGGCTACAGGGATCATGTAACCCCCTTGCTTGAACAGCTATACTGGCTACCAGTCTGTTTCTGTGTTGAATTCAAGGTGCTGGGTTTGACTTTTAAAGCCCCGAACATGAAGTCAGGTTGGCCCCCTCTCTGCTCTCCTTCTTCCGGCACATTTTTATTCAGGCACATGTTTGGTGTCTAGATTCTATTTGAGTGCTGTTTTAATGTTTTATTGTTGTTGCTTTGAATTAGGCTATTTTTATCTATGCTTTAGTTGTTAGTAGTGTTTTTTAAATTGTTGTACTTGTATTTTGTACTTGTATTTTTTCATATGTTGTGACCTGCCTTGAGTCCTACCGTGGGAGAAAGGTGGGATATAAATTTTGGAAATCAATCAATAATAAGTATGTCCCTTGCAGGCAATGTTTTTATTCAAAGTATTATATGCTTTATCTGTAAGTCCTATAGTTCTAATATTGATGGTAATATTTAACATCAATGTAGTTTAACATGTTAAAACCTTTCTCCACCCAGTTTAATGGAAGTGGAGTACACCACTGAGTTCACTAATGGTTCAGCACCAGATAATCTGATCCTGGAAGCTAAGAAGGGTCAGGTCCAGTTACTACTTTGATGGGAGGGATGCCAATGAATACCAGGTGTTGTAGGCTATATTTAAGAGGAAGGAACTGGAAAAA
Source organism: Sceloporus undulatus (assembly GCF_019175285.1). NCBI lineage: Eukaryota > Metazoa > Chordata > Lepidosauria > Squamata > Phrynosomatidae > Sceloporus > Sceloporus undulatus. The sequence goes on along the minus strand of NC_056524.1, from coordinate 81,950,039 downwards.
TTGCCCCTGCGTATTCTTTGCCTATGAAAACCTTATGCAATTCTCAAAGGTTGACACACACACATACACACAATGGTTAAAAAAATGTTAAACTTTTATACTGATGTTCCAATATCTATTCAATGATTGTCCTGACAACATTAACATTTGTGGTAGGTCACCACTAAAGAAAATAAGGATAAAGTTGGGCAGATAATATTGCCAGCAAAACAATAATATCTTGCCTGTAAATCAGAATATTTTTCTAATATGATGACCAAAAGATTTCATATGTATTCTGCACCCTGGAATATGTTTCTTTGGTTTTATTATTCTCCCACACTTCCTGCAATACAATAAACAGAGTAAAGGGTGATGTGTACAGCACACACAAAATATTAACAATGCAATGGACACAATGTTAGAATTATTAAACATGTTTCAAATAAAGTAATATTTTCCAGTGGGAATGAACAAAGGTGACATTCTCTCTCATCCACTCATTGTGATACCTATCTCATTTATTAAGAAACTTATGCATTTTGATAATTCTTTTTCAGAAATGTATATAATTAAATCTCACCCATCTACATATGCCAAATTCAATAGGTTCCACTATTCCCAAGTTACAGAGGACTTTGTCTTACCTGTCCAAAGTATAGAAGTAAAAAAATAAAAAAATAAGGATCCTGTTAGATAGAAAGTGCAAGTATCCCCAGTTCAGCACTACAAACACAGATGAACATGAAGGGCATGAAAGCCAGACCTTTAAGACCTAACTGTACAAAATCATTTGCTTGGATTAGCAAACCAGTCTGTATTCTCTAGATCGAAATGCTTTACTCTCATTTTTTACTAGTGTACTTATAAATTATGGAAAGTTTTTATCTCAAAGAAACAAAATTCTCAGCCATCCTATTTTTCAAACAACATTATTGCAGTGAAGTGCAATATATGATATATGATTTTTGCACAAATTATTACATTTAATTTAACCTTTTCTTACAGTCATTACATATTACATAGCACCAGTGGCAGTAGGAGGCAGAGTGGAGGAAGAACACCTAGAAACCACCCCCAATATCACCAGCCTCCCAGCAGCAGCGGGAAAGGAGGAGCCCTGAGCGAAGAAGCCCATAAAAGCAAGCCCAGGAATATCAGCCCTCTCACACTGGTGGCAGTAGGAGGGAGAATGGAGGAGGAAGACCTAGAAACCACCCACAACATCAGTAGCCTCCCAGCAGCAGTGGGGAAGGAGAAGCCCCAGGCACAGAAGCCCATAAAGGCAAGCCAGGAACACAAGCCATCTCTCACCAGAGGCAGTAGGAGGGAGAGTGGAGGAGGAACACCTAGAAACCACCCCTAACATCACCAGCTTCCCAGCAGCAGTGGAGAAGGAGAAGCCCCAGGTGGAGAAGCCCAGTAGGAGGGGGAGAGTGGAGGAGGAACATCTAGAAATTGTCCACAACGTCACCCCTCCTCGCAGTGGTGGTGGAATGGAGGAGGAGCCTAGGATCACTCCCCGGCAACACCAGTTCACCAGTAACAGCAGTGAGAGCAGAGCTTGGGTGGAAAACTTAAAAGCTGCCCCACTACAACTCCCCCTTCACAGTGGCGGTGGAACAGAGGAGGAGCCCAGGGACAACCCCAGTAAAATCGGCTCACTCTCTCCCGTAGCATTAGTAGTAGGCCCAGGAATCCTTGTCAATTGTTGAGGAATATATGGAAAGAGGTGACCTTAAGCCATCTCCATAACTACTAGTAATATTAACACTATGGTTATGGACAATGTTATGAATGAAGGACAATGTTATGAATGAGCGGCAATTAACACTGTACCCTCAGGCTCCTCACACTA
>NC_056524.1:81762391-81948192 GCF_019175285.1 Sceloporus undulatus | reverse complement strand
TAAAATTTCTGGCTTCATGCCTGTAAGTCTACTCCAAAGTACATTTTGCTTGTTGGTATTGACTTTGTGAGTCTCTGAATTCTTCCCTTTTTCTTTTTCGTCTAAATTTTTTAATTGGATGGACATCATTACAGGAAGTGTATATATCCTCTCCTGTCTGTGGAAAGCTGATTACAAGTCAGCAATCAGTTTACAAGCATCTTCCGATCTTTGGTGGCCTGCAACTGTTTTGGGCTACCACTGGTTGTGGCTGCTTCAGTCTGACAGCAGTTGTATAAGGCAGGTCAAACTATAATCGCTTTTTGATTTATCAGGGACAATAGTGTCATCTCACAACCCATCCTTCACCACTCAAGCTGTCCTGATCCCTCTGAGCTTATCTGCAGTTCTCCTAGTAGACGGGCAAAATGACTTTCCCAATATTTTTCTGTGAGCTAATTAAGCTATGATAGAAACTACAGGGCCAGGGGGAGAGATGTGAACTGAATGGGCAGTCAAGAACCATTAACTTTTGATGTGCTCCTCGTGAAAATGAAACTTGCTAAGAGAGGTACTACTACCACAAAGAGGAATAACCTTTCCCCTCTCGAGAACATTGTCTTGCCACTGGAAAAGATTTAAAGCAGATGCACATACACATACATACAACTGCAAAAGTGCCAAAGTTCCATAAAGCTGGAACTGGCAAATCTGCCCATCATGTGTAACTTGTTTACTTGCATGTTTTCCATAATTTCGCTGAGTTCTATTTTACAGAATCATAGAATTACAGGGACTCTATTGCTCTGTGAATCCAACTTCACAGCAGGCACTCAGCTAGAGCATCATCAGCTACAAGTTTTATTTGTCGAAGATTGCTTCTTTCTGCATACAGGCACATACACCAGGCAATGTTTCTGTATGCAGTGGGGAGAAAGCTATGGAAATTATTTATCATCACAGGTGAGGACAAAACAGTCAAATATTTACATGCCTGATGTGTACACGCAGAGAGAAACAACTGCACAATTCATATTTTTAAACTGCCCGGTACTGCCAACATTCAACCAAGTATGAAATCTGATAGATAACTGAGTTCTGACCACACATTAGTCTTCGAGGCATCATGGGAATCATTTTGTACAGAGATTTTCAAAAATTTAATTCTTCAAATCATCCCTGCTGTAAAGGACTCTTTCATGTCAAGGAGTTTCTGCCTGTGGTTTTCTCCTACACAGCATGTTTACCTCACCTGTTTCTCACAGCTGGAAGAAATCTCTGCTGGCAACATGAAGGCAGGCATTGAAAATCATAAAACAAAACTAAACAAAACAAAGCCTACAGGGGATTTAAATGTAGTGATTTTCTGAATAATTATCTTAATCTGAGTCCTGTACACTTTCTCTTTATGACAGATTCTCCATAAATGGAACAATGTACCTATTTCTTTCTCTAGGTCTAATTCTAGGTCTTAATTGTTATTCAACTATCCTAATTTGTTGAGTGTCACATACTATCTACTCATCTTCATTCCTCTTTCCAATTTCACAAAAAGAGAGAAAATTATTAGCCTGTTTCCAAATGTATTCCCAGGTGCCAAAAGTAATTACTTCCCTAAGAACCTATACCAATGTTTTTTGAAAAACCTGTTCAATTTCAAATTCATGTGTTAATACAATCTTTTGCCTGGGTACAGCAACTCTATATTCACATTATTCTACGATAATGGTCAATAGAAACTATGTTCATTATATGTACATTCTCAAAACACAGAGATATTAAATAGAAAAGCAGTCTGGTGGTTTGGTAATGTGGTGGAGATGCTATTGTTGTTGTTATCTCAGCCTTTCCCCAATACTGGGACTCACAACATTTAAAAAACAGTACAATTAAAAGTATACAAAAATGGCACATTAAAATAGAATTAAATTATTACAATATTAAAACAAATTACATGTTAAAAGAATAAAATACAGTTAAAAGATAAAAATGTTAAAAAATACTTTAAAACAACGCAACACCCCAGCTCATGCTTTAAAAACTTTCTGTTTTAAATGTTTGCCTGTACAGGAAGGTCTTATTTTTTTAAAAAAAATATTATAAAGATTCATACATTGAATATTGATTATTATACAATACATAATTATATATATATATATATATATATATATATATATATATATATTCTTACATTCTATTACAGTTTGTCTAAATATCTGATATCCCACCTCATTGCTCCCCTTATATTCCCTCCAAAGTCTCAGTTCTTCTCATGGAGGTAATCTTCCATCTTCTTTTCTCAATACTTTTTCAATAAATCATTTCCAAATTACATCAGAATCACTTCATTTCTATAATCCCTTTTTACTTTCAATTTGCATGTCAATTTATCATTAATCGCTAATTTCCATATATCTTTGTACCAGTCCTCCAATTCTACAGTTATTTTAATTTCCCAAATCTTGCTATAATTAGTCTCGCTTCTGTAATCAAATTTGTTACCAAATTTTTTCTTCTTTTTCCCATTTCTCTGAGTTATATAGTTATAATAATACTATATTCGGACTTCTATCTATTTTGATATCCATTATACTTTCAATTTATTTATCACTTATTCCCAAAACTTTTGTACATATTTACATTGCCACCCCATATGCATATATGACCCTACTTCTTGACAACCTCTGCAGCAATTTTTTGAATTATTCCTATCAATATTATGTAATCCCACTGGCGTCAAATACCATTTCCAAATCAATTTATAATATTTTTTCTTAATCCGTACGATAAATTCTTAAAGTGTCTTTGTTCCCAAATTTTAGCCCATTCCATATCACTTATTTTACATCCTAATTCTTCTTCCCATATTCCTCTCAAAATATTTTCCCTTTAATTTCCCTTTATTTTCCATCAAAGTTTTTTTAATTATTTTTTAACTTTTTTTATTTAATCAAAACATGAATAACAAATAATGACACATAATAACAAACTAACAAGCATTTTACAAATAGACATTAAGTACATACACACATACATATTATACATATTATCAGTAAATCTCTAAAGCTAAACACTTCCATTGCTTCCAGGAAGCCAATTGGTATCCCTCTTTTTTAGTTTATAGCAAATACTACCAAGAAAAAAGAAAAAAACTGTATTAGTACATATATCCTTTACAGTATCCATATGGGGAAAAGGAAATAAGAGTAAAGGGGAAAATTCATATAAAATTATAAAAATATATTTTCCCTTCAGTTATATCCATTCAATCGTTTAAGCCAGAGTAAAGGAAAAAGATCCTATATTTTAATCTCTTCATTAATTATTATATATATGCTATATTTCGTCTAACTCCCTATTACACTGCTTTCATTCCATCATATATATTTAGACAATTCCATTCTTCCTTAACCATATCAACATTTTTATTTCTCAGGCTGGCGGTAAGTATATCTAGACTTTTAGCCTCCCTGATTTTGACCAACCATGCTTCAGCTGTTGGGGTTTACGGGTTTCTCCAAATTTGGGCATGCAAAATTCTGGCCGTGGTGATCATATACAAAATTAAATGTGAGGCTTCCTTTGCCTTTTTGTTTTCCAAAATTCCAGTCATATTTAACAAAAACAGTCGAGGGTCAAGTGGGATATCTAATTGTAAAAAATTAATCATCAATAACCGTATAGATCTCCAATTTTTTCCATCAAAGTTTTATAGATTTTACTGATCATTCCTTTCAAGTTCTCATTTTCCTCCTTTTCTCTTCCTTTTTGAATTAATTGTTCAAATTGTGTATACTTTTTCCTTTCTATATTCCTTTTCCTCCAATTTTTAATCCATTGTTCTATTTGCATACAATGAAATCATGAGATTTTTATCCCCGTAAATTCTTCCTTTATACTTTCTTTCTCTATCCTCACATCCATCCTCTCAAGTTCTTTGGAAATTTCTGTTCCATTATTATTGGTGTTATTGAATCTTCAGACATTAATTCTTTTTTATATTTAATCCATATTTCTAATATGTTTTTCATAAATGGATTTCCAATTATCTTAATTTCTTTCTTAGTAAACTCCCTAAAATATTCCATAGTCTCATATCTTCTTCCTCTGTATCTAATTCTAATCATTCTAAATCTCTCACACCTAACATACTTTCTATCACATACCTCAGTTGATTATCCTCATAATATCCTCTTATATTAGGAAGGACAGATTATTGGACTCCATATCTTAATGCAATATGTTCATACAAGTTGTGGATATTACAGTCTCAAGAGGCAGTCAGGTATCTTCTCTTGTACAACTTGGTATTCAGCTGAAAATCCCCACAAAATGTAGAACCTTGTTATTACTGTCCTATGTTAATTTTCCCCCTTCAAGGCTTCATTTAGTAATTTCAGAAGATTTGTGTTTCTAGGTTAAATAAAACTCTGAAGATGTGATTGTTGTTGATGTAGTTTTCTTGTTTATATGTTGGTTTAATATTTTAACATAGCTTTTAGACGTGATTCACGATTCAGGGACACAAGAATATCTTAGGCATTCTATTACTAAATGATTTATTCTTTGCCAGCCTAATAAACATTTCCGCATGTCAAGACTGTAGCAGTTCTTGAAAGAGATAGCCAATAAATTTGAGATTTCCCAGGCAGAGGAGAAAAGAAGAAGCCCAACTCTATTATAGTGATCTTAGGCACTGAGTCAAGGAGGAAGAAATGAGATCTTTCAAATGGTTCTTATAAAGTCATTGACCAGGTAATTGTAGGACAGTTAACATGCCTAGCAAAAACACAGCAAGAGATCCACACAAATTGTGTAACAGAGAAAAGGTCATTCCTCCATTTTATCCAATTATGTGATACTTTCATTCTCACGGAAGATCCCCATTTTGTTCTTATAATTAGAAGAAATGTTTGTACTTCATTCAGAGAGATAAATAAATAAAATAATTTGTAACTATCATTTGTCATAGCAATATCAAGCCCTTTGATCATTAATATAAATCTAATGTGCTTACAGACAGTTGGCTTCCAGTCCCATCAATCAAAGGTTGTTTTTTTCAGTCTTTTTTTTCCCTTTCCAAAGTATTTTGTGGATTTCTTTAAAAGAAAAAAAACATGGGATAATAAGGGAAGATACAAATAGAAGACAATATCTTCTGGGGACTGCCAGTTATTTTGTGGACCATTCTCTTGGGCAATTCAACCTAGTTCATAGCCAGAAATGCCCAGGGGCCTAGGAAGGCTGACCCCAAGGAAGAACCCAACAGTGGCAAGAGATTACCTCTGTTGCTCATCTCTGCAATTGGGTCACCTGGAAAATTAATAAAGTTTGGTACCTTCACTAAATAATGCCTCAAAAAGGTCACAAGCGCAGCATAATATACTGGAGTGACTGCTCCCCATCACTTGTGAAAGAAATAACAGCCAGCTAATCATCCCAGGTATATTTGCAAAGAAATTGTGGCAGTTCCATCTCTTCTACAGATAGAAGTCTTTTGGCATTTTTCACTATTTGCCTAGATGCTTAGCTAGAATCTATGGCCTGGTACAAATGGGCCTCATGGCACATCTTGATGTCATGCTAGGGTTGCCTTGGGGCATCAATGACAGATGCCCCGCAACCCTAGAATGTCTTCTGTATGTCAAAATGGCGGTGCCCTGTACAAATGGGCACTGCCATTTTGATGTGATGGATTCCTAGCATCTGCATGTCACAGCACCATAATGGCATCGTGAGTGCACCATTGGCGCACTGCGGCATCATTATGCACCGCAAAAAGAACCCGCTTTGAAGTTTTTCCGCTGTGGCTTCCTCGCGGAGCAAACCAGGGTGCCGGCAGATCGCCCTTTTTGGGCAGTCTGTACTGGGCCTATGTCAGTAAAGTAGTCCAGAGATAATAGAAACAAACTATTTATATATTAATGGATTAAATATTTATATTACATATAAATATAAATTTACTTTATTGATTAAATTAAAGTTACTTCAATCTAGCCTTCTGTCTAAAGATCTAATTTAAAACTATATAAAATTATGTAAATATATATATTAAACATATATTATTTAAACAATGTAACAACTTTAAAATATAGATTAAAACCATGTACATGTGAGTGCTTGTGTAAAAACAATCCTGTCCCAAACACTTTAGATGAACAGCCATGCTTTCACTTGGTGCCAGAATTACAGTAATGTCAGTCCTCATAGGGGAGGGTTTTCCATCACAGGGATGCCACAGTAAATAAGACCTTCTTCTCCATCTTCCAAGAGTGTATTGCCCTGATTGATGTGACAAAGAGAAAAGCCCATTCAAGAAATCTCAGTTTTTGGATAGGCATGTATATAAAAAAGCCAAAGCTACATGGAAGCTACAAAGTTTCTGACATGAAGGAAGCATTTTAAAATGAAAAAAAAAATGTAATTGCCTGAGGAACAAAACAACAAGTGTACATACATGACACTAGGGCCTGAACAGACAGACCAAAATAAAGCTGCTTTGGGTCACTTTGGAGGTATGCTGTTTAAATGACACATGCATCTTAAGAGGCCAGAAGCGGCACCAAAGCTGCGCTCCAGTCCTTAAGGCTAGAGCGTGGTATTGGCATGGTTTCTGGCCTCTTTGGATGCATGCATCATTTAAACAGCATACCTTCAAAGTGACCTGAAGCAGCTTTATTTTGGCCTGTCTGTATGGGCTCTATGTTTAGATAAATTATTGCAGAAATCATCTTTGCTGCATGTCTCTTGTTCTCCCCCCCCCCCTTCTCTGTGTACGAGGTCAGAAGTTTTGCCAGGCCCTGGAGCAATTCTCATTTCCATGAGCATTACATCTGTCTCAGTCAAGCTGGGTTTGTTCAGCTGCTTTTCATCCACATAATTATCTCATCCAGGTACTGGGACAACAGAATCATCACAGCAGCTGCTTCTCTTAGGTAAGAACAAGATATATAGCTATACAGGTCCTGCCAGTGCATTGTTGTCACCAAAGCAGATAACATCTTGCTATTTCCATATCATCTTAGAACATATGCAGAAGATGAGCACAGACTGTGATCATCCAGGGAAAGGAAGCAGCTGTAACCATGATTGAGAGAAATGAGGGGAAGCCATTTATTTTGACACTGTCTTGACTGCTACAAGAATTGCATATAGATCAGCATCCCAATGTGATTACTTAGTCTCCTTCTAGTTTATCTGTTCTGAAGGAAAATATGAATATAGATGGTTTGCATTCTCTTTTTGCAGTTATCCAAGTAACGGGCTGGTAACTTCCCCATATGAATCCTAAACTCTCTTTGTGATTGTTAACCATTAATTACAGGGGATCATCCACTTCTAATATTAAACATCACTTCAGACAAATAAATGCTTAGTTTTATTTACATGATCTTATATTTGGTTTTTTTCCCTAAAATTTTGCAGAGTGGAAGAGAGAAATATGTTTTCTTTTTCTTTGCCGAGAATAGGATAATAACTGGTGCAAGAATTGTAACAGATTATGGTGATATACAGTACTGTATATTCACAAGAAGAATAAAATGAAGTCCTTATAACTCATATGAGGTGAAGAAATGTCCACATAAAAGCTTCTAGCTGAAATTCCATACTTACAAGGGGTAAACCCCATTGAACTTTGTGAGGTCACTTCTAAGTAGGATTTTATGGTGTTACATGATTAGATCCCCCTCCCCCCATAGATTGCTGTGCTTCGCATACTTCTGAGAACTGTAACAGGAGTTTTAAGAGGGAAAAGAAAATCCAATGGACAGAAACTAGAATTGTTTTGAAATAAAAAGTTATGTGGTTTATAAACCAAGTAGTTCTTGATGATTCAGCCCATTGTCCTACAGAGGAAAGATAGTCTGGCCACAAGATAACAATGATGCCCTTTTCCTCAAGGTTGTGCAAAAAATATGTTCGGGACAACTAAGATCCAATCTGTGTATTCATTTAAGAAGTCAGGATCTGGTCAGTTTGTATTACAACATATGAAGATCTAATTCCTCAAGCACCTTTAGTCCATTTTGAGAAGTTTAAAACATGCATTTCCATTTACTCCATAGGTTGATTCTGACTACCTGATGTCCTTCAAAAGCTTCAGTAATCACATTCAGAATAGTATAAATAAGTGACCGATATTTATTATGAACATGCAGGCCTGCCCATGTCTGTGTTGGACTTGGATACTTTAATGATTAAGCAGGTGGTCTTCAGTTACAGTCTCAGAATTGTAAACTGTATTTTTATGAACGAATCTATAATGATATTCAGTAATGATGAAGTAGCTTTTTTACTATTAAAGACTTAATGGCATTTACCTAGCAACCTCTTAGCAGCAGATATCTGTGATTACGCTCACTGTATTCTGCTTTATATAATTAACAGAAATCTATTTTATCTTCTTTCCATTTCATTGTCTTAATATGAAAAAAGCACTGTCTGCTCAAAATGCTATTATCATATTACCAAGCAGGAAGCCAAATAATTTTCTACACAGATTCAGTTTTCAGGAATATTATGCCACACACCTAAGAGGGAAACCTTTGCATTAACTCATATCTGCTCCTTAAGACTTATTCTGCCTTTTCAGACACAGAAGTATATTAAACGTAAAGCAGAGCTCACCTACAAAGCAGCAGTCTAGTGTTAATTTTCTCCTTCACACAATTATTTATGTTGTGCATTTCTTGCTTGTTCCCCAGCCTGGTACTCTCTCTATCATTCCTGACATTCAGCTACATTGTATATGGGCCATGTTTGCCTAGTGTCTCTCTTTCTCTCTTCCCCAAAATGGTATTTTCCAGTTCTTTGGAACTGGAAAATACCATTTTGGGGAAGAGAGAAAGTGAGACACACAGAGAGAATTTTGTATTTATATACATACATGTTTCTGAGCTACACTTCCTGAAATGAGGAACTAGGGATAATTTTTTTCCTAACTGTTAGGTAAGGTTCATAAATGAAGGAGAGAATGTACATAGTAATACCTGATAAATGACTTTGAAATTTGATCTGAAGTGATAACACCCAGGCCAGAGAAGGAAGAACTCGGTGTGGACTGCAATTTAAAACAGTAGTCTTTGAAAATATAGTTTAATTATTTAAACTAAATTAAATAATTAAACTATATTATGTAGTTGATTGTAAACTTATTTATGTACAATACACAACTGTTTTAATAATAATTAAAAAAAAGAAAAAGAAAATATAGTTTAATTATTACAGAAAAAAAAATAGAAAATACCACCAAGACAATTGAAAAAATAAATGTAAAATACATTAAAAAAAAAACACTAGGCAAACATGGCCAATAAACAGTGTTGCCAATTTCCAGGAAATTTCCCAGAAACCGGGAAATTTTAAACCTTTCTGGGAAATTTCTGGATTTGCCAAAATTTCTGGGAATTTTCAGGGAATTTAACCTTCCTGCCCAAACATACCTTCCCGCCTACCTGAAAACTGCTCAAAAATAAATTCCTGCCCCCCAAAATAGACTGGAAATACCTTCCCACCCAAAAAAAGCACCTGACATACCTCCCATCCCAGAAATCCCGCCTCCTTTAGCCTTCCTATAGTGCCTTGCAGCTCCCAGATCCAAAAATCCTGCCCCCCTGACCCAGATGTCCCGCCCCCTCCCAGGAATTTTGGAGGCATTCTGGAAAGTCAATCAGAGGATTTCCTTCAAGGATGATTGGGAACACTGCTAATAAACCCCTCCCCCTTCCCGAGTCAACTTCCCACACTTAACTGACTACTGTTATTTAATTTATACATAAAGTTTTTCCTCTCTGACTTTAACTTAATTATAAACACATTCTATTCCCATATACAGAAAAGAACTCATTCTTAGATCTCAAAACTTAAAATTGCACTAACTTCTTTTCTTTTCTTAATGACTTCTATAAAAGGCTGTCAAACCAGTTAAAAAAACAAACAGTAGTCTTGTGGCACCGTAGACACTAATCAATTTTGTTATCTTGTAAGCTTTTGTAGATACTGTCCACTTCATAAGATGTATGAAGTGTTAGCTCAGCAGATAGTTGTATATGTACAGTTTGTAAATATAAGATCAGAAAAATCTGAAATGGATATCAAGGCAACTTGGTTCTAAGTGATAATACCAACACCAGAGAAGGAAAAACTCAGTACAGTATATGGTTGGTGGTATAGAACAAGAGACCTGTAGCACCTTAAAGATTGATCAGTTTTATTATCCCCAGTTCTTAATTGTCAACTCTGAATGTCATTAATTTTGACTCTCCATTATTGCTATTTTTAAAAACTAGCAATGCTAGGTCAATAATATGCGCATGGAAGAAAAACATCAAACCTCCCCTCCTACAAAACACACACATATCTGAAATGCACACAACTGTGTTTTAGTCACTGGGAGATTTAATCCATTAATGCACCCATTTGAAAAATGCACAAAACAATGCATACATTTTTTGTCTGTGTTAAAAGTCCAAACAGAATAAAAATATAGCTTAGAATTCTGAGCTTGGTGATAGGGACACACTTGGCAGACCTGTCCATCCTCAGTGGTTACTGAGTGGAAAGTAATTTTAGATTGACCAGGATTTCCCTGGAAATGAGAGAGACCGAGTGAAACAAGTTATACCTCCCTGTTACCTTGGTCCTTGGACTTCTGATGGTGATGGTCATCCTTGGATTTCTTGTGGTGGTGAGACTTTTGAATGTATTTGCTATCAAAACTGTGCTATTTGAACTGGCAAAACTAGCTCTGAGAATCCCTTGCCAAAGAAAACCGTATGAAATCCATGGAGTCACTTACCCACACCTACTCACTCCTTCATGATCCACTACTATAACCCAGATTTTTTATTTATTTTTTAAAAGGTCTTTAGTCAGAAGGCCACTATTTGGCTTTTTGTTGTAGTATCAATCGCATACCCACAGGAAATTCTCAATAAAAACACAGTAAATTTAGGTAAGATTTTTGTTGTTCTATAAGCAAACCACATGACACTTTGACACAGCTATCATGGAAAGAAAAGCCCTCCCAAAAAACAAAGTTATCTCATACAAGGTCTATAATTGCTACTATAGGCTCAGAACTTTTCTAAGAATTTAGGATGTTAATTCAAGGAGACTACATTCTAGCCTACATTATTCTACATCAGCTAACAGTGCCTCATGATTCAGTCATAGTCTTTTAAATATTAAATCCAGGAAATCAGTTATAATTTATAAGCTGTTTCATAATAACAACCATTTAATTCCCTCCCCTTTCCACTTTTCCCCCACAGGTAAATGTGTCTCTGATAAATATTTTTTCCTTGCATGGTCCCCTAGGCAAATCAGCCCTTCAGCTGAAACACAAAATAAACTAAGTCTAATGGGCTGTATCTAGTCTTTGACATGTTTAGAGTAAAGTAGATCAATTGAAATCAATGCAGTTACATCAACCTGGAAAATATACAGAGTTAGCTGTGCTGGCCATTTAGAAAATTCAAACAAAAATCCACCAAACAGTGATACCTTTATTGGCCAACCGAAATGCACAATATACTTGTTGCAAGCTTTAGAAGCTCCACTGGCTTCTTCATCAAGCAAAATGTTACAAACCAAACAGGAGGGGGGTAACTGGAGATGTTAGTAAGATACCTGCATTTTGTTATTTCTGTCCTTTATTCAGATGGTATGAGGAGGGTAAATTTTGCAGGCTGGCTCCTCCTCCTTCTGGCCAAGTGGGAATTGGATGTTTAACAAAATCCAGGAAATTTAAAGTCCTCTTGCAATCCAATTTGCCAACAATCTCAAGAATTTGATCAGGAGGGCTTTAAACTGAGTTATTTGTGGAAGGGAGACAGTACTCTGGAAGGCAAAAGGGCTGGAGAAAATAGTCACAGGGGCTGTACACACAGGCACAGCAACCAAACGGCACAGGAATGCTGCACAGCAAAAAAGGAGCCACTTAAAGAGGCTCCTTTTTGCAGCGTGATAATGGCTGTGTCACAGCTCTTATGACGCCGCTTCCTGTAAGAGATGTGTGGGTGCTCAGACGCCCACACGTCGTCTACACACCCTCTGTGTGAGTGGTGCCACTCTATAATGGTGCTGCCCGCATGTCATACGGCTTGCGAGCATGCGGTTAGTGAGTGGTGCCGAGCCCTACTATCACTGCCAGGACACCGCTTCCTCGTGGTGGGTTCCGGGCCAAAGTGTCATAGAAGGAACAAGGCAAACAGTGCAAGGCCCTAACAGTGAGAGGGAAAAAAACTTTCACAGGCAGCAAGTAAAGGGCACACATTGTCTTCAATGTGTCTATACTAATGCAAAGAGCATGGGAAACAAGCAAGGTGAGCTTGAACTCCTATCACAACAAAGCAAATATAATATATGTTTTAGCTATTTTATTGAATTAATAATAATGTCTGTTTTATTGATGTATTTTATATCTGTACTGTGTTAATTAGTTGATGTAATCCTGCCTTGAGCTGCAGGAAGAGGTGGGAAAATACAAATAAAAATTATTATTATTATTATATAGGTATCACTGAAACCTGGTGGAATGAGTCTCATGATTGGAATACAGAAATACAGGGGTATAACCTTTTTAAGACAAACAGGCCAAACAGGAAAGGAGGAGGAATACCATTATATGCCAGGGATATTTAGACCAGTGAAGAAATCCTGGACATCAATAGTGAAATCCAGATGGAGAGCATATGAATAAAAAAGACAAGGGAAACAACAAGGATGTTATTGTGGGAGTCTACTACAGACCCCCAAGTCAGATGGCGGAATTGGATAATGCCTTTCTATAACAGATGACCACACACTCAGAAAGGAGAGATGTAGTAGTGATGGGTGACTTCAACTATCCTGATATTTGGTGGAAGTCATATTCAGCAAAATCCTCAAGGTCTAGCAAATTTCTCACTTGCTTCAAAGACAGTTTCATTGTCCAAAAGGCGAAAGAGGCAACAAGGGGGGTGAGCTATTTTAGATCTGAATCCTACCAACGGGGATGAATTGATTAATGGGTGCAAGTGGTGGGATCATTAGGTGGAAGTGACCATGTTTCCTGGAGTTTGTTATACAGTGGAAAGGAGAAGCCAGGCATGTCAGATGCACATCTTGTGTTAGGAGAGATGATTTTAGTAAATAGAGAAATACTGGAGTTGATCCCATGGTCAGGAATACTAATACAATAATAATGACAATTTTTATTTATATAAACCACCTCTCCCTGCGGATCGAGGTGGGAGACAGCAACAATTTAAAATTACAGTTAATTAAAAACATTCTTATATCATAAAATCTTAAAAACACATCAATAACCTATACAGGTACTAAAGAGAAGGGAGTTCAAGATAGATGGGAGTTTCTCAAAGCGAGATACTGAAGTCACAATTTCAATAGTTCCAATAAGAAAGAAAAATGGGAGGTGTCTTAAGTACCAGGATGGATGACTAAGAAACTTTCAACTAAGTTAAGTTTTTAAATAGAACAGTATAAGAAAAGGAAAAATGGGGAATTGCCAAAGAGGAATTCAAACAAATAGTTAGCTGCATGCGTAGGGGTAAAGTCAGAAAAGCTAAAGCGCAGAATGAACTCCAAGCTTGCTAAGAGGTTAAGAACAATAAAAATGGCTTTTGGGGGTATGTCTGCAGCAAAAGGAAAAAGAAGGAGATAGTAGGGACACTGTGGAGAAGATGCAAATGCTGACAGGGGACAGAGAAAGGTAGAATTACTCAACAGTTCTTTGCTTCAGTCTTCTCAGAAAAGCCAAAGGATGCTCAAATTTAGAGAATGGAGGCAGAGACAGAACAGAGGATTTCGTACAGAAGAAGTAAAGAGATAGTACAGGAATACCTGTTTAATCTAAATGAATATAAGTCTCCAGGACCAGATGAATACATCCAAGGGTATTTAAAAAATTGACAAATGTGATATGGGCGGTGCCGCCGCCGCAGTTGCTCCGTAAGGGCAGCCGTCAGCCACACCGCGTGGCTCCCTTACGGAGCAAAAAGAAGCTCCAAAATGGAGCTCTTTCTGCGGCGCCTCTGTGACGTCGCGAGGCGCCAGGGCGCATTCGGACGTCACAGGCACCGCAACACTTTCGGACACACAGTGTCCGATACGTAAAGATGGTGTCGGCGTGTGGAATGGCCGGCGCCATATTGTACGGACAGAGTCCGTATAGACCCAGGGGCGTCTAGAGACGCCCCTTTTTTAAAATGGACGTCCTGCGAACGTCCCAAGTGCCAGTTTGCAACCGCCCATTGGGACCATTGGCAATAATCTTGAGAACTGCTAGAGAACAGAACGCCCCAGCAGACTGGAAGGAGAGCAAACGTTGCTGAGATAGCGGGGTGTGTGTGTGTGTGTGTGTGTGAAATAATACAATGGACAACAACTGGCAGGAAAAGGCCACAACTTTATTATATAAGCAAAAGAAGGAAAGAGAGGGTTGACCTGAAAGCCTGAGCCTGGATCTGTCATCCCCCAACCCACATTGGTAGATGAATTGAAAAAGCCAAAAAGCAATTTAGGCTCATCATAGAAGTATAGTGTCTAAATCAAGGAAAGTAACAGTGCCATTCATTCTACTTTGATCAGGTCTCAGCTGGATATTGTGTCCAACACCATCTTGAGGGGGAGAGGCCAGGCCTGAAGACAAAAGCCCTCTCCAACCACCATCTTGAGGGGGAGAGAGGCAGGCCTGGAAGACAAAGAGCCCTCCTCCAACCACCATCTTGAGGAGGAGAGAGGCCAGGCCTGGAAGACAAAGAGCCTCCTCCAACCACCATCATGAGGGGGAGAGAGCCAGGCCTGGAAGACAAAGAGCCCTCCTCCAACCACCATCTTGAGGGGAGAGAGGCCAGGCCTGGAAGACAAAGAGCCCTCCTCCAACCACCATCTTGAGGGGGATAGAGGCCAGGCCTGGAAGACAAGAGCCCCCTCCAACCACCATCTGAGGGGGAGATAGGCCAGGCCTGGAACAAAGAGCCCCCCTCCAACCACCATCTTGAGGGGGAGAGAGCCAGGCCTGGAAGACAAAGAGCCCTCCTCCAACCACCTCTGAGGGGAGAGAGCCAGGCCTGGAAGACAAAGCCCCTCACTCACCATCTTGAGGGGGAGAGAGGCCAGGCCTGGAAGACAATGAGCCCTCCCCTCCAACCACCTCTTGAGGGGAGCGAGGCCTGGCCTGGAAGACAAAGAGCCCACCTCCAACCACCATCTTGAGGGGGAGAGAGCCTGGCCTGGAAGACAAAGAGCCTCCCCCTCCAACCACCATCTTCAGGGAGCGAGGCCTGGCCTGGAAGACAAAGAGCCCTCCTCCAACCACCATCTGAGGGGAGAGAGGCCAGCCTGGAAGACAAAGAGCCCTCCTCCAACCATCATGAGGGGGAGAGAGGCCAGCCCTGGAAGAAAAGAGCCTCCCCTCCAACCACCATCTTGAGGGGGAGAGAGGCAGGCCTGGAAGACAAGAGCCCTCCCTCTCAAACCACCATCTTGAGGGGGAGAGAGGCCAGCCTGGAAGACAAGAGCCCTCCCCCAACACCATCTTGAGGGGGAGAGAGGCCTGCCTGGAAGACAAAGAGCCCTCCTCCAACCACCATCTTGAGGGGGAGAGAGGCCAGGCCTGGAAGACAAAGAGCCCTCCTCCAACCACCATCTTGAGGGGGAGAGAGGCCAGGCCTGGAAGACAAAGAGCCCTCCTCCACCACCATCTTGAGGGGGAGAGAGGCCTGGCCTGGAAGACAAAGAGCCCTCCTCCAACCACCATCTGAGGGGAGAGAGGCCTGGCCTGGAAGACAAAGAGCCCTCCTCCAACCACCATCTTGAGGGGGAGAGAGCCTGGCCTGGAAGACAAAAGAGCCCTCCTCCAACCACCATCTTGAGGGGGAGAGAGGCCAGGCCTGGAAGACAAGAGCCCTCCCCCCAACACCATCATGAGGGGGAGAGAGGCCAGCCCTGGAAGACAAAGAGCCTCCCCCTCCAACCACCATCTTGAGGGGAGAGAGGCCAGGCCTGGAAGACAAAGAGCCCTCCCCTCCAACCACCATCTTGAGGGGGAGAGAGGCCAGGCCTGGAAGACAAAAGCCCTCCTCCAACCACCATCTTGAGGGGAGAGAGGCCTGGCCTGGAAGACAAAGAGCCCTCCTCCAATCACCATCTTGAGGGGGAGAGAGGCCAGCCTGGAAGACAAAGAGCCCTCTCAACCACCATCTTGAGGGGGAGAGAGCGGCCGGGAAGACAAAGAGCCCTCCTCCAACCACCATCTTGAGGGGGAGAGAGGCCTGGCCTGGAAGACAAAGAGCCCTCTCCAACCACCACTTGAGGGGGAGAGAGGCCTGGCCTGGAAGACAAAGAGCCCTCCTCCAACCACATCTTGAGGGGAGAGAGGCCTGGCCTGGAAGACAAGAGCCCTCCTCCACCACCATCTTGAGGGGGAGAAAGGCCTTGCAATTTTTTGTATTTTATTGCAATTTTACTGTACACTGCTATGATCATTGCGGAATAGCGGTCTATAAAATAAATAAATAAATAAATTCAAAAAGGATGTTGAAAAACTGGAGCATGTCCAAAGGAGGGAGACTAAAATTGTGAAGAGAAGGTTAAGAGGTGATATGATAGCCCTATTTAAATATTTGAATGGATGCCATATTGCTCTAGAGCAGGTACTCTAGAGAACAGGACCCGGAACAAAGGATGCAAGCTCCAGGAAAGGAGATTCCACCTCAACATTAGGAGGAACTTCCTGACAGTAAGGGCTGTTCGACAGTGGAACACACTCCCTTGGAGTGTTGTGGAGTCTCCCTCCTTGAAAGCCTTTAAAGAGAGGCTGGATGGCCTTCTGTCGGGTATTCTTTGATTGTGATTTCCTGCATGGCAGGGGGTTGGACAGGATGGCCCTTGTGGTTTCAACACTTTGATTCTATGACTCTATGGTTCTATGATTTTCTCATTCCTCACAGGAATGGTCTGACAGGAATAGAAACAGATTGGAGTGCAAGAGAACAGTCCTGTTGATATGCAAATAGACTTTAAATTTCCTGGATTTTGTAAACTCCCAATTCCCACATGGCCAGAAGGAGGAGGAGCCAGCCTGAAAAATTTATCCACCTAATACCATCTTAACTGAGGAAAGATAGAACAAAATGCAGGCATCTTATTAACATCTCATTTTTTCCCTCCTGTTTGGTTTGTAACATCTTGCCTTATGATGAAGCCAGTGGAGCTTTGAAAGCTTGCAACAAGTATAATGTGGAATTGGGTTGGCCAATAAAGGTATCACTGTTTGCTGGATTTTTGTTTTAACATCAGCCTATTTCATTTTAAAGAGTCATCTTGCAATGAGATTCATATGAATCTCATCTCATAAAATCAGTTTGTATTTGATATGTCCATCCTGTAACAACGTAAATGTGGCAAAAACTGATGATAAATTATTGGGGTTTACTTATCTGTATTATAGAAATTCATAAAAAAAGAACCATAAAATAAGTAAATATGATTATGCCCTCTTACACAAATGGAGAATAAATATGCAGCAGTGTTACATTCTGCATCTGTGTTTGCATTCTTCTCTATTAGAAAACTGTGGACAGATGGCAATGGAATCATATGTCACTTATTTGCTTCATTGAAGATTATACCAAATATATTAATCAGAATTTCTTCTCATTCCAGAACTGTTTGCCCTTAGAATCTAATTCGTTTATCTGCTACCGTCTTGCACCAGATGTATTTAATATTCACAGTAGTGAGGTAAATGCTCAACTATTTCATTGTTGTTTTTGTTAACTGCCTTGGAATTGATCTTGACCCATGGCAACCCTGCGGATGAGACATCACCAAGACTCCCTGTCCTCCACTGCTTCGCTTATTTCCTGCAAATCCATACCCATGACCTCCCTAATAACTCCATCCATGGTTTTCCTATGTTTCTACTTCCCTTAACCTTTCTCAGCATTATTGTTTTTTGGAGCATATCCAAAGGAGGAAGACTAAAATGGTGAAGGGTCTGGAAACCATGTCCTATGAGGAATGACTTAGGGACCTGGGGATGTTTAGCCTGGAGAAGAGAAGGTTAAGAGGTGATATGATTGCCCTGTTAAATACTTGAAGGGGTGTCATATTGAGGAGGGAGCTGACTTGTTTTCTGCTGCTCCAGAGACTAGGACCTGGAGCAATGGATGCAAGCTACAAGAAAAGAGATTCCACCTCAACATTAGGAAGAACATCCTGAAAGTAAGGGCTGTTCGACAGTGGAACACACTCCCTCGGATTGTGGCGGAGTCTCCCTCCTTGGAGGTCTTCAAACAGAGGCTGGATGGCCATCTGTCGGAGATGCTTTGATTTAGATTTCCTGCATGGCAAGGGGTTGGTCTGGGTGGCCCTTGCGGTCTCTTCCAACTCTATGATTCTATGGCCCGTTACAAACGAGCAGGAAAGTACGTGCTCAGCACGTGCTAGGGTTAGAAAGGGGTGTCTCTTCCAGACGCCCCTAACCCTAGTACAGACTGAGTCCGTACGAAATGGCGGCGGCCGTTCCACATGGCCGCCGCCATCTTGACATAGTGGACGTGCTGCGTCTGCACATCACACCCTGGAAATGATGCCGTGAGTGCGTGCTTCGGCACTTGCAGCGTCTCTTCTGGGGTGCAGGAAGGAGCGCGATTTTTGTGCTCCTTCTTTGCAGTGTCCGGGAACCGCGCCATTTGGCTGCTGCGGTTCCCGGACGCTGCAACCGGCGGCGGCAGCAGACCGCTGCTTTTTGGTGGTCTGTAACCCGCCTATGATTCTATGTAATGAGTTCTCTCTTCTCAAGATGTGTCCAAAATAAGACAGCCTAAATTTTGTCATTTTGGTTTCCAGGGAGATTTCTGTCTTGATCTGCCCTATGACCCATTTGTTTGTCTTTTTGGTTGTCCTCTCAATCCTCAGCACTCTTCTCCAGCACCATATCTCAAATGAATTAATTTTCTTTCTATCTTCTTTCTTAATTGTCCAGCTCTCACATCCATACATGGTAATGTATGATTCCAACTTCTATGCTCAGTTGTAAATCTTGTATATCTAGAATATTTTCTAGTTCTTTCATAGTCACTCTCTTGATTTCCTGGCTCCAAGCCCTGTTCCTGTCAATGTTTGATCCCAGGTATGATAATTGTATAAGTTGAACAGGTAGGGTGATAAGATGCAGCCTTGTCTGGACCCTTTGCCAATTGGAAACCATTCTGTTTCTCTGGCACGTTACAGACTGCCAGATTGCAGCGGTCTGCTGCCGCCGCCGCTTGCACCGTCCGGGAGCCGCAGCCTTTAAACGGCGCGGCTCCCAGATGCTGCCGAGAAGGAGCGCAGAAATCGCGCTCCTTCTGAGGCCCCAGAAGAGGCGCCACAAAGCGCAAGGGGCGCATTTGCGGCATCATTTCTGGGGCAACACGTGTGGATGCAACGCATCCAGCACGTAAAGATGGCGGCGCCCATGTGTATAGGGCGCCACCATCTTTATGCCCTCGTCCCGTACTAGGAGTGAGGCCGGTGTGGACACTAGGTCTTTGGCCAACCCCTAGCACGTGACGGGGGCATATTAAAGGCCCGTCTATAACACGCCTCTGTGTTCTGTTCTGACAGTAGTGTCTTGTCCTGAGTACAGATTCCTCATCAGGACTATCAGATGTATTCGTACTCCCATGTCTTAAGGTCGTTCCGTAGCCTTTCATGATCTATGAAGTCAAAGGCTTTGCTGTACTCTATAAAGCACATGTGGAATTTCTTCTGGAATTCCTTGGTGTGCTCCATTAGCCATTGTATGTTTGCAATGTGATCCCTAGTGCCTCTTCCTTTCCTGAAACCTGCTTGAACCTTTGGGATTTCTCTCATGCAAAGTCGAATAATTCTAGTTGTTTTCTATCTGCTGCAGAAGAAAATGAATATTCCTCTGCAATATATTGCCCTTTTCCAAACAGCCTGAACTTTTATGGTGGGAAAACTGTGGATGTTTTTATATAGCATTGTTTCCTATGCAAGATTTTTCCACCACCACTACCACCACCACATGTTTTTCTATGTGAAATATTTTCTTCACAAATTTTTGGTATTATTGAATACTGGAGGAAATGGTACAAGATTGTCATTTATCTGTTAGTCTTTGTGACTACTAAGAAAACCTATTGTTTGTCATGGGAACAAATAATAATAAATGATATTTCCATCTTTGATTCACCTTCCTGATTTGGTGAAACATGCCAAAATAGATACAGGGCAACAACTTCCTGCACTGATCCTCAACTGTAAGTCTGGTTTGAAGGAAGTCAGTGGCATGATAGCATAGCCAATACTATTCTAGACTCCATCAATAAGAGTGTAGTCTCTGAAATGAGTGGTCCCCAAACTGTGCCCTTTAAGAGCTTTTGGACTTCGGCTCCCAGAAGCCTCAGTCATGTTGGCCAATAATCTGAGATTTTGGGAGCTAAAGTCCAAAATCCCATAAAGAGCAGAATTTGGGTAACACTGGTCTAGATCAAGGGATCTTGTGGTGAAGTCTCCCTCCTTGGAGGTCTTCAAATGGAGGCTGGCTGACCATCTGTCGGGGATGCTTTGATCTGGATTTCCTGCATGGCAGGGGGTTGGACTGGATGGCCCTTGATTCTATGATTCTAAGTAATAATACCAACCTATTCTGGTCAGACCTCACCTAGAATATTATGTCCCGTTCTGGACACCTTCAGTACAAGAAGGATGTGGACAAGCTGGAGGGCAATAAAATGGTGGTGGAGGAGGGTGACAAAAATAGTGAAAGATCTTATGTGTTTTTTAAAGGAAAACCTTTAATAAAGAATTTAAAAAAATAGTGAAAGATCCGGTAACCTGCCCTATGGGTATGTTTAGCCTGGAGAAGATACCGTTAAGGGGTGACATATTAACTATGTTTAAATATTTGAAGGGATGCCATACTGAGGATGGAGCAAGCTTGTTTTCTGCTGCTCCAGAGACTAGGGAATTTATCGTATGTAATTTTCACACTGATCTGGGCACGGGGCGAGATCGGGCTGGAGTGGGCTAAAACTGATTTTACCACATGCTGCATTGCCACCCAACCATCACCTATTCTCCAGCACTCTAGCAACTGATTATGATTATATATATATATATATATATATATATATATATATATATATATATCTCCTGCCTCTCCCTATGGATCAAGGCAGGAGAACAACACAAGTATAAAATTACAATTAGTTAAAATACATTCTCAAAATAAAAAGAAATTTTTTAAACACAGCAAAATCTTATTCATGTGCAATATCAATATCTGATTCCCCATACATATTCCAAGTGGAGTGTCATCTTAAAGCTGTTATAACAGGTCTGGAGGATAGGCGCGGCAGAAGAGATCCATCTTAAGTGCCTTCTTGAAGGCATCTAAGGTGGTAATAAGACGGATCTCCTCTGGCAAGCCAATATACAATTTGGGAGCCACCACAGTAAATGCCCTGTGGGAAGCAGATCTCAATCTGGTCCTTGGGTAATCCAATAGATTCTTCCATGTTGTTCTGAGAGTGCGGGGCAGATTGTGTAGGAAGAGGTGTTCCTTCAAGTAACTCGGGCCCAAGCCATGTAGGGCTTTAAAGGTAATAACCAACACTTTGTACTGTGCCTGGAAACTAATCAGGAGCTAGTGAAGAGATCTTAAAATTGGTGTTATACGGTCAGGCCTAGGTGTACCGGTGACCAATCTGGCTGCTGCATTTTGTACCAATTTAAGTTTCCGATCTTGATACAAAGGTAGCCCCATGTAGAGTGCATTACAGAAATCAAGACAAGAGATTACCAGTGCAAGTACCACTGTTTCAAGGTCCTTTTGGTCCAGGTAGGGGTGCAGTTGGCATATCAACCAAAATTGATACCAGGCGCTTCTGGCCATCACATGTACTTGAGATGATAATTGTAGAGATGGATCCAGAAGACTCCCCAAACTGCGAACTTCATCCTTTAGGGGAAGTGTGACCCCATCCAGGACAGGTTGACAAATCTCCATCCCTGGACTTGGGGAACCTATTGTGATTATCTCCATTTTCTCTGGATTCGGCTTGAGTTTATTTTTCCTCACCCAGCCCATTACCGACTCAAGACAGGTGTCCAGAGAAGAGATGCCTTCCTTAGTCATTGCAACAGTCGGAGACATAGAGAAATAGATATGGGTGCCATCAACATACTGATAACACCGCGCCCCATGTCTCCAGATGATCTTTCCCAGCAGTCTCCTGTAAATGTTAAACAACATGGGGGACAGAATGGCCCTGAGGGATGCCAGATGTCAGCTCTCTTTTAGAAGAGTATGAATCCCCCAGCTTCACCATCTGGAATCTGCCCGATATGTAGGAATAGAACCACTTGAGTGCAGTGCCCTCAATACCCAACTCCCTCAGGCGTTCCAGAAGGATACCATGGTCAATGGTATGGAAAGCTGCTGAGATGTCCAAGAGCACCAACACTTCCCTTGTTGATGCCCAGGCAAAGGTAATCGACTAAGGTGACCATGGCTGTCTCAATGATACTACTGTAGTACCAAAATCGGCCACCAGAGCAATGCTGGATGAAGGGTGATGGTTGGGTGGCAGCGCAGGAGCAAGTTTGCATGCAGTAAAATCAGTTTTAGCCCATTCCAGCCTGCTCTCGTCCCATGCTTGGGATGGCGCAATAATTACATGTTATAAACTCCTAGAACACAGAGCAATGAATTCAAACTACTGGAAAAGTGATTCCACTTACATATTAGGAAAAACTTCTTGATGGCAAATGCTGCTTGACAGTGGAACATCTCCTTCAGAGAGTGGTGGATTCTCCTTCTTTAGGAGTTTAAACAAAGGCTGGGTGCCCATCTTTCAGAAATGTGTATTCCTGCATGGCAGTTGTTGGACTGGATGGCCTTTGTAATCTCTTCCAACTGTATGATTCTATCATCAAGGAAAGCACATGGTATTGTGTCATTTTTGCTCTATGCTGGCTTAGGCTTTCTGCTGCTGTGCATATTGTGAATCAAGTCGATGAAATTAATCAGTAAATCCACAAATAGGAAATCCAAATGCCTATGGATCTTTTATTCATAAAGTTTCTGATTAGTTTCACTGGAGGGCAGAGAACTGAAAGCTAGTTTTAAGAAGTATCAGTATAATGACATGGCTTTATCATGAACCTTACTTAGTGGAAATTCCCCCCAATAAGTGGCTACAGCAATAGTCACCAAACTTTTTTGAGCTACTGTCCCGTTTTCTCTTGGGTGACAACCCTAGTGCCTTTCGACGTGGCGTGTGCGTGTGTGGATATATATATACACACACACACGTGTGTGTGTGTGTGTGTGTGCGTGTGTATGTATATACCCACACACACACGCATAGGGCCTGCTTCAGCATGCCGCCAAAACTCAACTGCGCCCAGGAAAGGCCTCTTCCCCTGGCCACCAGGGCCTAATTGGGCCAGCCCAGAAAGTCATGGGCTGATTTGGCCCATCAGAAGAAGCGAAATAAACCAACAAAAGTCGTGCCACAGATGTCTTCTCCACCTAAGAGGCGGCTTAATCGGCCTTCAGCTTCGGCTTCTCGGCAATCAGCTCCGATTTCAGCCCCGGGCAGAGAGGACGCGTGGGTGAACATACATCAGTCCATTGCAGAGCTGCTTAGAGAATTTCGGAACAACAGGGGCCAGGTCCAACCACAGGCTACGAAAAACAAGCGCTCATGCCACGGGTCTTCATCTAGCAACTCTAGCTCATCTTCGAGGGGTTTCGACTTCATCGTCCATCTCCTCTGCCAGCTTGGTGATCCCGGTTCCTTCCGCTCCACCACCGGTGGCTCACAGCTCTTCTCAGGCCAATAATGATGCAGCGCTTGTTCCTGCCCTCCCGCCTGATGATGCTTCAGCTGTGGTGGGTGAGTGCATACATCCGTCCCAGTTCCTCCAGGGACCATTATTGTCTGGAGGGGACGCTCATCCTGGGCATTCCTTCCTGGGGCATCAGGCGCAGGACCCAGCGCCCAGGTCTCCAAGGGGTTTGGGTCAACCATCAGGCGCTGGGTTTTCCCCAAGTTTTTCCAGGGGTGGATATCCACCTGGCATTCACTGCCAGAACAGGGTCAAAAACAGAGCTAAACAGGTTATTTTGTGGATGTCTTCACCCTGCTCAGGCCAAAGGGGGAGGAGGCGGGGACCATATTGTCCGCTAAATCCAACAAAAAGGGCCCCAAGCCCCCCCCCCGGTGGAGCTCACTTTCCTCTATTGGGTCGAGGGTTATGGGGTTTACATGACCGTGGTCTACATGGCCTACCCCGAAAGGGGCTGGCACCTCATCAGTCACAGGCTAAATGTCCTCAGGTCACGGTCCATTGGGGGAGATGTTGCTGCCATTGCTTATAATACAGCTTTCCAGGTGGGACCTCATCGAGAGTGACATTTGGCTCCTCAAGGTGGGTCCGCATGCCAGGGCCAGGCCTCCAGCCAAATGGCAGGACAAGCGGGACCATATGAGGCTGTTGTGTTGTGCATTCATTTCGGGCAGGTGTGCCTGCCCCCAGTGCGAGTTTGACCACTGTTGTGAGATTTGTTTCGGCCCTCATGCCAGGCTGGCTTGCCCTTGCCCTCCAGGCCCCCACCAGCCCCCCTTTTCATTTGGGACACCCCACTCTGGCAGCTTCCTGACATGAGGGAGTCTCTGACTCCGAATCCACAAAGGTGGGGGGTCCCCAGTGAGCCATCACAGGCTGCCTCGGCGGGTTTTAGCCAGCAGCCACACGAGCGGGCTGTCTCCCTCCTCTGATCAGGTTTCACAGAGGGCTTCAGGATCCCTGCAGCGGGCCCCAGGCTGCCCTCCGATGCTCGCAACTTAAACCCGCCTGAGACATGCCCCCACATCCTCATCGACAAGGTCAACAAAGAGCTGACAGCAGTCAGAGTGGCACCCACACCTAACCTTAGAGTTTCCCCCTTGAGCAAAAAACACCGGCTCATTCACCATCTTTCCTACCCTCCTGGAGAGTCGGTCAATGATGCTATCCCACCTGAGCTTTGCTGTGTCTGCTATGCCACTTTTACCAAGCAGTTCGATTGGTTTGCCCTTGCGGGTGGGGGACCCTCATGGCAAAGTGTGACATCCAGTTGGCCTTCTGGTTGCTACCGGTGCACCCTGATGACTTCTGCCTGCTAGGCTTCAGGGTGCAGGACCAGTGGTACTTCGACAAGGCCATGCTCATGGGTTGTTCTGTCAGCTGTTCTGCCTTCGAGACCTTCAGCACATTCTTTGAGTGGGAGATAAAACGCAGGGCCACCTCCCCCCGGTCACACTATCTAGATGATTTCCTTTTCATGGGCGAACCACACTCCGATATGTGCACTAAGCTCCTGCTCACCTTCTAGGACCTGGCCAAAATAAAAATAAAAATTGGGCGTGCCCTTGGCCCCTGACAAAACTGAGGGTCCCACCACATCCCTCACTTATTTAGTCATCCAGCTTGACTTGGTGGCTGGGACGCTCCAGCTCCCCTCGGACAAGCTGGAGTCACTGCATAGCAAATCAGGGCCGTGCTGACAGCCACCAAAGCTGGAGTCACTGCATAGCAAATCAGGGCCATGCTCACAGCCACCAAGGCTACCTTGTAGGACATCCAGTCCTTGCTTGGACACCACAATTTCGCCTGCAGGGTGATATCACCAGACAGGGCCTTTTGTGCCAGGCAGGCCAGGATCACCACTTAGATTGCAGCCGCCCATCATCACGTGCGCTTGACGTGGGAGCATCAAGCAGGACCTAGCAGTCTGGGAGGGTTTCCTAAGCCATTTCAATGGGGTTTCCATCTGGCAGCGTCCTTGGGAGCTGGGCCAGAGCTACATGCCCACTCGGACGCAGCGGACAGTTTGGGCTTTGGGATCTATTTCCAAGGGCACTGGTGCGCCCAGCGGTGGCCTGACCATTGGGCCAGCAGCGGCATCTGCCGCAACCTCACAATTTTGGAACTCTTCCCTATCGTTGATGCCCTCATTTGTGGGACAGGGCGCTCATCAACTAGGCTATCTGCTTTTGGTGTGACAACCTGGCGGTTGTGAACATCATTAACTGACAGCGCTCCAAATCTGAGAGGATCATACAGCTTGTCAGGCACTTCGTGCTTCGCTGCCTTCAGTGGAACATCACCTTCTAGGCTCGTTTTGTTCAGGTTTAGAAAATATGTGTCAGATTCCCTTTCTCATTTTCAAAAAATCCAGGTTCCGCGCGCTGGTGCCCGAGGCGGACCTCTCACCCACGCCTCTCCCAGAGGAACTGTGGGAGATTGGCAAGCTTATGTGGCCCCTGCCACCCTCAGGGCCTACTACAGGGCCATGGCTAAGCTGCGGGCCTTCTTCAAGTCGGTCAATTGACAGGCCCACTGGCCTATTCAGTCCTAACTGTCCTCCTGTTCCTGGTGTGGTTGAGACGGTTGGACATGCCACCTCGGACCATGTCTGTCCACTTGGCAGGGATATCTTTCTTCTCAAGTCTGAGGGACACCCGGATCCTTGTGGTACCTTCTGGGTCAGGAGGACGCCAGAAGGCTGTAAGAGACCACACCGATCCAACCGGGATGGAGGAGGCCCATCTGTGTCATGCTCCTCAATAATATAGTTGGCCAGTTGCCCTTGGCTTGTGTCTCCTCCTACGAGGCTGACCTGTTCAAAGCTGCATTCATCACTGCTTTCTTTGGGGCTTTCAGGGTGAGAAAATTGGTGACCGCCTCCAGGGCTGATATATCTGGGCGGGCTTTACAGATTGTTAATGTGTCCTTGGCTTTAAATATTGTCTGTTTAGCTCTTCACAGGTCCAAGTGTGATCAACTTGGAAAGGGACAAATCGTTGAGCTGCGGAGGCGGCGTGGCTCTCGCCTGTGCCCAGTTAAAACTCTTCAATGAATTGTGGCAGCCCGCCCCCGGAAAGATGGACCACTGTTCGTTCAGGCCGATTGAACTTTGCTAGCACGCTGCCAGCTGGTGTCGGTATTGCGGATGGCCCTGGGGAGCCTCGACCTGCCGCTGGAGGAATTCGGCTGCCATTCTTTCTGGATTGGGGCTGCCACATCTGCTGCTCAATGTGGACTGCCAGTGGACATTATAAAAAGGCTGGAAGATGGCGGGCTACATTCGCCCGAACAGAGACACTTCCACCTCGTTGGCTTCAGGGTTGTAGGGTTGGCAGAAGGCAGGCTTGCCTTCTGTGGCTGTTGCATAGGTCTTGGATCTGGTGGGCGTGGTTTCCAGGGCTGCGTAGAGCTGGATCGGGAGTCCATCCGGACACGGGGGCGCTGCGAGCGAGGCGGTGTTACCATTGTGGGGGCATCACCAGCACAGTGTCCCCCGTTGACAAGGATAGTTATGCGATGATGCGCAGTTGCAGATATGCAATCAGTCGCTTGAGCGATCGATGGGACATGAGCAGTAACCCATAATCTCTTGCCATCCCGAAGCTTGGCCGTGACCAAGCACTTTGGTTCATCCACTCAGTACTGGGCTGATGGATGACAGATCCAGACCTCATGCATTGGAGCCAACCCTACATGTGGTTATGCTAATAAAGTTGTGGCCTTTCCTCCAACATGCTGTGGTTTCTTTGTGTCCGCGGTGGCGTCCCTCTTAGGCAAATGGGGCCGCCCACCTTGGCGGGATGGCCCGGTTGCCGCTGGGGGAAGCCCCGCGGAGGCTGCAGGCCTCTTCTGGCTCGGGCGGCTCCCAGAAGCCTCGGCAGGGGCCGCTCGAGCCGTGATTGGCCAGGATGGGGAGGAGAGGCGGTACTTCCGCCCGTGTCGCTGGGGACTACAGGTCCCAGCGGCCTTTGCGGGCGGAAGTGCCCACTGATTGGGTGGCGTCATATCCAGGTGCCGCCCGAGATTGGAAGGAGGCCGGGAGGCAGGCCTTGGCTCCCTATGCCGGCCTCCCATTGGCCAACAGGCCTATAAAAGGCCACGAGGCCTCGATGGACGGCGCCATTTTTGTTTGGCTCACCCACCCACCCTCCCTCTGTGGGTTTGAGTTGTTGTCACAACTTTGTATGGCGGTTGCATA
This sequence comes from Sceloporus undulatus, assembly GCF_019175285.1. Lineage (NCBI taxonomy): Eukaryota > Metazoa > Chordata > Lepidosauria > Squamata > Phrynosomatidae > Sceloporus > Sceloporus undulatus. Next base: position 81,920,138 of record NC_056524.1, on the reverse strand, counting down.
GGTGTTGGATCTGGTGGGTGTGGTTTCCAGGGATGCGTAGCGCTGGATCGGGAGTCCATCCGGACACGGGGGCGCTGCGAGCGAGGCAGTGTTGCCATTGCGGGGGCATCACCAGCACAGCGTCCCCCATTGGCAAGGGATAGTTATGCAATGATGCACAGTTGCAGATATGCGATCAGTCGCTTGAGCGATCGATGGGATATGAGCGGTTACCCATAATCTCTTGCCATCCCGAAGCTTGGCCGTGACCAAGCACTTTGGTTCATCCACTCAGTACTGGGCTGATGGATGACAGATCCAGACCTCATGCACTGGAGCCAACCCTACATGTGGTTATGCTAATAAAGTTGTGGCCTTTCCTGCAACATGCTGTGGTTTCTTTGTGTCCGCGGCGGCATCCCTCTTAGGCAATTTCCCAATCACCACAGCTAGTGAAAGACATGGCTAAGGGAGTGAAGTCATGTGGGGAGTTGAAGAGTAGGAGATACCACTTCACAAAGCAACCAGTGAGGCTGTGCAGTGTTTTTTAGGGACCCCAAAAAGATGTTTCATACAACCCTCACCACCACCATGATCCTAAAAGCCACAAGTTCCTTTTGTCTTCCTTGCACTCCAGTATATGACTAAAGTCCACCTGCCACCCCCTTTCCCCCTCACCACCCCCTGGATTGTTTCACCACACATAGGGTGGGCATACCACCCACTCTGGGAATCACTGGGTTCCAAGATAACAGACTAAGCATTTTTTCAGGTTGTTGGCATTGTTTATTATTGGGTCCCCCCACCACCACCAATATATGAATTAAACATACATACAGTGCAAAATGTTTTGCCTCCTGTCTGATTTACATTTTACATTGTATTATTAAGTAATGGTATGCAAGTTAAGTGGCTTTTATCAAACATGAAAGTGTAATACAAATAAGTGTGTAAAATATTAGTATAAATAAAGATTCATAATCATATTGAATTAAAAAAACACATATAGCTAAAGAAAAATGTTTTGCATTTGAGACTCATAAGCTATATACTCCTCAAGAAGTGGTATGTTGTAACAAAATGCTCCAAAATACCAGCTCAACAGTTCTTATGTAGACTTTCCTCTTCCATATGAATTGCCAATGTGGAAGCAAACTGTTGTAATTCTTTGCACAGCTCCCACACAAATACACCTACATAGATGATCACTTGACTTTCAAACTAACAATAGATGTGTTTGCGAAGTTATCACCATCTGCAGAATGAAACTGCATTTCTGATGCAGTAGCACTTATTGGCAAGGGAAAAGCATTAGGAAGTAAAATTATAATATTCTCCTTGCTAAGTAAGGCCACTAAATGATGGTGAATTCCAAATTTTCAGACTAGATTTTTAAGGCTTCACACAAGATTGGTGGTGGTGGCAGTGGTGGTGGTGGTGGTGATGGTGATGATGATGATGATGATGATGATGATGATGACAATGTAGTAACAAGTTTCAAAAACAGGCTTCTAAACACATCAAAGAAGCCATATGATTGAGAGGACAGGACTAGCAAACTACCTCATGGGATGAGGATGAATACCCCATTCAAGCTTCCAATCAAACACCACCCCTGTCATCTTTCACTTCTCTGTTCACTATATGTAGAGAAATGGCAGATGAGGATGGAGGATTCTGCTTCATTGGTTGTCCAGCTAGCAATTCCTCATCTGCCTCTCTCCTTCAGAGCAGCTCATAGATGCCTTATAATCTGTCAACATCACTCTCTCTTAAAGTTAGATCATCAGTGGCCACCATGCAAGTAGCAATCAACTAGCTACTAATAGTCCTTCCAGTGATCAATTAATGTATACTCAGCGATGGAATAGTCACAGCTGGCATTATCCTTTCTGTATGTGAAATGAATGGAAAGAGAAGAGCTTCTGTTCTCTACAGTATCTGTGGAAGCACTCTCTGCTAAGGGTCCACCAAAAGGTATCTTTATCAAACTTGGACCCAATCCTGCCTCCAGCTTGGTTATACAAAGGACCAAGATCTGGATGTTCTTGGGGCATATCTGCCATATCACTTGATAATACTAACAGCTTCACTATTTAGACCAGCGGTTCCCAAACTTGGTTGGGCCGAGACCCCCATTGGGTACAAAAGTCCCGCCTGCCGCCTCCCTGATTGGTTGGGAGGCTGGGAAGGGGCAGGACTTTCGGCCACCTACAAGGCCCAGCGGGCTTTGCGGCCAGAAGTCCCGCCCCTTCCCAGCCTCTCAACCAATTAGGGAGGCCGCAGAGGGAAAAGGGGCAGGACATCTGGTTGCAAAGCCCGCTGGGGCTTGCAGACCCTTCCCCTTCTTCCCGCAGTTGCCTGGCAGCCCCGGGGAGAAGAGGAGGAGGCGGCTTGCCCGTCCCTTCTTCCATACGGGTGGCTGCACCCACGGGAAGGAAGGGAGAGGAGGCGGCAGCCCCCCGTCCTTTCCCCCTTGTGGATGGCTGCACCCGCGGGAAGGAAGGGAGAGGAGGAGGAGGCCCCCCGTCCCTTCCCCCTCGCGGGTGGCTGCACCTGCGGGAAGGAAGGGACAAGAGGAGGGACCCCCCTTCCTCTTTCTGCATGCCTGTGCCAGTGCGGGCACACGCAGGGGGAAAGGGAAAAGAGGGAGCCCCGCCCCTTCCCCTTTTCACCGCCGATGCCTGCGCCAGCACCCACGGGGAGAAGGGGAGGGGGAGGCGGGGGGATTCCCAACCTGGTGACCATCAAAGGGGTCGCGACCTCCAGGTTGGGAACCCCTGATTTAGACACTTATCCAGTACTCCTTATGTAAATCATTTCCCATAAACCTGCAGCAAAATGACACATGGCTCAGCCCTATACACAATCCCAAAACAAAAACTGCCAATAAAATTTCCACAAAACATTCACAGAATGCCTGTCACTGTTGCTGCAGATTTTTATTCATCCTTGTAAAACTTTACATGCTGCACTAATAGAATTTCAGTAACTAGTTCCATCAAACTGATACAGAGCCAGAGAGTTATCCTGGTGTCCTCCTCTCCAGAAAAAAAAGAAAGAACAGAGTGATGGAGATAGGGAGTAGCTGGGATGACTAGTGGAGATAGTGGGGATAGTGAGGACAATGAGTACAGGAGGATAGTGGTGCTGACTGTGACCCCTGCTGTGGGGGGGAATTATTTAAGGCCTTGACTCTGAGAGATAAGTTGATCTGGGCAGATGCCTTGGCCTCCATTTTCATGCTTCCATGATGTTTCTGGTCATTGAGAGCTGATGCATTGGAGAGGAAAAAGATAGTGACTGGAGCAGACACCCAGACCAATGTTTTTGCTTTTGGTGCTGGGATCTTTAAAAATTTAAGTTTAAAAGGAAAAGGTGAGGCTAATGCAGTTGGCCCTTCATATACACAGAATTTTTATACATGGATTCAAGCATACACGGTTTGAAAATATTTTTAAAAAGTATAAATTTCAAATATCAAACCTTGATTTTCCATTTTTTATAAGGGACACCATGCTATGTCATTATATTGAATGGGACTTGAGCATACACTGATTTTGTTATTCATGGGGGAATCTTGGAACCAAACCCAAGCGTATAACAAGGGTCCACTGTATTAGGCCTCTCAGGCTTTGTGGAGTCTGGGATAGTGATGCCATATCCCAGCCTCTCAAATCCAGGCAACTAATTTCATATTATACAAATAATGTTCAGATTATACAAATCATAATTGTGCATACTACAGTGGGCCCTTGCTATCCACTGGGATTTGGTTCTAGGACCCTTCATGGATACCAAAATCCTTGTATGTTCAAGTTCCATTAAGTACAATGGCATCGTAAAATGGTGCCTTATATATAAAATGGCAAAATCAAGATTGGCTTTTGGAATTTATATATTTTTAAAATATTTTCAAGCCATAGATGCTTGAAAACGTGGACTAAAAAAAAATCTGTGGATACAGAAGGCTGGCTGTATTTATGTGTAAAATTTCACATTAATAATTGCAGGATTCCATAATGGTCTGCAAACAAAATGTGGCTGCCCGATTCATTGGGCAGGCTGTGTTGCCGCCGGGAGCTTTGCTGCTGCAAGGCTGCGAACGGGCTTGGTCACGCACCAGTGTGTCTTGTTGGGGTGCTCAGGCCTGGGATTGGTGGCTGGGGTGGAAATGGGAGGGACATCCGCCTCCTGAGGCCTCTCCGGGAGATGTGGGGTCCCTCTCTATGGTTGCCCTGGGACCTCCAGGGCTGCCGATTCGTTGGCTGGCCTTGGGGGTGGGGAGACTTCCCTCCTGGCTCCTCCCACATACTGGCTTATTTAAGGCCATGTGGCTTCCTGCTCGGTGCCATTTGCTGCTCACTGCTGTTTTTGCTTGGTGCCATCTGCTGCTCGGCTCACCCACCCTCCCTCCCTTGGGTGCGTGATTTTTCATGTCACAACTTCAGGGGCGGCAGCATAGGTTGTGAATCTGGTGGGCGTGGTTTCCAGAGCTGCATAGCACTGGTTCGGGAGTCCCTTTGGGACACGGGAGCGCCGAGGGCATGCGTTGTGGCCATTGCAGGGGCCACAGCATGACAGCGTCTCCTGGTGACTAGGGGCTTGATTAAATAGATGCGATCGGATGGTTGCATGGACAGATATATGGCATTCCCTTAGCCCCTAGGCCAACCCAAAGCCTGGCCATTACCAGGTATTACGGTTCATCATACAACAGCGGGTTGTATGATGATCCAGATCCCGACCTCATGCTTTGGGCCAACCCTAATTTGCTTGCTGGTTGCTTAATAAACTTGTGGCCTTTCCTCCATATTGCTGGCTCCTGTTTTTCTTGTAGCGGCGGCCTCCCAGGCAAAAATGTACTTGTGGTTTTTCTCACTTTTTAAAAGAGAAATCTCTTAATGCTTAACACTAAGGAGATTTTATAGTACATCTCAAATACCAAATGTCTTTCCATTGTCATTATAAAGCACATATTTAATCACATAGATTTAGACTTCATGTCTAGGTAGATCAGTTTTGTACCTCTCACTCTCAAGTATTTTAATACCTATGTTTCTTTAGTTAAAGGTCATTTGCCATTTTGGACATTATAAAAGCCTTTTTGTATGGTATTGTTTCTAATTCTATTGGCTGGTACTAAATTCTCTTTTTCTTATATAAAATTATGTCTGATATTTGTTCAGGGTTTTGGAGATGTGGAATTAAAAGACTAATAACAGGAAGCCAAGATTTTGCTGATTCTCTGCCAATAATGGTATAATTTTAAGAGGATCTCAATTTACAACAACACTGAGTCCCATTTCTGTTTCTAGAGTGGGAATAAAGAAATATGCCAGGTTATTTATACATTCAAGTGAATAGGTCGCTATGTACCATCAGCCTCATTATAAAACCAACCTTACTCATGCTGTGTAATGTGACTATGAATTGGAATTTGCAGTGTTTCCTGTGTTAATTATAAAAATACCACAAACAGACTGAACAACTGAAATGTGGTGCAGTAAATGATATCTTTAATTAAGCTATATATGTTTAGTGGTTAAGTTTCACCAATATTGATTCTAGCAATAGTGGCGCTGTAAACATCTCTGTGTAGTAAGCAACCACAGAACTAAGTTTATATTACAGCTGGCTTTTAAACCAGGCACATGCAACTAAACAGTTGGAATGCAATTGCAGTGGGGGGGGGAATGGGAGGAGTGCTAACCCAATATATATTTGCTGCCTGAAGCCCATATGTGCACACACACACATCCTGATTATTTGTTTTGCTTTATTTTTTAAAAAGAAATTGTGTTGCACTACTCAAGAATATCAGAACTAATGCAGAGTTCAACCAGTTTCCTTCTTCTACTCATTGGTCCAATGCTGTTGTCACATGCTGCTATCCATAAGTGCCATACTGTACTGGGTTTAGGCTAGTCTGCTCCCAACCAATAGTTTTAGGCAAGTAAGCAATTGTCTGACATTTATGTGAACTGTTATAACATCTCATGCAAAACTTGGTTTAGGTTTTATAATGACTTAGGGCTGCTGCCACTCTGCAGAATAATGCAGTTTGACACCACTTTAACTGTCATGTGTAAATACTATGGAATTTGGGATTTGTAGTTTGTTGTGGCACCAGAATGCATATCATTGAGTCAAGCAGTTAATGTGGTTTCAAATGTGGTGCTATATTCGCAGTGTGGCAGTAGCCTATGATGCAAAGAGGAATCATTATAGTGTAGAAGAAGGCGGAATAATCAAACATGGCACCAGTCTTTGTGGACATTACTTGCAAACTTCTACTGATGCTCAGAGTTTTGGTTCAAGATCTCTGCAGACTAAAGGCCCTTCTAGGAATCACCTCAACTGATTATTGTGATAAGATCACCCCACATCTTCCCAATGTAACAGGAGAAATGTCAGGAAATTTATTTAATCTAAGAGCTATCACATGAAGTGTTTGCTACCATTATAAACAATAAATATTGTGTAGCACATTGCTTAGAGATAAGACAACTGAGTTTATTCTCATGCAGGTGACAATAGTAGTACACCATCAGCTGGTTATTTACATTGTCCATGGGTGCAGACACTTTTAAAACTATTTTATATATCAGTGGTGCTACTTAAACACTTCAAATTTATCTTAAATGTGTACCAGACTATATATATGCCCCCTCATGCTTTCCTGGTGGAACATTATAATTTGACTTTAGCATTGTAATGTACTATCCTTGTAGTTTCTGCACAGAATTGGAATTGACTTGGAAGAATTTGAGTCACTAAAAGCTCTATTTCACACCATGAAAGTATGCATTCAAATATAAAGGACATGTTGTCCATGAATAAAAATATGTATTATATGTAATCAATGCCTTCAGTATTCCATTTTGAATCATTTTCCCTATCTCTTTTTTAAAATGCCTATTTCTGTTGTATGTCTCCTCAGCTCCTTACACAAGTACATTACACAGTTAAGCTATTCTGTGAGCAAGTGAGCCACTCTCATTTACATGTTAATTAAGTTCTTTAAAAATGGAAGCTGTCCGTTTTGCATATGAATGTGCTAATGAACCATCTATCCTGGAAGGTGTACTGTGTTCCTTACTAACAATAGGAACACTATAACACAGCAATTGAAATACGGGCCAAAATTGTTTTTCACTATCCAGAAAACCCTTACCAAAAGGAGATGTGTGCCATCAGCCAGAAAATGTGCATTAATTAAAGTGTTCATTACAACAAAACAAAACAGAGTACTAATGCAAAAATAATATCAAGAATCTGGACACTTTGGGAGGTTGTCCTGATTTTTGTTTTTGATTTTTGAGATGTAGACATTGGACTGAGGCAAATGTAGTAACAGTGCCCCATTATTATTTGAAATACATTGGTGGTAGATTCACCTAAATATAGTCAAAGATGTTTAGCCCTCAGATCTTATGTACATCTTAGAATTTATTTTATCTTGAAAATTATCTGATTGCTTTTTTGCCTGTTTTCTAACATGCCTATTCCTAATCTTTCTTCCAGTGATGCTTAGGTAACATGTATGGCTTGGGTGGGGTGGGGGGGCATTTTATTCATACAACAAACCTGTGAAATCAGTCGGGCTGAGAGTATGTGTCCTCATATAGATTTCATAATGAAGTGGGAACTTGAACTTGAATCTTCCAAGACACCATCCAACCCTCCATCCACTACTTGTGCCTTTTGAAAAACAAAAACAAAAAAAGTCAGAAAAGAAATAATCTAGACTTTACATTTTGAGATGTGGGTCAATCACGTACATGTTAATATACATACTACTTTTACTGTATATCAGATTTGCAGCCTTGACTTAAATCAGTAAATAGGGTGTTCTATCTAGTTTTAAGGCTCAACTGAGGACTGAGACATGAAAAATAGGAAATACTTACAGATATGCATGGGTCAAACTAGATGTTGAGCTTTTCTTTTCTTTTTTTACTGTGCTGTGCACCCAAATGGTAGCAAAAAGGATTGTCATAGTGCATGATTTTCTTCACCTACCTACCTTGCATGTGCTGATTAGAAGCAAAACATTTGTTAATTCAAGTTTGATTTCTGAGGCTTATGTTTCTTAGAAGAACCAGTTCTGTGAGGTGAAATATTAGTATTCCTTACCTTAATTTCTAGTTTGACAACAAATGTAGCCTTTCCAGGCAATGTTGTACTGCTAATGCATGTTGATAACAAAGTTCCACAAGGGATCAGAAAATAAAAGACAATACAGTCAGTTAAATCAATACTGGTCTGGTACGTTACCAGAAATCATGGTTGGCTGCATTACTACTTTTAAGCATTTAAATCTCATCATCTCTCTGTGCTTGTGTGTGCATCCCAGTGTTTCTGTGTGTGGTCACCTTGACATTGCTGTTTAAAAAGAGGTTATGACAATAGAACAGGTTGGCATAAGCAGAGCTATTCAGTCAGATAACTTGTGTATTAGATGAGGCCAAGTTGAATGCCAAGAGAAGTCTCACTAGGGTTTGCTTTGTGAGGGCATTTTGATTTTAGTCCATCTGCTCTACTGGTGAGGAAATGTTTATACAAGATAATTCAAGATAAGTTGCCTAGTATGTAATATTCTCTTGTTTTGATGAAATGGCAGATTGCTTCTAGAGAAACAGGGAAAGCTTTTGAATAGTAATGGATTCAGTCATGAAAAACTGATTGTGAGGACATTTGGCAAATCTTAGGAATACAAACAAAGCAGTCTTTAAGGAGAAGACAGTCTGTTTTGATTAAAAGAAAATGATAGATGTTGATACAGTCCTGGGGTTTATCTATTCAGATACTTTGGTCTAGGGTATTCAAGTTCAGAAAAAAATGAAGATAAAAGTTTCTTAACCAAAACCTTAACCATTGCTATATTCAGAACCTGTGTGCATGTGCCTTCAAGCTGCCTTTCAATTTAGGGCAGCACCATGAATTTCATAGGGTTTTCTTTGGCAAGGGATAGTCAGACGTGGTTTTGCCAGTTCGCTCCTCTGAAATATAGTCTACAGCACCTGGTATTTGTTGGCAGTCTCCCATCCAAGTACTAACCAGGACTGACCTTGCTTAGCTTCCAAGAGCAAACAGAATCTGCTGCTTTCAGAATATTTAGGCCTATTCAGAACCTACAAATAGATTCATAAAAGGTAGATTCCAAGATTGGGCTCTCTAAGGGAATATCAGAATAACCACATTTTTGTCCAAAGCAAAAGGAAGAAGAAGGAAACAGTAGGGCCACTGCATGGAGAAGATGGCAAAATGCTAACAGAGGACAGAGAAAAGGTAGAATTACTCAACACCTGCTTTGCCTCAGTCTCCTCAGAAAAGGCAAAGGGTGCTCAACCTGAGGAAAATGGAGCAGAGGACAGAATAGGGGAATTTCAGCACAGAATAAGTAAGGAGATAGTACAGGAATACCTGATTAATCTAAATGAATATAAGTCTCCAGGACCAGTTGAACTACATCTAAGAATATTAAAAGAACTGGCTAATATTGGAGCCATTGCTGTGTTCACATTCCTTTGGTAACTTTCCCTGCCCTTTTTCATTGGAAACCTACACTCTGTTTCTAAATGGTCAACTGAAGTTTTAAGTTCTGGAAATTTGGGGAATAAAGAGGAAAAATCACAGAAGTGGGGAATGCTCTTTGGGCATGCCCCAATAGATACGCTCTTGTAATGATAGACATTTCAATTGGTGGGGGAACTGGAAGAGAGCATGTGTTTTGCCTGAAAAAGATTGCAGTGGAGATCTTCCACACGACAAAAATAAAGAAGTTTGACACCATTTCAATTGTCACGGGCCCATCCTATGGAATCTAGGATTTGTAGTTTGGTGTGTTATTCAGTCTGGCCTGTCAGAAAGCTCTGGTGTTTCACCAAACTAAAAATCCCAAGATTCTGTAGGATGGAGCCATGAAAGTTAAAGTGAAGTCACACTGCATTATTTCTACAGTGTAGATGTACTCCTGGTGAAGCAACCGCTGTAGCTTCTGATCAGTGATACTTTATGAATCGTACAGTTACAAAGTTTTCTGGGAGGGCTTGTTTGTGATGTCACTATAATTATGTTCTCCTGACTGCTATGCTTCCTTGGTTATTTAACTTATGGTTTGCTCCAGTTGAAGAAGTCTTCAGAACTCCCTCTCTGTATATGTTTATTTATTGTTAGCTTAAAAAGGTGATCCACCCCCCCCCCCCCATTCTTCTGTTCTGGAGTTGCTTGGACAAGTCTGTTTGTGCAAGATAGCTTAGAAAAAGTTTTTTCTCTCTCATTTTTCTTAGGCGTAATTCAATTGTTTTGGAGCTGCATGAGTAGACATGCATTTGTTCGATATGAAAGTTAATTTTTCTCCTTCAGTTCTTAGGCTTAAATATATTCCAGTGTTTTGGTGAAATCATCACCTGCTTTTGAGTGTGTTGGACTGCCATTTAGGGAATTAATGGGTGTGTGTGTGTGTGTGTGCGTGTGCGTGTGCGTGTGTGTGTGTGTGGTGGGAGTTATTTTCAAAAGACCATTTTCTTCAACATTGCCCACAATTACTGCATGGCTTCTTTCTTTGGGCCTTAGCCAGATATTCCTACTTACAATCATTCTGCATCCCCCCAACCAACATAACTTTGCTCTCTCTGTTCATATTCAAACAGAATTTTAGTCACAATCTTGGATTAAGGCATCAGTTAATAAAGATAAACAGATATACCTTGTTTGGTTGATAAAGCAGAACATAAAGGGTCCTGAAACTGCCTGCCTGGGATTTGCAGAGTAAATTCCCTCTTGAGAGTTTACTATGCCTCCAAGTTACATCAGATGTCTGATGAAGCAAACACTTGATAGCAAGTTTTTCAATAGAAAGGAATGGGAGGATTGTTGAGCTGAACTCGCAAATTGCAAGACAGTTTTAAGAGTTTGGATCAGATTGGGTCAGAACTAATCCAGACCTAAATCAAAGATTCAGACTCCATATCAAATTGGGCATTCACAGCCAGCAAGATTATCATGAAAGCATAGATTAGTAACAGACAATGCAAAATTTTCTGTGGGTTTTCTGGGCTATGTGACCATACTCTGGAAGAATTTATTCCTGTTGTTTGCCTGCATCTGTAGCTGGCATCTTCAGGGAGCAATCAAAAAATGGCTTGACATAAAAGATTTGGAGTTGTAAATGCACTTACAGTACCTTTACACCACTATTTGAAATAGATAATAGATCTACTTGTGTTCAGGATTACGCACATGAGGAAAGGAACACTAAAAAGGAGATAATCCTCTATATATGAATTCTCACAAGACTGATTTTGTATGCTTCTGTATCACATAGGGAAGCTGAACATATAAAAGGGTCTCTCCTTTTCAGAATATTGCCCTCCATGTGAAAAATGCAGCAGTGGAGAGGGTGGATTTAGCCTGCTTCCTTTCTATGCATATTCACTATATACTAAGCTGAATGACTAAATAGGGCCATGTGCTTGTGTCAAACATTTGTCAGATTAAATTTCTTCTAATTTGTGTTTGTACTCAGATAGTGTGGTCCTAAATATGGTTACTCAGAAATAAATCTTTCCAAGAGGACAGTGTAAAAGTGGAAATTATGCTCAAATGGGAATCTTTATTTAAATATTCACAACTGGTAGGCACAACTGGTGGGAACTTAGGCGGGGTACACACCTCCGCTTTGCGGCGCTCTGCCGCCGTCGCCAGTAGGTCCGCGGGAGAGCCGGAGCCTTCACACGGCCCGACTCCCGCGCGGACCGAAAAAGAAGCTCGAAAATGGAGCTTCTTTTTCCGTCGCGTTTGCGACGTAGCGAGGTGCCAGGAGCGCACTCGCTACGTCACAAGTGACGCGACGCATACGGACGCTCAGCGTCCGATACGCAAAGATGGCGCCAGCCATGTAGAAGGGCCGGCGCCATCTTGTACGGACGGAGTCCATACTAGGCCCTTTTTTAAAATGGGACGTCCTCCGGACGTCCCAAATGGCGGTGCAGAAAGCACCAAACAGTGTAAAATATTTTGTATGGCTATAAATGAGAAGTAATGCCATGTTTCAACCCTTAGTAATTACCACTGTATATAAGTGCTCTAAAAACCAGAGTAGCTGTGAGTTGAAGAGAGTGGAATTGGTGTGATGGCTTGGAGTTTGTGAAGTTGTTTGTAGAGAGTGAATTGCTATAAATCAGACAGTGAATGTTGGTGAGAATTACAGGAGAGTTTGTACATAACCTGTATATATTGAAACAAGTGATAAAAGCCTCCAAGGACTTTTGGACAAATCCAACTGTGGAGCTTACTGCACAGGACTTGAAGGGATGGGAATGGAAAGGGAGGTGGGACTTGTGTTACCACACAGGAGAACACTGCCGATGCTGCTGGGAGTCCCCAAGCTGTTCCCGGCAGCTGGTTTTGAAGAACGGTTCAAAATCTTCCTTCAAAATTGGCTTCCATTGAACAGCTGGGGAACGGCTTGGGGACTCCTGGTGGCATAGTTGTCATTCTTCTGTGCCGTAACACACGTTTGCCCCATTCTGTTCCCATTCCTCCAAGTGCTGTGCAATAAGCTTTTGTGTCTGGCTGGTTGGTCAGTGCAACATTGCCAAATACTGCTGAGTTTGTGCTTCCTCACTCTGCTGTGTAAATAGCTACTGCTGAGGTTAAGTGCCTCAGACAATGCTGATAGTCAGCTTCTCTACTGGGCGTAGTTTTTGATTTTGGGGCTGCATGCCTGCAGGACTTAGAGAAGAGAGCCAACATTATTTATCCTAAGGTTAAATAAACTTGACTGCTGAGAAAATAAGTGATTGAGCAAAAAAACCTCAAATAACACCAACACAAATAACTTATACCATCCAATTGTCCCAATTAATTAACAGTCCCAGTTAATTCTCTGTCATCTCACATTTTAAGCTGCTTTTAAAATGTTTCTCCTTCCTCTTCCTATTTGCCCTCAGCCTATTTCAATTGATGCAGAGTTCCAAGTGCAAAAGTAGTTTGCTCAATTCAGAAAGGGGAAGGATCTGGCAAAAACAAACTGCTCTAGCCTTGTGTTCTCTTCTTTATTAATAATTTTGCCACCCTGATCACAGTCTGATATTCTTGGTCACACATGTACTGGTTGTTCCCTTTAAAATGTTTGAGGGTGTGATAATAGCAACAGCATAATTCTCACAGATGAGAAGATATGTTTTGAAACAAATTCAACTTGGCCATGTTCTTCATTACATTATAAGATTCCCACAGTCAAATTTCTGAATGCCCATATGAATCCTACATGCCTTTTGAAGTTTGCTGCTCCCTTCATGTTTCACTTTGGCCTCTCCTAGCTCAATCTTACTTCAGAGTGAGATATCATGAACTGAGAGGTCTTGTCAGTGGGTATCAGGTATAAACATGCTAAGAATCTGAAATTGCAACACCTGGATCATATTCTCTGTTTCTCAAGGCAAATGAGAACAATTCCATGATGAGAATACTGCCTTGAGAGTAAGTGTGTGTGTGTTTTCTTCATTTATCATTTTGGGTCTAATCTGCACTTCAAAAATAATACAGTTTGACAGCACAAACTTCAATGGTTCAGTGCTATGGCATTCTGAGATTTGTAGTTTGTTGTGGCACAAGAGCTCTTTGACAGAGAAGGCTAAATATTTCAGAAAACTACAATTCCCAGAATTCCAAAGCACTGAATTATGTTAAAAATGGTGTAAATACATTATTTGTGCATGCAGTTTAGAATTTGGGGACATGGCTGTTGTTTTTTAATAGCATACTTTGCTTAACTAAGGTTGGTGCTTAACGTATCGTACTTAATGACATAACCAGGGCTATTGTTATCCAAAAATGTGGGGGGACGTGGGGTCCCTACCCAAAATATCAGCTTCTCTTTGGGATTTTGGGGAAATTATTAACTCAAAAGGAGGCATGTGAGAGGTTGGGTAACTATGGAAGAGTTTTATTTGGAAATGTGCAAATATGCATGCAAATATACAAAATCAATGCAACCTTAAGGACCACACAAGGCTAACAGAAAGGATAGGTGTGAAAGGTTGGATAGTGAGAAATCTCTAGTTAAAGGGGGTGATACTTACCAGTCCTGAAGAGGGGTTTGTATAAAAAGCAGCTCAGATGGTGGCTGAATGCAATACTTACAGCAGAGCTCTGGTTTGCAAGCCAAAGCCTCATTCTATAGCAGCATGTATTAGCTGCCTGTATCAGCAAATTGGCTATGTGTGAGGTGGATATTTATATTGACTTGATGATTTCCCCATATAATTCTGGAACAAGTGATGGCTTTAAGTTTTGAGTAGCAAAAGATTGATGGGATGGCTGGATAGGAAAAGTGCAGAACCTGGTGTAAGAATAAACATTTGGTCTTTTAACTGTTCTGTAATGGGATTCTCTCAGTCCTTACTGTAAGAAGATATGTGGAAATCCTGGTGGAGGATGGAGTAATCAGCAAACCCATTTAAGTTTTATTTAGTGTTATCTAGGTCATTCTGGCCAGTATGCCTTTCCCATGTGAAACTTCCTAGTGTTCCAAAGAACATCATGACCTCTTAAAACATGCTTGATACTAGATATGAAAATAGCAGGAAGTGTGTAGATTGTGCTAACACTACCCCTTTAACATCACTACAGCCTGCCCTGATACTACAAAAGGTATCAGATTTTGTCCCTCAAATCCTAGCACCTCAAATATACTGCATTCAGATGTAAAGCTGAAGACTCAAATAGAAGATGTGATATTAAGTGGCAACTTAACAATTCAAATCCATCCATCCATGAAATCCCATACATTATTTCTTGTCGTAAAACTTACATCCATTATCTAATCCCTAAACCTGAAAATCCAAGTTATTGTTTGTTGTGCACAATTTAACTGGAAAACATTTATTACATAGTATCCTACACAATGCAGCTTTTTATATTTCAACAATGGATTTCAATTTTTCATAAACAAGGGGAACTTGTTTTGACATATTGGTGTTTTTTCAAAAAAGTTTGTATTTGAAGTTTATCAGAATTGCCTTTGAAAATGGAACACAAAAATAACAATGTTCTTAGGAATAATAACTTAATCTGCTATGTCCCTTTTACAAGTAACATTTTTCCTCCCATTTTGAACACTCTTTCAGTGTTTTCTCATATTTGTTGTCTAACAGAAGTGAAAATGAGAAGTAGACAAAGGAATCATGACAATTTTAAGGCACACACCCCAAAATCTACATGAGGATCTACCAAACCTGAACTGCATTGATTGCTTATACAATTTGTATCATTTGAGTTATCCTTTGCATCTCATATGCATAATAGAATTGAGGATTATCTTAATATAAGACAGATTTACAGGTAAATATCCATGTCCTCCTGTGAACTAGAAATTCAAGATTAAATTAATTATTTGAATGACTTAAATCATATCCTAAGGATATGTCCATATAAGCAGCTACTGTACTGTGCTATAATTATTTTGTATCTGTAGAATTTAATTGGCCTTCTTAACCATACAAGCAAGATCTTTCAGGCCATGTAACTAGGAAATGATTTCTAACCATGTAGAAGGTGAATGGATTATGCAATGTACTTGTAACAGCTAACAATCTTCAGAGTTGTCATATTTTGAATGCATAAAAGCACAGTTTGCCTATGAAAGCAAAATGTCTGATTTTTACTTTATAAGTCAGCTGAGGTTAGAAGTAGTGTGACAGAACTTAGTGAAATATGAGACAGATGGCAGAAACAAAGGATTTTATTACTATTACCATATATAGTGAATGTTCATCTGGTAGTACAAATTGATCAAATATCTTGCAAATGTACTCTTAGGGACAGCAATGCTATATGGGGAAAGAAAGATAACTCAAAAAGAATGCTTTCCAAGTGACGATAATACTGCAAAAAGATGTGGGGAAATCCTTTTTGAGATAATTCACTTGAACACAGGCCTGATATTGGAAAACACGGATCAAATCTCAACTGTTGTAAAGCCCATCTGGAAAGGTTTTTGGCTGCTTTACTTGACAAATGGCTTGGGCCCAGGGTACTTGGAGGACCGCCTCTCCCCATATAATCCGCCCCGCACACTCAGATCATCCGGGACAAATCTGTTAGAGGTCCCCAAATCTCATCTGGCGAGGACCTCACAGAGGGCTTTTACCGTTGTTGCCCCCTCATTGTGGAATAAGCTTCCCATAGAGCTCCGCTCCTCTGCATCACTAGTTTCTTTTAAGAAACAATTAAAAACATACTTATTTCAGCTGGCTTTTTCACTTTAGTTAATAGTGTTCTTTCTTTTTGCCCCTTGTTTTTCTGTTTTCTTGACCCCAGATTATTGTAAATAGTGTCACTTATTCAGCCTCTGATGAATGTGATTTGTATAGATTCCTGTTTATATCCCCTTGTAATGTCGTTTTAAATTTTTATACTCTGATGTTTTAATTTATCGTTCTTCATTTTTTGTAAGCCGCCTTGATCACACCTGTGGAAAGGCGGGGTAGAAATAAAGATTATTATTATTATTATTATTATTATTAAATTATTTCACTATAATTTCTTCAATCTACAGAAATAGGTTGTGTCAAACCTTGTTCATGGGACAGGCCTGTTGAAGTGGTGTCTCATACATGGAAGTAAACTGTCATGTCAATTAACCTAAATTTGGAAATATATTATTTCCTTAAACCATTTTTAAAAGAGCATGATACTAATAAAATTTAATTAACTTGTATGATCTAATTTGACTGTGGCTTGATCAACACTATTTGGTCTTTGGTATGTAGATAATTTTAAAGTTATAAAATCAGTTTGCCTCATTCAGCGAGGGAAAAGAATTGAACAAAAATACATGAAAAAAGAAAGGAAATAAATGGTATTTAAGACATCTGATTCTTATTTTTATTATGTTGATGTAAAAGGCATGGTAATCTTTTTCCTAAATGAAAAGCCCTGGTTGATATTCCCAAACATGGATTCTTCTTTTGTGTTTTAAATGGGGGAAAAAAATTAGTTGCTGTTCCTTGATGACAAAGGAACAGTAGACTTTAGGTTGTTAATGTTAGCTAAATGACATGAAAGTTCCTATTCACATAAGGCCGAAACAGATGGGCCTGATAAAGTGGGCCGTGACCACTCCAGCTTGATTTGCCCTGGAGACATAGCAAGTGCATGCGCCTGGCCCTGATCCAGGCCACTGGTGCAGTTTTAAACTGGGCCAGCAAAAGGAGCACTATTTTGCTACTTATTTTTGGCCTGGTTCTTTGCAAAAGCTGCAGTCTCAGCATGGTTTCCAGCTGTGCTTGGGACATGTGTCATCTAAATGTTACGCCCTGAACATGCCCAGAAATTGGTTTATGGCCCATCTGTTTTGGGTCAAAATTTCCACACACTGTTGCATAACATGAACAGGGTTTCAGGTATGAAATTTATTGATAATTCAGAATCCAATACTATATAGAAGCCAGTTGAATATTTGTTCAATTTAAAGAGTGCACTACCAATGGTGTAATTGTTGGGCCATATAGATGAGCTGTGTCTTACACGCACACATGCAGAATTGATGCACGTAGGCAAGAATGCCTAGAAGAAAGTCTTTGTGAAGAGCCTGTGGCTCTGAGCTACACAGAAAAATTCCCCCCTCATAGAGGCTGCAGCCTTGAGCTCCCAGCTTCAAGGACTGAATCTCTGGCTAGCGAGACTTCACTCAACACGAGGGCTTTTAATCTTTGTTGCAGGGCTATATACAAAGATTACACTGAGTACCAGACAGCCATCTTGAATACTCACTACTATACAGACCAACAAAGTGCTTCTCCAACCACCAACCATAACAACCCCAACAACTGAGATAGTGACTCTCTCCCTTATATAGGTGGTCTTCCTGAAGTCATGTGACAGCCATGCCACCAATGAAACCTGGCTGCTTTTATGACCAGTATCTGTTGCATCAGAATACTACCTATGATGCATATCTGGCTGGCTTCACCTACTGTGCATGTCGCATCAAACTTCCCAGGATGCACAGCTCACCAAATGCAGGCTCATGCACCTGTCACTTGAACTGTAGTAACATCTGCTCCAGTTCCACCTAGTGGCCACATTCATGTCATTTTGCAGACCAGGGTGCAACATGGTCTTGACAGTAATGGTTTGAGAATTGGGCTATGATTCTGTAGACCAAAGTTCGAATCCTAGTTCGAATCACTGGGTGACCTCAGCCTCAGATGATTGCGGTGGCAAACTCCCTCTAAAGAAACTTGCCAAGAAAATTCCATGATAGGTTTGCCTTAGGATGGCCATAAGTCAGAAACAACTTGAAGGCACACAGCAAATTGAACATGAGTCAGCAGTATGATGCAGCAGAAAAGAAAGCCAACATGATTCTTGGATGCATCAACAATACTGAGCACCATAGTTCAAAAAAGATGTTGACAATCTGGAATGTGTCCAGAGAAGGGTGACCAAAATGGTTGAAAGTCTGGAAGCCATGCCTATAAAGTACTGCTTAGGAAATGGGAATGTTTAGCCTGAATAAAAGAAGATTAAGAGGGGAACATGACAGAGTAGGACAGGGAACAATGGATTCAAACTACAGTAAAAGAGATTTCACCTAAATCTCAAGTGGAACTTCCTGACAGTTAGAACTGTTCAACAGTGGAATATGCTGCCTTGGAGTGCACTGGTATCTCCTTCTTTGGAGGTTTTTCAAACAGAAGCTGGATGGCTATCTATTGCTTGGACATGATGGCTTCATGATTCTATGATTCTATGAACAAAAACGGTTGTATTACTACTGTAATTGGCTTTCCTAGCACTGTTGATGCATAAAATATAGTATAGGTAGGAATAAAGGAGCCTTTCTTCAGGTCACTTTTTGCCCTGTAATATAAAATGAAGCATATTTCTGTTTCTTCATTTTATATGTAATCAATAGAATCCTAACATTGAGGAAGTCTGCAGGGCTTCTTATCTGGAACAGACATGTTTAAGGGCTGCCAAATCCACTAGTAAAAATAAACATAGTCAAGCACCCACAAAGCCATCTCTAAACCCAAAAGCCTGTTTATTAAACCAGAACAAAAGGGGCTGGACAGTGTGCTATGGGTTGATAAGATAGCCACAACTTTAATGCAATTTCAAGCATAATAAATCAATCAACATAAATCATAAATCAATTCTAAATCAATCAATTTCAAATATAACATGATTGGGTAAGGAGTGTATGGTCATTCAGGTTGAGGGGACACGGGACCTGATGGTTCATGGATCAGCATCGTCCAGCAGGGCTGCCAGCCATGCCTGTCTGTTAAATCCCTGCACAGGTCTTTTACACCCATTCAATTATTGTGATTAGCTTTAACAGGCAGATAGAGGGGTCACCTGCATCTACCCTGACTACAAAATGTCCCCCTTTGTTAACCCCCCCCATGGATTATCCTTCCCCTGATTTTCCTCTTGCCCCGCATATCCTCTTCCCTCCTATGCATTTAAAAACAAACATAGATACAAAATAAATGGCCAGACTGAAGCCAAGAAAACAGCAGCATATCAATGAGGCCACCACACTACTACAAAATACAACAGAAAAAGCAACATGAGTAATGCCAAACATCTACTACAAAACATATAGCAGGAGGAAGCAAAATATCCCCAGGGAAGGGGGGAGGACATGCTCCAGTAACATGGGAAAATTCCTTCTTGGCACCTGAAAGGTGAGGAGATGAGGACTGGCAATATGTGAAATACAACAATACAATAATGGATGGATTTGAGGGTTTTGTGGAACATCTGACCAAAAATGACAAGCCTCAATGTGTGCAGGCTTATAGAATCTTGTGGGATTTCTGGTCCTGTGTGATTTCTAGTAAATTCTGGGATGAGATCTGTTTGAGAGATTGTCTCAAATCTTGTGATGGCATTGCCACTGCTATGTCATATAGTGTGGACTCCAAGCAGCTACTCGGAGCCTCCTGCAAACCCTGGGCTACAATCCCTGAGTTGCCCAGCACAACAACACCTCACTGGGCAGCATCAGGCTAAGCTGTGTCTGAGTCCAAATGGCTCAAACAGCCCCACTATTCCCATAATCTTTTTTGAGGAGATAACCCATCCTGATGGTTGGTTCATTCCTTTTTTTATCTGAATTCTAAACATGCAATAAATATCTGGAAAAGTTGTGTAGACAACTAGCAAGGAGTAACCAAAGAGTAACTGAAGAGCACATGGTATCAGAAATAATATTAGATAATATTTGCAGATTATGTAGTCCTTTTTGTTAGATGTAGTAACTTTTGAAGCCCTATGTTTAGTATGCATGTCTTTCTAAGAGCTGAATTAAAGCATGTATTCATGAAGTTTCCTATTCGTTGGTCACAGCCACATTACGCTCCTCCTGTATCAGAATTCCTTCATTAGAGTTCAACATGTTTGGAGTACAGATTTCATTTCTAGCATAATAGTCATCCTTATTATCTTTTATAGCCTTCAAAACTCTAACAATATCCCAGTACCTAAAATTCCATTCACAGAAAAGGAAGATCAGGACATTGTGTATCATTATCCATATTGTTTTTATTACTGTTTTTTTACTGCTTGCTTGGATGCTTTGATTTTGTTATAACTATTATTATTTAAATCTATATCACTCTTCAATGGAAAGTCTCTCAGAAAAATTCACATATTAATAAAAACAAGCAGCAACAATATTGTCCCTCAGATTTACCATACGTTACAAAAGGAATGGGATACAGGGAGGAATACAAGAAAATCCAAGTGTGAGTTTTCTCATAGACTATAACAATGCACGCTAAATGGGCTGCTCTTAATATTGAGTTGGAGCTAGATCACTAGTTGGAGCTGCATCTAGATTACTCATGGGAACACAATAGACGGCACGTTCCAGAGGGTGATGCTCAGGGACAGTTGCTCCTCAAAAATGGAACTTAATTATGGTGTCCCTCAGAGTGCCATCCTGTCCGCAATGCTATTTAACATTTATATGAAGCCGCTGGGAGAAATCATCCATAGACATGGGGTGGGGTGTTATCAGTACTCTAATGACATCGAAATATATTTCTCTATGTTTCAGGCATTGGCAACGACTACAGATGGCATTTATCTCCTCAATCAGTGTCTTGAGGCAGTAATGGACTGGATGAAGGAAAACAAGCTCAAGCTGAATCCAGACAAAACGGAGGTACTCAGAGTGCTGGGCCCCAAACCAGGGATCTGGTTGCAACCTCCAGTCCTGGAGGCGTTCACACTCTCTTCAAAGGACTGTTTTCACAGTCTTGGGTGCTTGTTGATCTATCGCTTCACATGAGAAATCAGGTGAATGTGACGGTCAAGAGCGCCTGTTATAAGCTTCGGCTGGTACGCCAGCTGCGCCCTCTCCTGGAACCAGGAAACTGTAGTACATGCACTGGTAACCTCAAGACTTGATTTTTGCAATGTGCTATACATGGGGCTACCCTTGTGCCTAGTCCAAAAACTTCAACTGGTACAGAACATGGCAGCCAGTTTGATTATTGGAACATCAAGGAGTAACCATTTAACACCAGTACTAAAGTCACTCCACTGGCTGCCTGTTAATTTTCGTGCACAGTACAAGGTGTTGGTTATCACCTTTAAAGCCCTACATGGCTTGGGCCCACCTTATCTAAGAGATCGCCTACTTCCATATTATCCACCCTGTACACTCAAGTCCTCTGGGTGGAATTTATTACAACCTATAAAAACCAGACTGACTGCAACTTCCCAGAGGACCTTTTCTGCAACCGCTCGCAGTCTATGGAATCACCTGCCGGACAAGATCTGTCAAATTACCAACTTAGACAGCTTCAAAAAAGCTGTCAAGATGGATCTCTTCTGGCAGACTTTCCCAGAATAAACTACTCGGCCATGTGGTGATTCGCCCACATATATTTGATGACTCTGCCACTATTATTGGTTTTTAATAGTTGTGTAATTTTAAATCTTATATTGTTTAAACTTTTTTAAGGGGGAAAATTTTGTGTGTGTGTGTGTGTGTGTACACACACACACACATACACACTATTTTAACTGTTGTAAGCCACTTTGATTGTTTTAAAAAAAAGCGGGGTATAAATAAAAGTATTATTTATTATTATTTATTACATACCACACCAGTTTTAGAGAAATTGCATTGGTTACTAACATGTTTCCAGTGTAAGTTCAAGGTGCTGCCTGAGACTGAAATACTGCCTGTTGCAAAGGCTGAGTTTGCATGGGCCAAATAAAATATCCCCATGGGTGTCAATCCAGACAATGCAATGCTAAGTCTCCAGTTCTGTTACGAACTGACAATGTACAACCCATTCAGCACTGAACCTGGATTATGCCACCCTTTGAATGGATTTTAAAAAGCTCCAGATCTTCCTAGAAAATTTTGAACCCACTGAAGTGATATTAGGTGGCTGTCCACACATGTATCCCATTGTGCCACCTGCTGCTGCCAGTGTGAGTCACTCCCCCTGAAGTTAGAATGAGGGATTCAGACATATGCTTGGAACTGGGCACATAGTATTTGGTCTCAGAGGTTGCATCTTGCTCTGCTGGTGGCAGCAGCAGGTGGCATAATGGGATGCACATGTGAACAGATATCTGGCATCACTCCAGAGTGCCAGGTAATGGGGGGAAATTGGGGCAGCTTCGGGGTCAGAATACTCCAGGCTGCTCCTAGAATATGTTGGCCCATGCAGATGTGGCCAAAGCCTCTGACAATGAAGATTGTTTTTACAAACTCTATTTAACTCTAACTGTTCAAATATCAAGATAACTGTTTGTGTAGTAAACAGGCAGTATTTTGTCATATGTTCTGTTGGGTCTTCCCCAGGTTGTTGCTCCCCATTCTTGTTATCATCATTTTTGGGAAATGTCCTATTATTATTGGTCTTTATTTCAAAGTCCCTGCAACTAGTATCAAGGCTAATTGCATGAATTGACACACTATGAGGGGAACCCAATTCTCGATCTTGGTCTCCAATCAATTTGACACTGGAGGATAGGGAAGGCTCCAGAGACTGCTCCGCACTTAACTCTGACTGTAAGCTGGCTCCCAAGAATTCAAATATGTTGACAATATGAATGGGTTTGATTTACTTATATTCCCATTTCCTACAAAACATGTTATTTCTATTTTTTATTTTATTTCTATTTTACTTCCTATTGTAATTACGTTATTATATATTACTGTTTGAAGGTTTTAACATTTTTGTTCTTATTTATTTTTATATCTTTTAGCTTATATCTTATATTTTAATCTAGATTTTCATAGTGTGTTTATAAGCTGTGCATGTTTAGCCTATTCATATGTATCTATATTATATTGCTGTATATTGTACTTATTGTACTTTTTAACATTATATATGTGTGTGTGTGTGTGTGTGTGTGTGTGTTTGCTTGCCTCCAGCACGCAAGATAAGCCACAGTTAGCTTCAGAATCCCTTACTAAACATGTGCACACAGCAAAAAGATAGAGAAAGGGGGAAAGCAGATACTGTGCCTCACGATCTTGCCCCAGCAAAGCACAAGTCTGTAAGTCTGGTAACCAAAACTGAAATCATAAGAAAAGCTAATGAAAGAAAAATAAAATCAGCCCTGGAGGTATTTTGGACAAAGCAGTCTCTAGAAGGTTCAGTATATTTGTTTGTTTCTTTGCTGACTTACTTATGCAAAGCTGACCTGACCTGGTTATTTCATTTCACATTGCATATTGTTAGTTTTGAATAAAAAGTTTGCTGAAACATGTTGATGTTCTCTTTTGGGGGTGAGGTGTTCAGGAACCTATTTCTATTCTTTCCATGTTATTTCTGCCTTTGGTACCAAAATTTCTGATAAAGTAATCATGCTCAGAAACACATCTACTTTGTAACTGACCTGTGTTTGAAAAAGACGTTTTCCCAATGTCTATATAAACCTGGCTGAAGACTAAAAACAGTTGGAAGAACCTGCTCCCTCATCACACCCATGTTTTACCAGTGGAATGAGTATACTGTGTGTTGATGCTGGAATGGGCATTCTCTGCTGTGACACCCTAGTTGTCAAATGGTCTCTTCTAGGAAGTCTGATTGAGACCAGCACTAGTATAACTCTGGTGCAAAGCCTATGAGGTCTAAGGATCTTGATCAAATGCTGCCCACAGTTCATTGCCCACAGATGCATTGTATTAAATTATTTTATATTTCCAAGCTTTTAAAATTGTTAAATTATTCCTTCTGTTTTAAACTGAATTTATTTGTACTTTCTCCCAAGTTCTTATTATCTAGGGCTGCATATAAATACTTTTAATATACTAAGACATTTTATTTTCAGAGCTTGGAGAAGTTTTTTGGTTTTTGTTTGGACTACAACTTGTTGAACTATTCATGTAGTATGGTCACATGGAGATAATGAGAGACACAGATAAAAGATGGTTAGCTGTTTTAGGCATCTTCAGATCAGCAAAGTAGAATACAATATAATAAAATAATTAAAATAAAATGGAAATATCCAATTAAAAACATACCTTTGAAGTAAATGTTATGCAGGTCATATGATCTGTTATCTTTCACAACATTCTGTAAATGGAAATATTCTGGATTTTGTTTTTCAGGCTATACTAGACTAGACATATGAAATAGGCATACTTTCATGGCTGTTTTCTTTGATTGACAAGTTTGATGGTTTCATGTCAAACTGAAATATTTCTGTTTCTCC
Source organism: Sceloporus undulatus (assembly GCF_019175285.1). Taxonomy (NCBI): domain Eukaryota; kingdom Metazoa; phylum Chordata; class Lepidosauria; order Squamata; family Phrynosomatidae; genus Sceloporus; species Sceloporus undulatus. The sequence goes on along the minus strand of NC_056524.1, from coordinate 81,895,442 downwards.
AGATTAGTATGAGAAATAGAAGGAATGAGGGGGAGTAGAAGAAGGCATTCTAAGGACAAATGTAGGAAGAAGTGTGGGAAGCCATTTTTATTTTTATCTAGCATTCACAAGTACATAAAGTGTGTTGAGCAACTAGCAGAAGAATTTGTTAAAAGTAATCCACTGTTAAACTTCAATACAGATTCCTATTCTGTAGGGCTACACTAAATGTGTTCAGTGCTCAAATCTTCCTGGTAGCAGGAATGTAACTGATATCATGAAAAAGGAGTTGATATAAGAGAAATGTCCATATGAACAGTTCAAACTTAGCTACCTGTGTGTGATATATTTGGTTGTTTTTGGAACACATAGATTTGTTTTGATTTGGGTAAAAAACTCACTACTAACCTTAGATATGGATCCTTGACTGATGGTGATACTGTATGTATATCTTGGAAACTGGTTTTCTGAAACCAGTTTGGAATCATCCTGGTGAATTATGTCACAAGTCAGACATAAATACTTGGGTATTGTCCAAGAGGTATCCAATACCTCCTCCTATACTGGATCATGCTCAGATGCATCTGCATACACACACCATGACCATGTTTCCACATCCCTGTTCCTGTTGGACTATCAAAGCATTGTCTCAAAGCTATCAATGCACTGACACTTTAGTGCCAAAACTTTCTGGACCTTTTTATCCATCTTCTGGAAAACCTATCTTTGTTGCACCTTCTGGTAAAATAGCACATACCTCGAAGACATAAAATGAGGTATAAATATTCTCTTGACCTAGTCATGTAATTCCACTCCTTCTGTGTAATCCTCAGATGCTGTCTGAGTTACTCTTCATTTTCCATGGATATCTCTTCAGGACTGGTAACTATTGCCCTTTTTAAACTCCAGTTTCTCTCTTTCTTATAGCCTTGTATGAATCTTAAGATTGTTTCCATTCTTGTGCACCTTTGCACTTTTAAAATAAAAATACATTACAGTCCGCCCTCTCCTTACATGGAGGATTGGTTGCGGATCCCCCACATAAGGGAAAAATGCAGATGCTCAAGCCCCATTCAAGTGAATGGGCTTGTGCCCTCGATGGCACGCAGCAACATGCACACCATGGCTTCTTCCGGAAAGTGGCACCACTTCTTCTAGCACACAGCACTGCTTCTTCAGGTATGTGGCACCGCTTCTTCTGGCGTGGCTTCCAGCATATGCTGGAAGCCGCATAAGCACCCACGTATGACACAGGTGCACTATAATTACAAGAAATTGTAGTCTCTCTGCAGATAGTACTAGCATACACATGTGAAAAGATCCCCACAAGTTATATTCCTCTTGCAAGTTTCCCTTTGAGTTATAATTTCCCCAGACCTTAAAGAGGTAGTAGTAGTAGTGGGGGCCACCAATATCTCTCAGCATTTAGACTATCAAAGTTCCTGACTGTTAGTGCATCTTATTGGAATGTTATTTATCTTTTTAAACTTTTGTATGTCTTTTAAGAGCCAACATGGTGTAATGGTTTGAACTTTGGGCTGTGATTCTGGAGATCAGATTTCAGTTCTCTGCTCAGCCATGGAAACCCACAGGGTGACCTTGGGAGAACCCCAGAAAACCCCATGAAAGGATCATTGGAGGGAATGCCATAAGTCACAAATGACTTGAAGGCACACAAAAACAGCATGTCTTTTAAATGATTTTATACAGTCTTATGTAGTGATTTTAATTGTTTATAAAGATTTGATTGTGAGGTGTGTTTTTTAAAATCAACTTCTCTTAGAGCCACTTTTATCCTACTCAGGAAGAAAGGCAGCATACAAATAACATCAAAAATAAATAAATAAAGCAGCTACCACTGCCACCACCACCATCACCTCCCTCAGAAAATCTGACAGAAACTTATATTCTACAAGCCTGTTGGAGGATCTCCACTAATGTGCTCTTCCCTTCTGTATTTTCCAAAGCAGTCCCTGTTTGAATTATGACATCTATGCAATAATGTATATTTGCCTTTCTGGATCAGAACATGACTACTCATTTTGTATGACCTTTGGTCCTTTAAATGAGGGATAGCATGTGATACTTTGTATACATTTTTACAAATTGTTTTTTTTTAATATTTTGATTTGTTTTTAAATAATTTTTTTTATTTATTTTTTTATTTTTACCCACCACATCACCTTGGGGGCTGTAGCAGACTGAAAGGCACTAAACAAATACTTATACAAATAAATATATGCTGGTGCAAGTGAAGAGTAAACCTAAACAAATAGCAAAATATAGAAATGGATAAAGAGATAATAGCCGTTTATGCATTATATTTTTGCCTGATAACCCATACCAGCCAATAATTCTGAAACTGAAACCCTTGTTTAATGGTTAGTTTATACCTATGAAATGAAAATAGTAACAACCCCTTTCACCAGGTGTTATAAGAGAACAATAATGGACAGCATGGGTGCAGCTGTATGTGTGAAAGCTCACATATTCACCAGGATTTCTCATATTTGAATGGAGAAAGTAAAATGCTTTGTATGTCCAACTGGTCTCAAAGTTATGAACTATGTTAAAAAACACTTTACCTACTTATTAAACCTTCTTAAACATTTTTCTTATATTTTTTGCTTTCTTATAAAATGTTTGGATTTGTATCTAGTGATGAACTTCAAGAATGAAATCAAGAGTAAATGGAGGGATGCAACTCTCCCCTCTGTGGCCTTTGATGCAGAACGCAAGATAAAATAAAAATTAAATTAAATTAAATTAAAACAAAAGAAGATTGCTGGAGTAGAGATGCAAATAGTATTTGTTATTATTCATCCTCATACTGAAAAACAGAGCTCCTAACAGTCAGGAATCCCTTCTGGGAAGAATAATAGACCAGTGAGAACTTTGCAGTTTTCTCCCCATTGTGGCAGAGGAATTATTCTGCATTAAAAAAAAATACAGTGGACCCTAGGTATGCAAGGGAATGTTGTAACTAGGTATGTGGTAATAATTCATTGCTATTTCGTAAACATACAGACTTTTAGTTTTTTGCCCCCTTAATTTTTATTAATGAGCTGAGAAATTTGCCACCTATTTGAGGTAGACATGAGAATCTTCAGATGGTTCATTTGCAAATGAGATGATGATACAAGAAACTTCCATTTGAAATTCCTTCTGAATGGTTGTATGGCCTCAGTATTAAGTTGAGTACTTAAGCAGCAAGGGGGAGGGGTGTTGCCTTAAGGCAAACCTATCCCAGAGTTTTCTTGGCAAGTTTTGTTCAGGGACTTTGTCTTTGCCTTTCACTGAGGATGAGAGAGTGTGACTTGACCAAGGTCACCCAGTGGGTTTCTGACGCAGTGGTCTAATTTATATGATGTTTTTTAGGGTCATCTTAGATCATAAACTCCAGGAGCTGCCGAGATTACAAAGTGTGTTTGTCTGTGCCTTTAAGTAGAACAGCTTCCATGATCCACATGTTACTGACTGGAGCTCCTAGGATTTCTCAGCATTAGCTACACCAGCTAGAGGAGGGCTATATTTTATGATAAAATAACACAGTGGCTCAAAAGTAGCTTTTTTAAAAAAGTAATAGCTGCATATTTGAATGGGACATCTGTATTCTTTGACGAGTTAAGAGAAGAATAAATGGGCTTGGATTAAGTCTAGTAATCTTATGGGCCATAAATTCTGACACTGACTGCCTTAAAGTCACAAGATAAATTTAAATTGTATCAAGGAAGGGAACCTATAACTTCCAACCTAAAGTCCAGTGTCCTAAACACAACACTGGACTGTGTTTTCTGTGCATGTTAGCTGATCCAAATTAGTTGGGCATTACAGTATGCACTGGAGAGAAGTGAGGTGGAGAGAAAGAATTAGAACTTGGAAAAGTTTTTGACAACATCTCTTATAATCCTCCACCCAGCTACAGCATCTGCAGTCCAAAAAAGGCAATGTTTCCAAGCATTGGAACAATGAAATGAATGAATATTTGTAGTGTGAAGTCAGAGGCTTTCATGGCTGGCATCCATAGTTTTTGTGGATTTTTCAGGCTATGTGGCCATGTTCTAGCAGAGTTTCTTCCTGACGTTTCGCCAGCATCTTGAATATTTGTAGTCTCCTCAGGGCTGAGGACCACAGTGTATGTTTGTCTTTCCTGAGGTAAGCAGAGGGCTTCTTCAACAGATCATTTGGATTAGAATGCAACACATAAAGAGCTGAAATGGAAAATTGATCCCAGCTTGTCTTCACTATATTCTTAAAAACTATACCTTCCCATAAAAGATACCTCCTCCCTCCTTTGTGTAATATTTTCTGTGTAAGGGTTGACAAATTTTAATCCAGTCGTTTCAAAAAACAACACCAACACACAATTTCAGCATCTCATTGTCAATATAAATGTACTAGTGTAATTTATTTATTATCATCTAAGATGGCCCCAAGTCATGCTCTCTCAGCCTTTTGTTGTTGTTGTTAATTGCCCTTGAGTCAGTGTCAACCCATGGTAACCCTGCGAGTAAGACATTTCTAAGACTTCTTGTCCTCTACTGCTCTGCTCAGATCCTGCAAATTCATACCCATAACCTCTTTAACAAAGTCCATCTATCTAGCATGTGGCTTTCCTTTCCTTTGCGTTCTCTCTACCTTTCCTAGCTTTATGGTTTTCTCCAATTAATTGTACCTTCTCATAATGTGTCCAAAGTATGACAGCCTCAGTTTTGTGATTTCTGGCTTGATCTAATCAAGGATCCATTTGTTTGTCTTTTGAGCTGTCTACAGAATCCTTAGCACTCTTCTCCAGCACCACATCTCAAATGAAATGACCTTCTTTCTGTCCACTTTCTTTTCTATCTACCTCTCACATCCATACAAAGTTGTAAGGAATACAATGGTTTGTACGATTCTAACTTTTGTTTTCAGTTGTATATCTTTACATTTTAGAATTTTGTTTTAGTTCTTCCTAGCTGGCTTCCCCATTCTTAGTGTTCTTATGATCTCTTCATTGCAGTCCCTGTTCTGTTCAGTGATTGATCCCAGATATGAGAATTCTTTTACTATTTCTATTTCCTAGGCTGAATTTGTGCAGCTTGTCTGTGGTCATTATTTTTGTTTTCTTCACGAGGTGCTGGGACACACAACAGGGCCTTCTCTGAAGATCTCAAATTAATGACAAGCTCATTTGGGACGAGGTAGTCTTTCTTGACTACAAGTTCTTTAGGGTTTTGATTTCCTCCCTCTGCTTTACATTTGTGAAGGCAAAAAAGATTATTGCTTCACTGATGCTCCTCTTCCTCATGTCAATGTAAGAAGTTAGAAATGCTTTATAGGTAGTATGCAATGAAATGGAAACACTAAGGGGGAGGGACCATGAGCTAAATTTATGTAAACAGAAAAGCAAATGAGCTGACAGCCACAGTCAACCTGAGCAAATATTTGTTATAGATCCTTTGAGAAAGAGCCCATAGGCAGTTTCTTAATATATAGGGAGAGAAACAAAGCATGTCAGAGTAAGAATAAATTTATTAGAACTAGAATATTTGTGGCTGGATTCAATTTGTTCATGGTTTAATCTCAGGAGAGAAAGAATTTAAGATATAAATTGCCTCATATTTATTCTCCTATATCTATATCTGTATATACGGATGGACGGACGGACGGACGGACGGATGGATGGATGGATGGATGGGTGGATGGATGGATGGATGGATGGGTGTGCACATGTGTATGTCTATTCCTACAGTTGGCACAATTACTAGTGAGAGATTATTTAAATAATTCCACTTTGCTCAGTTGTATTAAAGTATAGCATTAAAGATCTTAAAAAGTGTTTCAAGGTCCAGTATGGTATAAAATATTCAATAGTTCCTCAATTCAAGCCAAAAAATGTTCTACTAAAATTGGAGTTCTGCATATCTCTAAAATAATTGCCAATATCAGCTTTTTCAGAGGAAAGCAAAAGGGCCAGGAGATTTAATAATGCTATCATTGATCTTTGCATATGTGAGTAATCCTCCTTGGAAATGAGATTGTTAATGAAGAAATTAGTTCCTTTTCCTGGCTATATGTAGATTAATGACAAAATGCTTTCTCATAAAAGTTTCCTGTAACATGGAAACTAATCTGTTTAATACTAAAGGACTAATAATAGGTAGAGAAGTGGTTGAAGAATAATTCAGGTATATTGGACAGTTCAACTAAGCACAAAACTTCTTGAACTGTATTAGTATTTTTATAGAATTATTAAACTCTTACTACTATATGAGCATGTTAGGCAATCTGTAGTGCATTACAGATTTTTAAAATAATACATAATGTCATGTATGTTCACTGTACAACTTGTTTTGTTTCTCAGACAATTACATTTTTTTCGCCAGTGTGCCAGGGACCAGTACCAGTTTGTTCCCATTGGCTATAATTCATTCTTTCTTTCCTGGAAGCTCACCAAGGACTAACAGCTAATGGCTCAGGGACCAACACTTTGAGTAGCACTATGCTGCTGTATCCAGGATGAACAAAACCTTTGTTAAAACACTTCGTTACCAGAATATTATGGAAGCTGAAGATGACTCTTTCAGTGATACACAGTGTTGGATCCAGATTTAAAGTGGCCCACAGCAAATTGTCCCTTGCCAATATTTTCCCTCAATTACCTTAGTGTGTCTTCCTGGTATACATTCCTCCTCCCATTATCAGTGGCAGAGTCTGCCTATTGCCTGTATAGCTGGGTATATGAACCATCATTTCCTACAATTCCTCCAGTGTATCATAGTAGAAATTTAGAACAGTACTTATCTGACCTCATAGCACCATGAAATGATGCAATCATTGGAGGAATTTTAGTAATGTCATTCAGGGGTTGTGAATTTCTGGTTTGGTTTTATATTTCCTTAAAAATATTTAATTGTGGTTCTTTAGGTATTATTTTCCCCTGTGAAAATAATGTGAAAATAATAATTTTCCTCTATGACTATAATAGCTTATCTCATAGTCATCCATTGCTTTTAGAAACTCATCTCCATACTGTACCTGATTTGCCTTTCAGTTCCATCAGTGGTCAGTTTCCGTATTGCAGTGTAATATTCAAGTGGAAAAAAACTTTTTAAATAATGTAAATAAAGAGTGCACCATTCTCTTGGAAATAAATAGCTTGGTAGAAGTGGATACACAAGAGAAAATTCCATTTTTGGTGCCGAGTATGTGTGCTAAATTTGTTTCAGATAAATGTTTCTACCTTTGGTTTTAAATAGTAGTAGTTTTACTAAGAGAGATTGAGAAATAAAGACATTCCACCAGAGTTTCAACAACTTCCACACCACCATCAATCTCACCCTGGAACTACCAACAGAACAAGTTCATTTCTGGACACTACAGTAAAACTACAAAATGGACATTCAGCACCACACTACATTGCAGATCCACTGAAGGCTACATATGCCTCTAGTTTCCACCTGGAACACAATACCAGAGCCACAGTCTACAGCCAAGCCCTCTGATACAATCACATCTGTACAGACCCAAAAGGAAGGGATGCCAAACTTCGGGATTTACAACAAGAAATCCTCAATTTAATAATAATGAGGTGATTGAAGTCTGCAAAAAAGAAAAAAAGCTCACTTGGACAGTTCAAAATAGCAACAGAGGTGCAACTGGTTAATAAGATAACACTGAATTTAAGATTTTATATTTTAGAGTGGTTGCATAGCAGAGAAAAGATAAACTAAAGGACTGTGCAGACCACCCTAAGGGGCAACCTGCAGCTGCCTTCAGCTGTGCCAGATTGGGGCTACGGCAACCTTATGGCCTTTCCAGGGTGCAAAAAGTGGCTCCTTTTTGTGCCCTGGAAAGGGTGCTATAGCTGTGGTGCCACGTCTTTAAAATGTTCCTTTGGTGCTGTCTTGTGTGGACGCAGTGTCAGAGGAGCACCGTGATGCCACACACCATGTGGATTGTTGTGCAGTGTCACGCAGCCCTGGGGACAGAGTTGGGGTGTGCGTCATGTGGATGCCATGCCCCGACTCTGCCCCCAGGCCAGCCTTTTTGGCTGGTGTGCACAGTCCCTAAGTACCTCTATAGCTTAAGGGATAGAAGAGTTAAACTGAAATTAAGATTGTAAGTATAACTAATAAAGGAGATTAAGGAAAATATGGCTTGGGTCCATCTTACCTCCTCCCATACAATCCTTCCGGCACTCTCAGGTCCTTTGGGAAGAATTTCTTGCAGTCTAAGAAAACCAGACTGGTAATGACTTCCCAGAGGACGTTTTCTGTTACCACTCCAAAAATTTGGAATGACCTGCCGGAGGAGATCCGCCACATAACATCTTTAGAGGCCTTTAAGCAGGTAATAAAATCGGATCGCCTCTGGCAGGCTTTCCCTAACTGACTTCCTTGGAATGTTTACTCTCCAGTGCATAGCCGTACCAACCCGACTGTGATCGTGATTGATTTTATTGGGAGCATTTTATTGGGAATTGTTGTTTTTACGTTATTTTAGGGTGGGAGGGAGTTTTAGGGGGTTTTGCTATGTTTTTAATTGTGACTTGCTGTGTAGCATTTTTATTGTTCTTTTGTTTGTTGTTACCCGCCTCGATCCAATACAGGGAGAGGTGGGATACAAATAAATATTATTATTATTATTATTATTATTATTATTATTATTATTATTATAAATATAATTACTGTATAGGATATGATAACCATGGGAGGGTGGGGGTGGGTAAACAGCACATGCAGAAAGTCCCCGAATTGCATTTAAGTATAATAGGCTTGAAATCACATGCCATAATATGCATGATTTGGGAAAGGAATATATTATTTTAGATTGTGAATCTCTTCCATGTTTGGAAGGCAGAAATACAATGAATTACATCAAATTAGGTGTATGTGACTGTGTTGTGGATATATGACTTCTACTATTCTAAAGACTTGTTAAAGTGCAATTGACATGAACTAAATAAAATGAGCAGTTTAATGTACATCGATGAACTCAATCACATCATGTAAGGCAATTCATTATTTCTCATTTTCTGTAATTCTCCCATTGACCATCTTCCATAAGGGTACTAATATGGTAACGGTACATTTTATATAAGAGCTCTACACCAGTGTGGTATAGCGGTTTCAGTGCTTGACTGGGATTCTGGGAGATGAGGGATCGAATCCCTGCTCTGCACTGTGTGGCCACAGGCAAGTCATACTCTCTCAGCCTCAGAGAAAGGCAATAGAAAAACCCCTCTGAATAAATTTTGTCAAGAAAACCTGTGATGGGTTTGCCTTACAGTTGCCATAAGTAGGAAATAACTTGAAAACACACAACATCAACAACATATTTTAGAGAAGTGTAGCAAGAGTTAATAAGGGGATATATAAAGTACAGTATACAGAGACAATAAAGTGTTGGACTACTTAAGCACATGATTTTTTCCAACTTAGTTCTATAGATTGGCTGATAGTGGCTTCCACTGGCATTGTTGTATGAACAGATACCATAAGTTAGTGCATTATTAGTATTATTAACTCCATTTAACAAAGGATGAAACCCTATTCCCTGATTTGCTTTCCACCTGACCAATATTACAGCATTTACAGCATTAGTTAGGAGTCCATCTCATTGAGTTCAATGTGATTACGCAAACTTATATGCTTAGTCAAAAAGGCTGCTACTTATCTCCTCTTGGATACAATACTGTACTCGAATACAAGTTAATATAAAAAGTAGATTAAAGAGACTGCAATCACTAAACCATAAATTAAAGTGAATGCAAACATTATACCAATTCATGTCATTTAAAAGAATACTTATTTTCCATAAATGAAACTTGGGTTTTCCTTAGAAAGTGAAACTTCCATCATTCAATTTGTTCTCCTACAAAAAAAACATGTTGGCTAATCAATTATTTTATGTTTAGAAGGTTGTGCTTTTTATAATGGCAACAATTGCTAGGAAATCTATTAATCAATGCATTTAACAATCCATCAGCAAATCCATCAATTTGTATCACAAATCATTATAATCGTAAAGGTATATAAATACCTTTTGGCTAATAAACTAGATTTATAGTTTTAAATACTGAAAATGTCAATGAGATCAATGATAACTAATTTGTATGAAGTCAGATAATTATCTCTAGACACCTTGGGCAATGAAAGTTTCCTTTAATAGTTGTGTTGGAACCTGTTTATAAGCAATTAGAACTCAGTTTGCCTGAAAACATCTTAGATTAAAAGAAGAAGGTTTTTAAAATTATATGCACAGAATTAAATTAAAATTAGTTATATGATAGTCTGAGGCACAAAAAGAAACAGAAATACCCAGTTTCCCAGGACCTGCTTAGGTGACATAAAGTAACCTAACAGTTTGATCATCATGAAGTCTATATTTTGCTATATAAGTAAACTGATCTTCTCATTATTAGTCCATGGCACTTTATTTCAGAAAAGCTGTGTGACTGAGTGGCAATTCATTCTTTGTATAAAATTAGAGATAAAAATACAGAAGATGTATCTGTGTGACAATGTATGCTTTCATACACAGAGAGATTCCATAGGGAAAGTAACTCCAGGGCAGGTTACAGACCGCCAAAAAGCGGCAGCCTGTACCTGTCCCTTTCCCCGGTGCATCGGGGCCTCAGTGGCCAGAGCGGCAGCCGCTGAGGCCCCGATCCACCGCTTTCCGGGCCGCGGGGAAGCAGCAAAAGGCCCCTTCCCTGCAGCCTGGAAAGGGGTGTCCTTGGAGCTTCAAGCCCCAAGGACACCCCGCGGTGACGGGGAGGAGGAGAAAGGGGCCGCTTGGCCCCTTTCTCCTCTGCATCGCTGGCGCAGCCATCTGAAGGCTGCGCTCAGTGACGCAAAGCCAAGAAGGAGCTCCGAAACGGAGCTCCTTCTTGCACTGCGTAAAGGGCGCTGTAAGCGCCCTCGCGCTGCACAATGGCGTCACATCCGCGCCGCCTCATTTGGAGGTGGCGCGTTCATGACACCATCATGCCGGCCCCCATGTAGATGGGGCACCGCCATCTTGTATGTCCTTCAGACGTATTAGGCTTGGGGGCGTCAAGAAGTGATGCCCCTTTTTAAAACTAGGACATCCTGAGGACGTCCCTTATGGCCGTTTGTAACGCGCCCTAGAGAGCTCAGAAGAGCCGTATGGTTTTATCTCAAGGGAGAATATGGTTCTCCCTTTTCTCTCAAGGGCAAAATCATTTACTTGCTCCACAAAACCTGACCAAGCAAAAGGAGAGGCTTGCTAGGGATATCAGACAAAAACTTTAACCTTCAATTATTCATATGTCCCAAAGTATTGCCTGTACACACACCCATTAGAAAAAGGGAACAAATACTGCAGCAGAAGGAATGGGGGAAATTTTTGTTTCAGTTCTTTCTGGACATTTCATTCGGCTAGTCACACATCTCAGAATAAAATGTAGACTGAAACACAACTTACAATAACATTTAGAACCTCATGCTCATTTTTCAGTCTAGAGTGTGTTCTTTAAATGCATATCTCTGAAAGATACATATGAAAAAGTGCATACATGCTTTAGTTTACTGGAGAAAGTTGTGCATTGTTAAAAACATGCACCAAAAAGTGTTCATTTATAAAGAGACTTATGGACATGAATTCAGGTTTCCATGTGAGTGTATGGCTCCACAATCCAGTCCACAATCTTTCACATGAAAATCTAGGCACTCTGAGAGCTTGAGTTTTGCTCATTTACACATCCCTACCTCTAGATTTTATTTCCAGAAGTTATTTAATGGTCACTTTTTTCAACACTACAACACTTCTATTTGTTGTTGTTATTTAATGTTACATTGATTTTGACTTATGGCAACCCTGTGCAAGAAAGACTTCCAAAATCCAGGCTCAACTGCCCTGGTTGGGTCTTGTAGTCTCAGGGCTGTTGCTTTCCTTGATTGAGTCTATCAAAGTGGTCCCCAAACTGTGCCCTTTACGAAATTTCGAAGTTCAGCTCCCCAAAGCCTCAACCATGTAGGCCAATAGTGTGGGATTATGGGAGTTGAAGTCTATCACCTGTAATGCAGTCTCCCTCTTATCCTACTATTTTCCACTTTATCAAGCATTATTTACTTTTCTAATTAACCATGACAACTCACGATATGTCCAAATAATGATAACCTCAGTTTAGTCACCTTTGTTTCTGGTGAGAGTGCAGGTTTGATATGTTCTAGGACCCAAATACATGTATTTTTGGCTGTCCATGATATCTTTCAAATGATTGGGTTGTCTTCTGTCAGCTTTCTTCACTGTCCAGCTTTCATAACCATACACAGAAATCAGAAATATTATGGCTTGAATGATTCTGCAAATTCAAAAGATCCTGAGCTCTAACCCAGACATGGGCAACTATCTGATGAATGACCCCTCTCTGGATCTGAGGGCCACATTCCCCCACAGCACCCTCATCCAAAATTATTTTAAACACTTAAAAAAATCAAATTATTCATTCTTAGTGGGGAGGCGCTAATCTAAAGTATTCACTATTCAAGTCCAGGGGAAATTTAAAAACAAACAAAAAGAAATAAATTGGAAGTCAGCAGAACAGAAATATGAAGAGACTTGACAATATTGCTGAGGATGAGGGGAACATTTTTAGTTTTTAAAATCATTTCAAATGTAAAAAGAGGAGAGCACTGGCCTAACAATGGCCTTGGTCTCTCTACAGAAGAACCAGGTTGTATTCAGATAAATTACGCATAAATGCCCACTAGACATTACACACACTGCAGGAATAGTCCAGTTTGACATTGCTTTAACTGCCAAGGCTCACTGCTATGGAATTCTGGGAATTGTAGTTTGTTGTAGCACTAGAGCTCAGTGGCAAAGGGGTCAAACAGATCAGTAGCTTGGAGCAGCCTCTGGTTGCTCCAGCCTTGGTTCCTCCCCATTCAGCATGGGACTGGCCACTGCAGTGGTCCTGAATGGGCTACCAGCAAGGAACACGTTTTTGTACTCCTTTTTCCGGTAGCCCCGGACTGCTTTAGGTGGCTGTTTGGTCCAAGCCATCGGTGTGCATCATCTGTATGCTATGTCCCCAGATAGGATGTAGACCGGTGCTTTTGAGCTGTGTGTTTCAAGCAAGAGAAAGCTAAATGTCTCACAAAATTACAACCCCCATAATTCCATAGTATTGAGCCAGGGCAGTTAAAATGATGGATTATTTCTGCAATGTGGATGCAGCCACCGAACAAATAGAAGATCCTCCACATTCATTATCACCACACTGTGGAAAAATAATTCATCGTCAGGTAGTACACAGAATTTTTTTTAAAATACTGTGCGCCTGCACCATACGTGGGTGCACTATACACGGCTTCCTGCTTATGCAGAAGCTGCGCAACAATCCAAACAATGGTGTGCATGTCTGTGCACATGCGCCATGCCACAACCGTGTGCATGTGCCCCATTGTTTCCTATGGGGCGTGAGCATACACCCATTTCCCCTTACAGGGGGGACGGATCCCCACGTAAGGAGAGGGCCCACTGTGTGTATATATGTGTGTGTGTATATATACACACACACACATATATAATGCATTTTTTTGTATCACATTATAGCAGCCACATTGTGTCTGACCATTTGACTAACTGAAATGAAATAGGGGGAAAGACAGCAATTGGCAAGTAAAACATTGTAATATGAACATTGGGGGAGGATCAAAGTTCATGTAATGCTGCCTGCTCAATGTAAACATATTTTCCTGTATTCTGTGCCTAAAAGTCTGGAAAAATCATCATGTAAACAGTATACTTTATTGAGTGATTAGTACTTTCTCATATTTGCTGTTTGATTAAATGCTTATAAGATGTGCTGTGCCAATTTCTGAAAGATCAGTGTACCTCTTTCTACTCAACAGGTATGAATAGCATGTAGAAAAATGTACGGTGAATATTATTTTATTTGAAACATTTCTTGTTAAAAGTCTGAACAGATTTTTACCTGAAACTAGGCTGAAATATGTATTGGTATTAAAACTGATAGGAGATGCTTTAAGCCTCCAGTTATTAACTACACTGTTCCACTCTCTGTGTTGCATATTTCCTCCTGTGTTTCAGTGTAACTGAAGAATGATTAAAAGTCAAAAAATTTGTACGCTCAGTATTGGAAAAAACATACAAATCCCTAAAAAAGAGGAATGGATAATCAAATTAAGAGAAGCAAGGAGGTTGGATATTTTAACTGCAATTATGAGGGATAAATCAGTTGAGAAAATAAAAGAGGATTGGTCTTGTTTTGATCTTTTTTGTAATACCAATTTTTTATACCTTTTAGGAATCATATAAACTATTCTCTGAACATTAGAGGTTTAAGTATTGATGACATTTCGAAGGAATGTAAGTAAATTAGGTAATCAGGTCATCTTAGGTTATCTTAGAAGTGACCGAATAGTATATTTTTGAACTTAATTATATCAGTATGTTATTGGTATCACTTGTTTTTTGTTGTACTTGTTATGTAGGTGTTTATTATGTGTTGTTTTTGTTTGTCCGTGGATGATTGTCTTTTAAGATTTGTACAATACAAATAATTTTTTAAAAAGTCATAAAAATCTGAGAGTTTAAATAAATTCCTATTATTGTTTTGTTTTTTAATTGCTATCGCATGGAGGCCAAATGGTTTGTGCATTGCTCGTTAACATGCAGACAGTTGCCATAGCATGGGAATAATGGCTGAGGTAACAGGAGAAGATCAGGGCAGCAGTGGGACCAAGTTCATCCAGGCTGCCCTTGGAATATTTTGGCCAGTGCAGACAAGGCCTTAGATATTCAAACCACAGCTTCCCCCCGGTTCCTTATTCCATCTAACATTATACATTTGTCAGTTAAAATATCAGACTACTCCATTTATTTTTCCCTTGCCACATTCATAACATTCCAAAGATTATGATTTATTTATTTCACAGGGGAAACAGGCCCCCAGCACTTTTTAAATCTTCCACAGCTGAATTTTTCAAAATGTCCAGATGACCTTTGAAAATAGAAGAATTAACTTATCTACATTAAGGTCGTGACGATGGCCAGAAGTAACTTTTACTAGCTTAGCCTCATAGACCAGCAACAGTCTTTAAGTAATCCTAGCCTTATGTGCACTATTACAACCAGAGTCAGTTACTGCAAATGTGCTATACATGGGTCGTTTTTAAAGAAAACTTAAAACTTTAGCTGGTGCAGCATGTGGCTGTTTCTTTGCTCAAGGTCAAACATTTATAACATATCACATAAATCCTTACACTAGCTGCACTGGTTATTAGGCCCAGCTGAAAGTGTTGTCTGTATTTGACATTTAATTTTAAATCTAGAGGCTAAAATCTAGGAAGAACCTTTTACAATGATGAACCAGCCATCTTTAATACTAGGGTCAGAAGCACGCTTCATTATCCTGTGTTGAAGCTCAATTAGAAATGTGGTTACTATTGACAAGGCATTCTTAACAATGGCCCAGCTTCATAGAAATTGGTCTCACAGATATGAAAGTTTACTAACTCAAAGGCAATACTTAAATTTCAGTCATTTCAGTGGCTTTACTTTTAAGTACAGTCCATCCTTCCTATACACGGATTCAAGCATCCATGGTTTGAAAATGTTTTTTTAAAAGTATAAATTTCAAATATCAAACCTTGATTTTCCATTTTTTATAGGGGACACCATTTTGCTATGTCATTATATTTAACGGGACTTGAGTATCCACGGATTTTGTTATACACAGGGGATCTTGGAACCAAACCCCAGCATATAACAAGGGTCCACTGTATGACTAAGTGCTGTATCTTTATATACTTCCCTTTGTTTGATTGTACACCTCATCTGTTTGGTATCACGTTTTTGGTGGCTCTGAATTTATAACTATTATGTAAAGAGATCTTGTAGTACCTTTGAGACTAACTGAAAGAAATAAGTTGGTAGCATGAGCTTTTCAGTCTACTTCCACAGATGCATCTAGTGGAGTGGAAACCAGAAACAACAGACATATATATGCCATTGTTATGCAAGAATTTGTCCTGCTTGCTTCTACTGAGGGCAGCACATCAGGGGAGTATACAATGAATCCAAGAGCAAAGAACCCAAGAACAACAAGGCTGTAAAACTGGTTGCTGGCTCCAAAGAATCTCTGCCGCTGGAGATCTTTTAAAAGGCCTCTGTTTCTCTCAGCTGAAACCTACTAGCTCTCCTGTTATCTTCTAGCCTGGAAGAATGTCTCAAAGACTCCTTGACCTGACTTCGCTCCACAGGACCTAGCACCTGCAGCTTAGAGTCCATAGAACCTGTTTCTTCCTCTGCAGCTTCCTGAGCCTCCTCTGAGACTGCTCATTTAGGCAGCCCCAAATCTGCCTCTGTCTCAGCCTCCTCCATAACTTCAGAATCTGAGTCCTCTGACCGTGTCTCTAAGTCAGGCCCAGGGCAGTCCATGACAGAATGTCAATTCAAATTTCTTTGTGTATAGAAATGGAGTAGAAAGTCCAGTTTTAACAATGGTTGTTAGTGAACAAAGAAATTGGAAACGGGGCAATGTGTATGGAAATGAAGAGGAAAGACCACTTTGAATTTGGAAACTAGCCAGTAGGTAGGAAAAAGAGATGAATGTAGGATGCTCCTTGAGAATGGGGTCAGATAGTGTTGAAATGTGTGTAGTGAACCAGGAAGTCTATCTCTGTTCAGTCCATTGCTGAAGGACTGTAGTTTATGGATGAATTCCAATTCTGCTATTTTTCTTTCCAATCTACCTTTGTAGTTATTTTGTTCAAAGACTGCTGATCTGAGGTGTGAGATAGAATGCCCAGGGAGATTGAAATGTTCCACCACCAGTTTTTGTGCATTCCCATTCCTAATGTCTGATTTATGTCAGTTTATACTCTGGCATAGGGACTGGCCTATTTTGACCAATGTAGAGTGCTGATGGTTATTGATGACATAGTATGGCATAAATCACATTGGAGGATGAGCATGTGAAGGTCCCCCTAATATTGTAGGTGATGCCATTGGGTCTTGTGATGACATTTCCTGAATAAATGTGTGGGCAAATTTGGCATCTTGGTTTGTGGCAATGGTTATTACCATTACATATCAAACATCAATTCAGATAACATTTGAAGAATATTTTATATTCCAAATATTTGCTCTCACAATCTGGAAAAGAGAATTTTGAAGATTTTTTTTTTGGGGGGGAAGTCAGTTGGCATCATCTCTTTGTTGGACTATTGGTTTTTTTGTTCCAAAAATATTATCAATAACATATTGACTGTAGATGTAACAAAATTGCTCGACACATTCATTTTGTGCACAGCTTGGTATCACATTATAAAAGGAGTTTTTTAAATCACAGCTATGTTTGTTGTTTGCTTTCTGCACCTAAAAGATAACATTTCATATTAAGAATTCCAGCCATTGATCACTTGATATGCACAGGCAATTTTGGGGAGGAAGAGACAGATTTTTCTGAATGAGGCATGTTAATTAATGTTTGGGAAATGGGTATATCCATTGTCAAAAGAATAAGCAACAAGGATAAAAATAAATGACTACAAACATACAATGCATCACTCTGACAAGGGACCACCACACAATGTTCGTACTTAGGATGCCATTAAATGAAGTAAAGCCTCAGACTATTTATTCAATTACTTTAAAAAAGGAGAGAGAAGATAGATGCATTATCTCATCAGAAATTATTACTCTGCATGCATAAATAAATAAGAACAATAAATCAAATATTGAATACAAATACAGTGTAATTTGTAGAATAGCACCTGATTTTCTGTAACAACCAGCTAATAATCTCCTTCAACACTAAAGTGTGAATATCACTGCATTAGTTCACAAATGAACTAACAAGATTTATGCCCTGGAATCAGAGTGAAAGTACTGTGAAAACCATGTTGATAAATGACACCCAAGAAAACTTTTCACAGTCCTAAATATACTAGTCTTTCTTAAGAAGGAAACTGGCAAAATCATATCCTCCAGATGTACATTTTCCAGAAGTTTCATAGCTTGAACATTGTTATCCATTGGCTTCCATGCCTGTGGTACCTTTTGCTGCCTCAGAAAACTTGTCAAAAATGTTTTAGAAATGTGAACTTTGTTCAGATTTGTGTATTTTGAACTTTGTTCAGAAATGTGTATTTTGAGACAACACACCTTTAAGATTAGATATCGTAAAATATATATTATAATTTTTCACAGATTAATATGCAAACATAATAAATGGGCATGATACACACAAGAACAGCACAAGTTGGAAACAGACTAATTCACCATCCCTCCCTTTCTGCAGGACTACAACTTCATACATGTTTGCATGGTACTAGAGTTAATAATTCCTTTATTTAAATGGATGACCTTGCAATTTAGTGCAACCTACTTTATCTAAGCATGTTTCAAGATATGCAAAACATATTTTCTAAATATATTACATGGATGCAGTGTTGTATTAATATATAACTAGCTAGCTAGATATTTTTATACAATATATGGAGACCCAATCATAGAGTTTTCTTTGAAAGATTTATTCTAAGAAAGTTTGCCTTCTGTGGGGGTGCCTATGAAGAGTGTTTGGAAGCTTAAACTGGTCCAAATAGCTGCAACCAGTTTGTTAAACCAGGTTAGTTTTGGGCAGAACCCAATTCCCTTATTGCACCTGCTTCATTGGCTGCCTGAGCATTTCCAACCATAGTTTGTTTTCTGCTGCTCCAGAGAACAGGACCTGGAACAATGGATGCAAGTACAGGAAAAGAGAGTCTACGGTGGGGTACAGACCGCCAGAAAGAGGTGCCAGGGAGGCACCTCTCTTTGCTCCGCAGCAGTGCCGCAACAACCTTACTGTGTGATGCTGCTGTGCAGCAACAAAGGAGCATTAAAAAGCAGTTTCATTTTGCAGTGCAGTTGCACCACTGCAAATCTACAAAGATGTCCTGATGGCGTCGCAGCTGTACAGTGCTGTTTGAATGCTGCACAGCTGTGACGTCATAGCTGTGCGCATCATGTGGGTGGTGCTGCGCAGCTGCGATGCCCTCATCATGTGCTAGGGTTGCTGGGCTTGTGCACGCACCACCCCAAAGCAACCCTAGCACGTCATGAGTGTGCCGAAAAGGTCCCGTCTGTACAGGGCCTACCTCAAAATTAGGAGGAACTTCCTGACACTAAGGGCTCTTCGACACTGGAACACACTCCCTCAAAGAGTGGTGGAGTCTCCGTCCTTGGAGGTCTTTAAACAGAGGCTGGATGTCCATCTGTTGGGTAGGCTATGATTGAGAGTTCCTGCATGGCAGGGGGTTGAGCTGGATGGCCCTTGTGGTCTCTTCCAACACTACGATTTTGTGATTCTATGGCGGGGTACAGACCGCCGCTTTGCAGCGGTCTGGCGCCGCCGCCAGAAGGTCCGCGGGGGAGCCGGAGCCTTCAGACGGCCCGACTCCCGCACGGACCGAAAAAAGAAGCTCCAAAATGGAGCTTCTTTTTTTCGTCGCGTTTGCGACGTAGCGAGGCGCCAGGGGCGCGCTCGCTACGTCAGCAGCGGCGCGACGCATCTGGACGCTGTGCGTCCGATACGTAAAGATGGCGCCGGCCATGTAGAATGGCCGGCGCCATCTTGTACAGACGGAGTCCATACTAGGACATGGGGCGTCTAAAAGAGACGCCCCTTTTTTAAAATGGGACGTCCTCCGGACGTCCCAAAGGGCTGTTTAGAAAGCCCCTATGATTCAAAGTGCTGGTTTTGACCTACAAAGCCCTATAAGGGTCTGTATTGTCCCTTATGAACCAGTCCATGCCTTGAGATCTGCTGGGGAGGCCCTTCTCTCTGTTCCACCACCCTCACAAATACATTAGGTGGGGACATGAGAGAGGGCCTTGTCATTGCCTGCCCTCAGATTCTGAGACCTAGAGAAGTTAGACAGGGATCCTCCTTACTTACTGTTCTCAAACAAGAAAATACTTTTCTGCTTCTATGGGCATTTGATGAGTGATGGTATAAGGACCATGTCAACTAAATGATGTACTGAATCCTGCTAATTGTTGTGCTGGACTGTGTCTGTGTGTCTAATGATATATGTTTTAATCTGGTTTTAAATGCTTTGATTGTTAGTCTTGTTTTAACTTTTACATTCTGTTAACTTATGTGGTTAACTTGTTTTAAGCCATTTTGAGTGTCAAACAAGGGAAAGGTTCAGTGCATTTTCTTTGCAGTGATTGGATATTTAATGTGATTTTGACTTATCTTTTAAAATAGGAAATAAATCCCAGATTTACCTTTCCAAGGTAAGATACCTTGTTTATCTTTTATGTCTTTTGAATATTGTGGCAACAGTCCCCACTGCAGGCTATATGTTATTGATGTCTTCCTTTTGTTGCCCTCCTGCCCTGCCTGGCACCATGGAGTGACATATACTTCTTGCATCTTTGCCTTTCAACACTGGTGATATTTCAATAAAGGCTAAAGAATATTTTTCTCAGCAGTGACTTTGATGATATACTATCCCTCTTCTCCCTTCTATGCCACTGCCGCTTTTATCAGTGAAGTTCAATTTCTCTCTCACCAAATATCTTTTTGGTCTTAGCCTATCAGACAATTCTCTTACACTGTCCATCTTTCTTTCTCTTTCTAGCCATTAGTGATGTGGGGGATGCCCTCAGAGTAACTAAGGCCTTAGACACTTGACTTTTAATTCTGCAGTCCTCCAAACTACAGCACTTATAGTAGTATTTGACTCTAGCATTTCATCTTTAAATTATGGCAGTTCAACTTGTCACATCCACTGTAAAATCCAGCTGCCCATAAAAGTAAATACTGCCGTAAAAAATACCATTAAGTATTTAATGGAAGAAAAAAACATGTTGATCACTACAGGGAACTAAGGGTGTATCTACACTGAAGGAAGAAAGCAGTTTAAAACCACTTTAACTACCATGACACTATCATACAGAATCCTGTGGCACCAGAGCTCTCTGACAGATCAAGCAAACTACATCAACAAATTATAAATCCGGGGATTCTGTAGTATGGAGTCATGGCAGTTAAAACAGTGTCAAACTGCTTTCATTCTGTAGTGCAGATATACCTTTTGACTGTCCATCTACAGCATGTTCTATAACCAGCACTGCTGATGTTCAGATTTTATACAGATTTATTTATTTATTTATTTAAAAATACATAGAAGAGTTTTCATTTAAAATTAAGATTTGAGAGCTAGTGAGCATTGTTTGGTATCTGGGTTAAGAAACTGAGCATTCAATCTCTCTTACTGTGCAGACTCCTGTATGCTTGGATGAGCAAACTATTTTATCCTAACATATTTTTTCAGATGGTCATAAGCATGGGACAGGGTGATTCTTGAGTCTGAGATCCATGCAAGGATACAAGTACAAATGGGCTACCTACATAATGTTTGGCTAACATTCCAACTGAATGCTTAGAACAGTTTTTATTGTTTGCATAGAATGACCTCTTGCAAAATGTCCAATCAATAGAGATTACAGCAGTCAGAGCTCAATCAATAGAACGTTGTTCTGTTTTCCCAGATGATATCCTCATTTAAAACATTGTGCATTTTCTTTTAAAACTTTTTTTTCTGGCTGCAATACAATTTGTAACAAAAGACCTGCCTTTGTTGAATAAAGAACCAGGGACATTTTGAACTGCTATTGGAGACAAATATTTATTGACATGCAAAATGTGTTGCCATGTGAAAAGAACAACAACAATTATTATTTTCAGTTGTCTCTGAATACAGATCACAGATTTTTTATTGGAACACAAGCAAGGTCCCTGAGTAAACACAAGGAGCCAGTATCAAGATTGTTGGTGGTGTAATCATATACATACTTACCTGGGAATGAGTCCCATTGAACTGAATAAGGGATGTTTATGAGTAGACATGTATAGGACTGCTCTCTAATTCTTTTTTAGTTACAACACATATTAGTGACCTGAAATACCCATAGAAGCCAAGATGATCAAATTGAGGCTTTCATACTCTGGCCACATCATAAGACATGACTCATTAAAAAAATGCTGGGAAAGGTTGAAGGTAGTAGAATGAGGAGAAGACTACATGCCAGATGGCTAGACTCAGTTAGGGACGTCACAGGCATGTATCTCCAAATCTTAAGCAGAACAGTGAAAGATGGGGGTCTTGGAGATGTCTCATGCACCTGGTTGCCATGAGCTGAAGTTGATTTGATGACAGTTAACAACAACAACAACAGTGTGTGTGTGTGTGTGTGTGTGTGTGTGGTTTAAGATATTTTGCTCATCCATATATAAATAAACCACCAGATATAAAATCTTGCTTTAGCAGTCCATTTTGTCCATTTTCTTGTACTCCCATGTCTCTCTGATCCAGTACCAATTGATTTTGGAAAATATATGTATTGCATTCTCCTTTCCCTCCTTAGATGGATAGGAACTTCCTTCTATCTATCTCATCCTATCTAAACATGTGACTCTTTCATTCACTCTTGGAGGCTGTTTAACAGACTCTCTCTCAAGAGTGCAAACATTGACCCCATCTTCAAAAAGGGGAAAAAAGAAGATCCCAACAATTATTGTCCAGTTAGTCTGACATCAATACCAGGAAAGATTCTAGAGCAGATCATTAAACAGAGAGTCTGTGAACATCTAGAAAACAATGCCATAGTCACAAAAAGTCAACATGGGTTTCAGAGAAACAAGTCATGCCAGACAAACCTGATCTCTTTTTTGGATAAAATTACTGGCTTGTTAGATGAAGGGAATGCTGTGGATGTAGTATATCTTTATTTCAGTAAGGCCTTTGACAAAATTCCCCATGACATTCTTGCAAACAAGCTTGTAGAATTTGGGATAGACAAGGTAACTATTAAATGGATTTGTAATTGGCCGAACCCAGAGGGTGCTCAACAATGGCTCCTTTTCATCCTGTAGAGAAGTGACCAGTGGGGTCCCACAGGGTTCTGTCCTGGGCCCGGTGCTATTCAACATCTTTATCAATAACTTGGAGGACAAAATTGGGGCATACTTATAAAATTTGCAGATGACACCAAATTAGGAATAGTAGCTAATACCCCAGAGGACTGGATCAAGATTCAAAATGACCTAAACAGACTAGAAAACTGGGCCAAAGCTAACAAAATGAAATTCAACATAGAGAAATGTAAGGTACTGCACTTAGGGTGGAAAAATGAAATGCACAGATATAGGATGGGGGACACCTGGCTGAATGAAACTACTTGTGAAAGAGATCTAGGAGTCCAAGTAGACCACAAGTTGAACGTGAGTCAACAATGCAATGTGGCAGCTAACAAGGCCAATGCAATTTTAAGCTGCTTCAATAAAAGTATAGTGTCTAGATCAAGGGAAGTAATAGTCCCACTGTATTCTGCTATGGTCAGGCCCCACCTGAAATATTGTGTCCAGTTCTGGGCACCACAATTAAAAAAGGACATTGAGAAACTGGAGTGTGTCCAGAGGAGGGCGACTAAAATGGTGAAGGGTCTGGAAACCATGCCCTATGAAGAAAGACTTAGGCAGCTGGGGATGTTTAGCCTGAAGAAGAGAAGGTTAAGAGGTGACATGATAGCCCTGTTTAAATATTTGAAGGGATGTCATGTTGAGGAGGGAGTGAGCTTGTTTTCTGCTGCTCCAGAGACTAGAACACGGAACAATGGATGCAAGCTGCAGGAAAAGAGATTCCACCTCAACATTAGAAGGAACTTTCTGACAATAAGGGCTGTCCAACAGTGGAACACACTCCCTTGGAGTGTGGTGGAGTCTTCTTCCTTGCAGATCTTCAAACAGAGGCTGGATGGCCATCTGTCAGGGATGCTTTGATTTAGATTTCCTGCATGGCAGGGGGTTGGACTGGAGTGTCCTAGCGGTCTCTTCCAACTCTATGATTTTATGATTCTATGAGTCTAAAACTACAGTATCTCCTCTTAATCTCAGTAACAGTTTCTTCTGGGTAGGTAACTGTTCCCATCTTCCTACTGTCTAAAAGATGGTGAGATTTCTTTTCTTTATCTAAATCATCACCAGTTAATTAGAATTTAGGGGTGTGTGTGTGTGTGTGTGTGTGTGTGTGTGTGTGTGTATGCCATCATTGTTTTTAAACTGCAAGCTACATGCTTGTTATCTTTTCTGAGTAAGTCTTGATTCTTTAAAATAAGCAAAGTTAGGCAATGTCACACTTTTGCTGTTCTGCTAATGAAAGCCAGACTCTAACAGGTTTAGTTTTCATATTTGTATATTTTTGTTTCCTTTAATAGGGTTAAAGCCCTGGGAAATTTAAATTACCCCACAATTACAAACCATCATATCTAGTTCTAAATTGATTGGTTCCTATGGAGAACCAATAGATGACTTCAACACTTCTATTTCTGAGTCAGCCAGTTTTGAAATCCTTTCTCTGTTTAGCTCCATTTGTTCCCAGGTTGTTCCCATCTCTCCTTAATGGAAATGGACTTTCTACTTTCAACTCATTTTTAATGAGTTTTAATGCCTACATCATAATTCCATTACTATTAATTTCAATTCCCATAAGCACATATTCTTAAGGAGTCCTTTCTATTTGATACAATCAGTGAATTCAGATACATTTGTGTTTTTCTTCTTCAATAAAAGGCAAATATATGTATTCATTGGGAAGGACAGGGAACCTTGTTTCATCCCATCCCATTTTTGTTTTGTTAGGAGGGTGTCCCCCTGCTCTATCACATAACTTTATATCTTCAATGCTTGCAAATACAGTTACAAACCATTGAAACAAGAGAAAGATCAAGACTTGAAAATTGTGTATACTGGGAAGGAACATCAACAATCTTACAATATGCAGATGGTACCCATAATACCAAAAGAAAACCTCACAGACTACTACGGAAGATCAAGGAAGAAAGTGCAAAGGCATGCTTACTGTTGAACACAAAGGAAAAAAATGATAATGGAGAACCTACACAAATTTGAACTAGAGAATGAGGAAATAGAAATAGTAAAAGAATTCTCATACCTGGGCTCAAACATTGATAAGAACAGGGACTGCAGCCAGGAAATCAGAAGTTTAAGAATGGGAAGGGCAGCTATGAAAGAACTAGAAAAGATCCTAAAATGCAAAGATATACAACTGAGCACAAAAGTTAGGATCATAGAAGCCATTATATTACCTGTTGCCATGTGTGGATGTGAGAGCTGGACAATTAATAAAGAAAATAGGAAGAAAATCAATTCATTTGAGATTTAGTGCTGAGAATTCCATGGACAACTAAAACGTTAAACAAATGGGTCCTGGAGCAGATCAGGTCAGATATTCCCAGTATTTGGGCGGCATATAAATAAATCCTATTATTATTATTATTTTTATTATTATCATCATCATCTTATTGGAAGCCAAGATGACAAAACTGAGGCTATTGTACTTTGGATTCATCATTATAAGGCATGAATCATTGGAAAAAAACAGTAATGCTAGTAAAGGTGTAGGGGAAAAAACAATAATTCTAGGACAGAGAGGAAGGTCACATGCTAGATGGATAAACTCTATTACAGAGATCATGAATATGAGTTTGCAGGGCCTGGGC
This sequence comes from Sceloporus undulatus, assembly GCF_019175285.1. Classification (NCBI taxonomy): domain Eukaryota; kingdom Metazoa; phylum Chordata; class Lepidosauria; order Squamata; family Phrynosomatidae; genus Sceloporus; species Sceloporus undulatus. The sequence goes on along the minus strand of NC_056524.1, from coordinate 81,869,909 downwards.
AGGGAGTCTTGGAGATGTCTCATCAGAAGTGTTGCCATGGGTTAAGATTGACTCAAGGGTGGTTAATAGCAACATCAAATGGAAAGAATATTTGCAAATATTCAAAAACTGGCTTTGTTGAGTGTCGGAAAAATCTGACAATGAGAATTCTAGCTGGGCAGGAATCTGCAGTTCAAATCTTATTCTGTCTTATAAATGTGTACATGTTTTTTGTACAAAAATTTCCATCTTCTGTACAAAACCCCTAAATGCATGTACTTGCAGAGAATAACTCCTGAACTGTGAATAGTCTTTGAAAACTTCTGACAGCTTTTGGCAGCTTCTCACCTTCAGTGAGAAGATAAATGGTGATGTTATTCATTCTTTCCTGCAAAACCAACATTTATGAAGATTTACATTGTCAATGCATAGTTTATTTGTTTGTTGTTAACTTAGAAAGGTGAGGCATATTCCCCGTTTTTCTATTATGGAGCTACTTGTGCATGTACATTTGTGAAAGAGAGCATAAGAGTTTCTTTTTTCCCTTTATTTTTCTTAGGCTTAAATTTAATTGTTCTGGAACTGCATACGTGGAAACATTTTTTCTTAGTCTTTAATTTCCTTCAGCTTAAATTTATTGTTCAACTATTTTGGAGTCATAACCTGTTTTTGACTGGGAGGGGCTTCTATATTCCAAACATGATTGAGGGTCTGATACCCATCCCTACTGGAATGTCAGAAATAACTCAACTGTTCATGAATGTATTTCCTCTTATATCACCAAGTAGGGATGAACCTATGTAATCACTTCCTTGGATTACAGTGTGTCCACATTATACACGGGCATGGCTTACATGGCTTCCAGCATATGCTGGAAGCCTGCACCAGAAGAAGCTTTGGCACACCAGGAAGAAGTAATGGGGCACATGCCCCATGGTGCGCCACAGGCACAAGCCCCATTAATTCTACTGGGGCTTGACTTTACGCATTTTTCCCTTACGTGGGGTGTGTGTGTGTCCGGAATGGATCTCCATGTAAGGGAAGGGCTCACTGTATATGGGGCAATGAGAAACAAACACCAAAAATACAATCAGAATGATTTTGATAGTTAGGGCTTTGCTGCACAAGCCCTGTTCTTACAGCAGTCACATTAGTTCAAAAACACCCTGAAACATAGCACTTTCAGACCAGCCATCATCACACCTCTTTTCAACTGCATGACTGGGGCCCAAAACTGATGGACAAAATAACATGGCTTCAGGCCACTTGTGGAGGCCTAGTGTTTAGACAATACACACCCTGAACATGGCCTGAAGCTATACCAAGGATGTGCCAATGAAAAAGAACTGGGCCAAAAAGGAGCAGATATAATCCATTCCTGCCAGCGGTCTGGTTCAGGACCATGGCAGCAGCCCACATCAGGAATCAGGACCATGTGGTCCTGGTGTGATTGGTGCTGGCACAGCCTAATGCCACTCCTTTGGGTCCATCTGCATGACCCCTAGAACTGCTGCCCACATCATGCTCTCTTCCTGACTCTCCATTAACCCCATCTACCTGCCTTATGCCCAGAATGCCTTTCAGGTGTGTGTTTTTTAAAGTCTATATTGATTATTTCTCAGTTTTTCCTGCAGTTCCAGAACTCTGCTACTGTGAATTACAGTGAGTTTAAGTTTTTTTTAAAAAGTAAGGAAAAAACAGGGATTCAGGCTGCTTGTGAAGAACAAGGGGAGACAGGAGTAGGAGAGGTCACCACATGACTATCAATTGTGCAACTGCCCTGGTAGTGACATTTCATACCTGGATCCTTGCATGATTGTGAGGTCATTGACAGGTTTCTCCAATCTATGAAAAGGTATGGGTTTCACCAATCAATGAAAAGGTATGGATTGTGAGGTCACTGACAGGTTTCCCCAATCAATGAATAGGAGCCCTGGAGGCACAGTGGTTAAATACAGGTACTGTAGCCACTCACTCACAAGCCACAAAGTTGTTCAATCCTAGTCAGGGGCTCCAGGGTTGACTCAGCCTGGCATCCTTCTGATGTTGCTAAAATGAATACCCAACTTGTTGGGGGCAGTTAGCTTGCACATTGTAAACTGCTTAGGGAGTGCTTAAGTGCACTGAGGAGTGGTATAGAAATGTACTTGTTATTGCTATAGCTATTGCTATGGGTTGAAGACAGCGCAGCTGCAGCAGAAGCATTGCTATGTGATAAGTATCACCAAAGCTGCTTTTTTAACTTGGTGTAATCACAATTGAAAAGGTGCTTGTATCTCCTTAGAAAATTTAAATAAGATTTACCTAATATAACTTTACAGACTTGAATAAAAATACAAAATATATACAAATACATAATACAAAGTCCACTGTAAAGGATTTATCCTTCGATGCCCTCCTAAATTCATACATTAATATGATGGTTCCTAATTCAAAGGCTTAATTATTTTCCCTGGTGAACACAACTCCCATCTCTCTTTCTGAAGTGAACTAATAAGTACATATCCTTCCCTACTCACTGGGCAAAACCAATCATTCCTAAGGGTTATATATAGCTAGAACCATACACATATTGGATGCATTCTGGTGAATTGCATTTCAAGCTGAGAACACTTTATAGACTGTTGTTTTATAAGCAGAAATATATACAGGTGAGCTATGGAAATTATCCATTATCATGAAAACAGGTGCTTAATATCTTGCTCTTAGTAACTTTATGTCTTAAATTTATTAATTTAAAAGGCATGCCATTTTACAAGAACATGTTTACTTCATAAAATTCATGTTGATCCATTAATAAAATGAATCAATAAAATGTGATGAGATCATTATTGATTCCCAGATACCACATCATTTTGGTCCATAGCTTTGTGGCTTGCTGGACCAAAAGCACATAACACAAATAGAGGCCCGGTACATACGTCTTGGTAAGTCCGGAGTGGCAGCGGCTTTTTTTCCTCTGCAGGGAAGCTGCAGCTGCCAAACTGCACGTCTTTCCTGTGGAGGAAAAAGAACCCGCAAAATTGGGTTCTTTCCCCCCTGCACCAGTTATGTCACGAGTGCGCCAATGGCACACTCATGACGTAACTGGCGAGGTGTGACGTGTGGACTTTATGCATCCATTATGACATAATGGTGGCACCTGTGTACACGGGGCGCTGCCGTTATTGAGCCACCAGTATGTGCTAGGGTTAGGGACCATGCAGTTGTTGCGTGGTCCTGTAACCCTAGCATGGTGTGAGCATGGCGCTTTAGCGCCGTGTGAACCACATCATAGTTGGTTAAGGATGCTCAAAGCATTCAGATCATTTCTGATATCTGATCTTCAAAAACTTCCAAAAATCATAGCAACAGAAGCCTGCCATCTATCTCAGGAGGATATATCTGAAGGCAACTATCTAAGAATAGTGTTCTGGTAGGTTTTTATGTATTTGCCCTATTTTGTAAAGGGTTGATTCCTTAATAAAATGAATTAAGGAAATAAAATATTCAGTAATAAGATAAATCAACCCTTTACAAAACAGTTCAAATAATTACCAGAACATTATTCTTAGATCGTTATATTCAAATATACCTTTCTGAGGTAGATTTCAGGCTTTTTTTCAGCAGGGTTGCTATGATTTTTGGAAAAAATTTGGTTAGATGTGAGAAATAATCTGAATCATTTGGGCCATCCCCATCCCCAGTCAACCATATTCTTATTATATACTTTTGGTCCAGCAAGACACAGTGCTACGGACCAAACTTATATGGTATTTGGGAATCAATAATGATCTCATCACATTTTGTAAAATGACTCTGGAACACTTTCCCAGTTATACATCTGCCACCCTCTTTAGCTGTAATATCAAAGGAATAGACTACATCTATTCATTGAGTGAGAATTGACTGTTCTCCATTGTTCCCTTTTGCCTCCTCTCAGAGACATCTGTGGGTGATTTCTTCAAAAACCTATCTGCAAGCTGGCAAAGAGCAATAATACCTTGGTGGCACATATGCACAGCTGTACACTTTGTATGTTTGCTGAGCATGCCACATGACAGCTGCTTCATGCTTAGGGCTAAATCTTTCAATGTTTATTTAGCTAGTGGCACCACTGAGGTTCTTCAAACTATTAGCAAAGTGAGACTTTAACCAGAAACATAATGGATTAATCCTGAATGAGCATCTGACATTGCTATAATCTTAAAAGATGTAATCTTGTAGGATCTGTTGATATTTTGGCTAAATAAAGGGAAATAAGAATGTTACCTAGTTATTCCTACGTACTTCTTTTCCCGAAATATTTTGTTTATATATTTATTCTATGTATGGAAATAAAATAAATATTGGAGATATTTGTTTCATTTATTATCTCTTAACAGTTCTTGTCCAAATATTTGAAATTATAGACAAGTTCTCTTTTCCATCAGAAGCACAAGGTTAGGATATGCAGGACAAGCAGTGTGGAAGCCCATGTTTTGTCCTCCAGAAGTCTGTTGCTGTTGTCCATTGTTCACTGCTTCACTCTTACTAAGGGCAAGGTTGACCCTACCCTTAGAAACAGAAAAGCTCTGACACCAATCAGAGCCCCAGTCAATTGTCTAGAAAGCAATTTGGTGTGCATAAAAGGAGTTTTGTTTGCTTAAGTGAATGAGAACATCATGTCTACCAAGATTATTTGTAAACAGATTGTAGCACACTTGCTGCTGATATATATAACTGTGTGTGTGTGAGAGAGAGAAGGATAACATATTTGGTAGGATTCTGTATTTTAGAGCATTTCTCAGTCTTCTATTAGGTTTTATTTTCACATTCAGTACCAGGTTTATTGATAAACAGGAAACCACTTCTATCCTTTGAGCCCCCATGAGACAGCAATAACACTCCTTCTGCTAAAAATAAAATATCATATTAAAGATTCCACTTCTAGAGTTCATATCTATGATATGATAAATAAGATAATTGTTCCATTTTTTAAACTTCTAACTGCAGTATATTTGACATGATCTATTCACAGTAGCTTTCAGGGTTCTGATTTATGCACATTAACTTTCAGATTCAGGTGCATTGCTCTGATTTATATATGCTGCATAGAAAAGTTCTTATTAATGAACCTTACATTTTTAAAGTTCAGATTTAGTGTGTTAGTTTATAAATCTTTGTTAAACTTCCAATTTAGTTTCCTGATTAATGTATCTAGGTTTCATGCTGTTTATGAATCATAATATTAAGTACCTGATTTAATACTACTGTTACTGTAAGAAGCATTAGCACAGTAAAATACTCAATACCTAGGAGACTGACATAATACTGATCAATGATTTTTACATACCTAATGGACACTTTAGGTTGAATCCTAAATTGGCATCTATGGGTGATGCTATAATTCATATACATATAATAAGTTAAAATGATCTATCAGTTGAGAGCCACAATGATGTCATGGCATGCTCAGCCCTATTTTATTGCTGAAGAGAAAGTTGTCAATATGCAGTACAGCCAATGTGAGAAAAGTGAACTATGTATTCTGTTCTCATCAATACAATGACTAGGGAAAGAGAAGAAAAATGTGATATTGTGAGATGCTTCAGAGAGGAAACACAACTAGAAAAGGTTGGAGATAGGCTATTATACGTATATGATAGCTCAGAGAGACAGGCTAGCTGAACAGTATAGTGAGTCAAATTAGGGACATGAAGAAAAGTTGGGTGGATGAGCAAACGCTTAAGGATATTGGGAGCAGGAATAATGGGTACAGGAAATGAAGAGTGCTAAAGAAATGTCAAAAGAAGGGTTGAGGAAATTGTGGTCCCAGGATTATGCACAATCCTAAAGATTATCTTTATGCCCATTGACCCCCTCCAGATTGCTTGATCCCCTCTTTTTTCTGGCCACAATAGGTGTTAACTGGCTTTCGTGGAAACCACCAGGAATGGCCATTCATCACTGAAACAGGTGACAAGAGAATTTTCACTATTTTCCATAAAATACAAACAGCAAGCAGATTTCAAAATGAAAGTACACGTGCATTGCAACACAACAAGACCCCACCCCACGTGTGTTTTTTTTAAAAAATAAATGTTGGCAGTCAATGTGATCCTTTAGGGTACCTGGGCATACATCCTCACACCCACTGCATTTCCCTGCCCCAGTCTACACTGGAAAACAGAAACACAGGACTCATCTGTGTGTTGCTGCCAGAAATGGAAGAACTGGATTAGGAAGCTTCAGTTGCAAGTGAATGGACTGTGAAAGATGGAGTAAGTTTACAGGGAGATGAATGAGGGTCAGGCTGAGGTGAGAGGCTGCATTTACTTAAAGTAGTTCAACTTTGAGCTATAGATCTCTGTATGATGATATTTTAGACAAAGGAGGTTTTCTGAATCTCTCATTCAAATCAATATATTAGGTCATGAAATTCACAGCCAACATTTCTTTTACTATACCTAGAACACTACTTGTTGGCTCTCTAAATGAGATTTATTATATGAATCATAGGTGGTTGATTGTATCTGGTACAAACCCAAGAAGTGAAGAGAGTACTGAAAAGCACATTAAAAACAGAAAATGTTAAGGAGACAAGCTCCATGAACTCTGAGATAGTCAAGTATCTATTTGTTTTAAAAGACCAACATGTTTCTGCCTCAGTGAGAAAAGACCATCAGGCCCCTAAGAAGGACTTTTCTCATTGAGACCAAAATGTGTTCGGCTTCCCCAGCAAACATTCTATTCTTCCTGGAATCCAACTGAGAATTTAGGAAACTGCATTTTAGATACTTCCCTTAGACTCTTTAATGGCCAATTCGTATCTGCTATAAATGACACTAGTTCTCCACCCAAAAGAATGAAGAAAAAATCTTCCCTCAGATTCACAATGGAGATTATCCCATTACCAAAAAACCCACAAACAAACAAACAAAAAACGACTTACCCCTGCTGTTTTAAGTCGATTACGGGATGCAGCCAGGTATTATTCCAGCGAAAATGCCAGTGATGCCATTGCCTGACTGCATCTTGCCTAAAACCTGGCTACAAGACATGGTCAACTCGCCAATTTGCAAAGTCAGGAGCTTCCCTACTTTGCCAATTGGCCATCTGAATGTGGTTTATAGCTGGGTTTTAGGTTTGACGGAGTTGGGCAGCAGCATCGGCAGCATTTTCCTGTTGATGATGATGATGATGATGGTGATGATGATGATGATGATGATGATAATAATAATAATAATAATAATAATAATAATAGGATTTATTTATATGCCGCCCAATCACTGGGAATCCGGGCGGCTTACAACAGAGGGGATAATAGACGGTTCCTGCCCTCAGGGTTACAATCTAAAAAGACATGACACAAAAGTAGAAGGGCATGGTTAGGGAGGGAGGGTATCAGGTCCAGCATTCTTCTCCCCCTCTGAGGCCTGGACCAAGGCAGATGGACTGGAGGGAGGGCTCTTCTACTTCAGCCTAGCCCTGATGGAACTGGGCCAGCCTATTCTCTCCCTCACAGGCCGAAAGATGACTGTTAAGGAGGGAGGAGCCTCTTTCTTCAGGCTAGCCCTGATGTATAATATCTGATAATATCTGACTGCATCCCATAATCAACTTGAAAATGGCAGAGGTAAGTTACTTTTTCTTTCTTTCTTTCTTTTTTTTTCTTTTCTTTTTTTTTTTTTTTTGGGTAATGGGATAATCTCTAAAATCTGGGGTGGGATCTTGTTGTGTTGCAAAATGTTGAAGGGTAAAGAAAAGCATTTTCTCTGGCTAAATCTGCCTTGCAGAAATAATGCAGTTTGACGCTGCTTTAATTGCCATGGCTCAATTTTATTAAATTCTGGGATTAGCAGTTTTGTGAGATATGTAGCTTTCTCTGCTTGAGGTTTCTGATGCCACAACAAATAACAGAATTTCATAGGCTGGACACATGGCATTTAAAGCAGTGTGAAACTGCATTATTTCTGAAATGCAAAGGTTCAACCTCTTTTTATTTAGTAAAAAAACACAAAACAGGTTAGAGTTTCACCCCTATATTCAGCATAAAAGGGCAGGACTGATCAAAACATTAAAAAAGAAATGGGGAAACATTAGCCCTTCAGATCATTTGAAATACAATTGGCACCCCCTACAATCTGAGCTAATTCCCAAAGATTCCCCACCTCTGTACTAAAAAATAATTGTGTCTCACTAAAAGAGAACCAGAAGATCTGTCACAAGTCATCTGAATGGCATAAATTATAAATGTCCTCATATTTGTAACTTTTTAGTATATTCTACACTGAACTCTGAATTCCATGTAATTAATGAAACAGCAAACCAGCTGTCATGTGCTGTATGATAATAGTGTTTTACCCAGTAACTTGGCTAACAGAAGTACATAACACATACTTTACACAGTCTTTTCAAGAATTGTCAAGAGAAGATTTCAAGGCCAATAATTTGTCTGTCATCTAAAGCTTTAATTAATATAACAAAAAAGGAATAAACATATATGTTTAAAGTCTTTACTTTGTAAGCATGTACTGCTGGGTACCACCTACTAATGTGAGTAGTGACTCAAGGGCAAAATGCAACCTTTCCAGCAATGCTCATAATTTATCTATGTGTTTAAAAACAGATACGGAAATAAATTTTATATAAAGCCAAGAAATGCGTATGCTAAGCTTGGAAAATTTACTTCTGAGGGAACTGGTTAGAGAATATGGTAATTTGTAGTTCAAAAAAGTAATGTTTCCATACTCTGCACCTGTCCTATTCAAAGACACAGAACAAACATAACCCTATATGAATGGAGACTTGCAAACTATGCCAACTCGTGAATGGCAATTAACAGATAAGAATTTTGAATGTGTTCTGTCCAGAACTGGCAGGATATGCCTAAAACTGGGTGGTTTGGAAAGATTCATATGCTATCTGGTGTTCCCTTGCAATTTGAGCCCCCACCATGAAATAAAGAGACCAGACATGTAAATTGGATGTAAAAATTGGCCTTTATTAGGCCTTAAACCTATTTAACCCAAGCTGTTAACTTTAAACTCTTGAGACATCAACTAAGGGTGAAATCCTGATGCGGATTGAGCTGAAGCCAGGTGTTTTTACTAGACCACCTCTTTAGCCTTCCCATTGGGCAAAACACCAGACTCTGGGGACAATATGAACACTCAGCTTGTATCCTCAGCCAGTCACATGAAGTTAGATATGAAGCATGCTCTCCCAAACTCCCTTGAGTTTGTAAAAGAGGGCAAACTCCCATATCTGCCCCAAAGGCTGTTTCCTGAGCAACCCCCACATCCCTTGACATGTAAAAACTGCCATGAGCCAGACCTTTCACCCAATGGGGTGCCTAGGTGTACATTGATCCTTCCCACCCTCATTAAGGCCACAGATAAGGGACAAGCATCTGCTTCATCCCTTTCCCCCATCAAGACCTCCAACACAAACTTCACGCCCTGCTGACTATCTCTCAAGAACAAATTATTACCCTCTTCAGAAAGGTGAACTCCATCTGATCGATATAACTTGGGTTTACAAAATACAATAGCGGAATGACCAATGACAAGGCCAAAAGACCTTCGCATTGTATTCCGTATTTCCCTATTGATGCTTTTCCTAGCAACATCCAATTTACGCAGGTTTCCCTGACCCCACCAAACTATGCAAAGTAGAATTTTAGACTATACAATGGCCATTCCTGGCCATCTCCTCCTGAACACTTCAAAATGTTATCGGGCTTGCCAAATGAGTGCTTTGCCCTTTATCAGGCCATGATCATTACTGCCCAAGTGTATAACAAGAACATTGGGATTGGGTCCAGTGCAATCAAACAACAAAGCAGCAGGCCACTCCAATGCAGGTCTCGCTTGCCCAACCACTAGAACATCGCCATGTCTCCCAAGCAAAGATGTGGCCTAAAATGGCTGGCATGAGCTTAATGTGCTGCCCAGTAAATCATGATGCTGCTGCAAATCAGAACCCTCACCCTCATAGAACAACATCTGTGAGCTAACGAAAACATGCATTAAGAAAAATAATTAAACAGGTCATATATCTCCTTCAAATTCTAGCTTCTTTATCAATTGTTTGTGACTAGGGACTGAAAGAATATTCAAGATATTTAAAAAATGATAGAAAAACATGTTTTTCAAGTGTTCAGAAACCTAAAGAAGAGGAATCATTGACTGGTAAGAATTTTTGCAGTTTCAGACTTATTCAGATTATTTTATACAGAAAATAACATTTTCTGTGCAGAAATTAATATTTCAGAATTGAGGTATTATTTTCTATGAAGAAAATGCTATTTTGCACAGGTAAGTCCTAAATTATGAATAGCTTTATAAAAAAAACTGCATTTCAAACTGGTTTACAAAGACCTGCTCACAGTGGGAGGAAAACTGATTATATTTTGCTATGTTGAAGAAAAAAAATAGGGGCGAAACAGGCCACCCCCTCCGAGTGGCTTCAGAGCGAGATGTTTTGACACCACAGGTTCTGAAGTCACCTGGAAGCTGGCTTCATACCACCCAGCTGCCTACATGTGGGCCAGCTTCCAGGCACTTCAGCAGCATGATGTTTACATGCTGCATGCTGCTGAAGTTCCTGAAAGCCAGCTTCCATCTGCGGTGGGTTGAAAAAGCAGCTATTTGCTCTCTTCAAATACTTCATATCCCTTTTATTTATATGTGTCTCTTGTAAACAAATAATATTCACTTTCTGCTTTTCTATATAGTGAAAGACATGAGCTCTCTTTGCTCCAGAATTTAACCCTTTCACATTCCACGTTAAACATTTAAGAGCCATCTTTACCTCCTATAGTTAATTGTCCACTAAATTTCTAAACTATACAGTATCACTAATCCCAACAACAAATTCCCCCTTCTTTGTCTATATCCAACTTATACTTTAGCTCTTTCTTACCTCTTTATATTTCTTAGGCCCTCTTTTCTTCTTACTGTTCTTTTCTGCTTTCACCCCCCAACTCCTGTTTTATTTTCACATACCATTCCTTCACTTTCTCTATAGTATCTACTCTATTTCTTCTTTGTTTAAAAATGAAAGATACACCTTCTACTTTCTCCCACCTGTAATATATATTCCATTTTGTCAATAATCTTGTGAGAAATTTATATTCTTGTCTCCTCTTCAATATTTGGCTAGGAATATCTTTAAATATCTTTACTTCTTCATTTTCTATAACCAGTTTCTCATTATAACTTTTTTGAATGATCAAATCCTGTATCTTTGTTCTTATCAGATAAACCACTATATTCCTTGGTATTTTTCTTTCCTTGTCCACTATTGAGTTGATTCTAAACATTCTGTCTATTTCTATCTCCATTTTACCTTCCTCTAATTTTAGGAATTTTTCTAAGGCTGGGTTTATTCTCTCTTCTAGATTTTCATTTGGGTTTTCCGATAACCCTCTGAGCTTTATACATTTCTCTCTATATTTCAATTCCAGCTCAGTTCCTCTCCATTCCTCTTGTTGTAACCTTTCCTTAACAGACTTTGATATTCTTTCTAAATCATGGGTTCTTACTTTAACCTCCTTAATTTCTTTCTTTACTTGTATAATTTCCTCAGATATTCTCTCTATTTTCCCTCCTTATCCATCTCCTTTCTTACTTCTTCCTTGATCTCCTCCCTATTCTCCCTCATCTCCTGTTTCATATCTCAGGATATGAAAGCTCGGGATGATGTATGTTTCATCAAACAATAAAAGGAAAAAGGGAGTAATATTATAGAGCATTCAAAGTAAAGAAGTCATTATAGACCCAAAAGGACATTATGTAGCTATAAAGATAAAAAAGGGAGAAACACAAATGCTAGTGCTGGGGATATATGCACCGTTTAAGGAAAAAGAGATCTTTTTTTTCAAAAAATGCAGGACATAATTTTGGAAGAAAAGACGGATAAGGTAATTGTAATGGGAGACTGGAATGGGGTATTTGACCCCAAAGAGGACAGATCAACACAGACTAGTAAAGACAGAAACAAAAAGAAAGGAGAACATGGGAAGTTGCCGAAAATGGCATTTGAATTATTGGAGAATTGTGTGTTCCAGGAAGCTTGGAAATATAAGTATGGAAAAGAAAAGGGCTACACATTCTTTTCAGAAAGGGACAAATCCATGTCCAGGACAGACATGTTTGTCATATCCAAAGCATTATTACCAGGTATTAAGAAATTAGAGGTATTACCAAAAATAGTGTCTGATCATAACCCGGTTGTGTTATATCTAAATGGAAAGAAAAAGGAGGTCAAATGAGTCTCTATTGGAAGATAAAGATAGTGTGACATATATAAAAGAGGAGTTGAAATGGTTTTTTAAAGAAAATGACAAAGATGGAATGAAATTAAAGATATAGTGGGATACATGTAAGGCAATTATAAGGGGTTTATTTATGAAGCTAGGTGCAAAAAAGAAAAGAATGAAAGAAAGGAATATGCAGAACATAATGCAAAGATGTAAAGAGAAAGAAGCAGAATTAAGAGAAAATCCAAAGAATGAAAGGGTTAGAAAAGAATTAAATTCTATACAGAGACAAATTAATGACGAGCTAAGCAAAGAAGTGGAATGGCAACTAAAAAGGTGAAGACAATTTTTCTTTGAAGAAGCATATAAACCTGGGAAATGGCTTGCACAAAGATTAAGAAAATTAAAAGAAAAAAAGCTGATTGTAGAATTAAGAAGTGATGGAAGAACTTATAAGGAACAAGCGGAACTGAAAAGAATATTTAAGGAATATTATGAAGATTTATATAAAGAGGAAAAGAAAGGGAATGAACAACAGGAAAAGATAATAAAATATTTAGAGGCACAAAATATAGAGCCGCTAGAGAAAGAACAACAAGATAAATTAAATGCTCCAATAACAATAGGAGAATTGAAGGAGGCAATTAGGAGGGTAAAAAGTAGAACAACGCCAGGGCCAGATGGACTGTCGGCAGTTTTTTATAAAAAATTTGAAGATGAGTTAGCATCACATTTGTTGAAAGTATTAAAAGTATTTAATGGAAAGGAAGGTCAACCAGAATCATGAAGAGGGGCGAATATAGCTGTGTTACTCAAAGAGGGTAAAGAGGAGACAGAACCAAAGAACTATAGGCTGATCTCCCTGATAAATAATGATTATAAATTGCTAACATCCATTCTAGCCGAAAGACTGAAGGTAATACTAAAAAATAAGATTCGGACCAGAACGGTTTTTTACCCGAGAGGTAAATAAGAGAGAACCAAAGAACAGTTATAGATGTGTTAGAATACTATAATGTTCATAAAGAAAAGAAGGTTGCACTTACGTTCATAGATGCAGAGAAGGCATATGATAATGTAAGTTGGCAATTTATGTATGAGTTGTTGAAGAAAACTGAAGTAGGAAAAACTTTCCTGGACTGGATAAAAGAGTTGTATAAAGAACAAAAAGCTTGTGTAATAGTAAATGGGGGGAAATCCCAAGAATTTGAGATACAGAAGGGGACAAGGCAGGGGTGCCAGCTGTCCCCTTTGTTATTTATTTTAATAATTGAAGTTTTGTTAGAAAATATTAGAAAGAATGAGAAGATACGAGGTATTAGAGTGAAAGACCAAATCTATAAAGTGAAAGCCTATGCAGTCTTCTTTGTGGAAGACCCTGTAAGTAATATAATGGAGCTCAAAAAAGTGTTACAGGAATTTGGAGCAGTAGCAGGACTTAAGATCAATGTAGAAAAAACAGCTTTGATTACCAAGAATATGTCAAAAGAAGAAGAGGAAAAACTGGAAATGCTGACAGGGTTTAAAATTCAGAGTAAAGTAAAGTATCTGGGAGTCTGGATAACGAAAAGAGTGGGAGATCTATTTGCTAATAATTATAAGAAAAAATGGAAGGAAATTAAAGAAGACTTGGGTAAATGGTCCAGATTACGTTTGTCATTACTTGGAAGAATAGCAGCTATAAAAGCGAATGTACTTTCCAAATTTTTGTTTATATTCCAGAATTTGCCCATTATTAATAATGATAAATGCTTTCAGGAGTGGAGAAAAGAATTGGCAAAATTCATTTGGGCCGGCAGAAAAGCACGGATAAAATGGAGCAATGTAATAGATGATAAGAATAGAGGAGGGCTGGGGACACCGGATTTACAGAAATATTATTACGCATGTGGACTGACATGGTTAGAAGATTGGTTTTACTTGAAAAATGAAAGGACACTAAGTTTGGAAGGTCATAATATTAAAGCGGGGTGGCATGGATATTTAATTTATAAAAGATGGAAAGAGGATAAGGAGTTTAAAAATCATGTGGTAAGAAAAGGTTTGTTGAGAATTTGGGAATACTTTAAAAAGAGATTTTATAACAAAATACCAAGGTGGACATCACCTCAAGAGGCATTTTTTGAGAGATTTAAAAAAACAAAAGAGGAGTGGATAACATATGAACATATTTTGGAAAAAGGAGAGAAAGCAACATTAAAAATGAAATCTAGAGAAAAATTAGAGCAAGAAAACATAAAAATAGCATGGTTCCCATACAAACAGCTGGAGGAAAGGTTTAAAAGAGATATGAGCCAAGAGGGAATAGAGAAAGACAAAAATGAGTTGGATGTCATAATCTTTGGAAAACAGAAAAAGAAAAAGATATCAAAATATTATGGGGAATTATTAAAGAGAGATTTGGAACAAGAATGTATAAAAGAGAACATGACAAAGTGGAGCCAGATAATACAACAAAATATAAGTTTAGAAAATTGGGAAACATCCTGGTGGAAAACTAATAAGTTTACCTTGGCACAGAGTTTGAAAGAAAACTACTATAAGATGTTTTATTTGTGGTACTTGACACCTGTTAAACTTTCAAAAATATATAAAAATGTAAATAAAACATGTTGGAAGTGTGGAAAAACAGAAGGAACATTTTACCATATGTGGTGGCTATGCAGGAAAGCAAAGCAATTTTGGGGGAAAGTACATGTGCAATGAAAGAAATGCTAGGAAGAAACTTTCTGAGGAATCCGATGTTATTTTTGTTAAATATGACAGGGGTGGTAGGAAGAGAAACAGAAAGAAAACATGGGAAAATAGTGTTATATATGGTGACAACGGCAAGATTGTTGTATGCACAAAAGTGGAAAATGTCTCAGGTTCCTACAGTAAAAGACTGGATTAATAGATTGTTAGATATGAGAGAATCAGACAGATTGTCTAAAAGGTTAAAAGGTGGTAAAGAGGAGGAGAACAATGATAAAGATGAATGGAATATAGTAATACAATATTGGGAAAAAAGTATAGAAAAATTAGAATAAGGATTTAAAAATGGTTATATGAAAAAGAGAAGAAAAGAGATGAAGAAATGTGATGTATATATATAAGTTGTGTGAATGGAGAGATAACAATATGGAGAAGTATAAGTATAAGTTAAAGAGTAGTATGGGTTGGTTATAGAACAAGGAATAAAAAGGGGAAGGGAGGGGTAAGAGGGGAGAGAGTATGGGGAGAGGGGTTGGGGAGGAAAGGGAGGGATAGGGAGAGGATAAGGAAAAAAACAGAAATGTATGTATATAAGACGCTTATTGTAAAGAGGGTTGTAAAAGAAAAAGCAAATAAAAATAAAAGTTTTTTTTTAAAAAAAGCAGCTATTTGCCACTTCTTTTTAGGTCAGCAAAAAGCCAGATTGGGGCCGCAGCATGGGGTTGCCACTGCGTCAATCTAACTTTCACAGGAGTGGCTTCAAGCTGCCCCTTTGGGGTGGTCTGTTTCACCCCTAAATGAAGTATTACATCTTTACATGTGGCATCATTAATTGTTAATGTGAGGAGTCTAAAGATCTGTTTATTATGCAATAGGACTAGAAAGCTACTTGGAACCTAATTTTGTTGCCCAAGTAATCACTTGCCACGCTATGTAAAGGGTATTTTAAATCAGCCCAGTCACTTATCCCATCATCCTTCACTGATCATTTTGTGCCATGAACTAAGAACACTGGAATTTCAGTTTATGCATAGTCCATGGTTTACAATGGGGCTTGCTACCAAACAAACAAGGGTAGAATTAAGCTGTCCATGTCAAATGTGTAGTATATTTTTAGCAGGCTAGGGTTGGTTCCAGTGTACTCTTAAGTAAATTCATTCCAAAAACAACTATTTTCTGAGTTGTGCCCTGCACCAACTCAGCATCTGTCAGCAATTCTAGCATGGCTTTTTGAGGTCAGAAATGGTGTCAGCACACTTTGAAACTATATCAGCACAACATTGTTCTGCACTGCATTACTGTATTACTATTTAAATAAGACCTCTTTTGCTTCTCAGTAATTCTTCTCTTACTTGTGTTGACCCAGGACTGAATGGCAGACACAGTGTCAACACAGCATTACTTAGTTTTATGACATTCATGTCATTATTTAAAGCTGCATCCCCCTCAACGTTTTTTTTTAAAACAAAGCTTACACTCTGCAGAATATGTGTATTATTAACAGCATATTTATGAACTGTGAACACAATAACAACTGTGCTTTGTAATGCAAATTGTTTCCCGCAGCCCTTTAGAATTCTCACTGGATAATCGGAATGCTTTCTCCATAGAAGCAATTTTATGATGATGTTTGGTAAACACACAAACACATCAAGCCCTAGAGAACAAAGCAGTACAATGTTGCTCAGTAATTAGAGATGAACTGCAATAGAATGTCATCTACATCTGCATGTATTTTGATAGTGTTGATTCATCATTTGGACATTAGGCCAGTGTTCTATTTGTCAGCAACAGACAACTGAGACCTCAAGCAGCTTTGTAGGACAAGGCTCTCAGAACCTGGAAAATATTATTTTCAGAGTATGTCCAGATAACTTGAAAATTCAGGGATTGGTTTCACAGTTTCAACAACGACCGGTCTCTGTCAGTCAAATATACTGTCACAAATTTATGACCCAGTCCTCAAATGATGGGAAATAACTTGTAAATGTATTCATGAAGTGCTTTTCACAGAGGCCTCTTGTTCTTCCTCAAGCCTGCTTGAGGAACAATCAGAAGGACAGAAGGCTGCCCAAAAGAAGAGGATACTTGAAATCTGACTCTGCCCTCAAGGCCAGTCAGACTTCCCAGACAAGGAGCCTGAGAACATTCTTTTGTGCTCAAAGAGGTGGTGAGAAGAGAAAAAAAAAATTCTTGGATCAAGCAAGGGTCAAAAGGTTTTGTGGGCTCTTTTAAAAATGTTTAAAATAATTGCAATAATTGAAATAGTTAATTTAATAATATATTTCATGTGCAACTCAGTATTATATCTAGGTCTAATGCATGGAATAAAAAAGAATAATTCTCCACTCTTCCAATTTTAAATTTATGCCAGTTTGTACCAGTTCTTCCTCTGCCTTACGTAGTCACATTTCAAATGGATGGAGCAACAAGTGACCCAATACTCTTCATCTCACCTTTATAGTAATAGCAATAGCAATCACATTTCTATACCGCTTATCAATGCTTAAGCACTCCCTAAGCGGTTTACAAAGTGTAAGCTAATTGCTCCCAACAATTTGGGTACTCATTTTAGTGACCTTGGAAAGATGCAAGCCTGAGTCGAGCTTGAGCTCTTTTGCTGGTGTTGAAGTATGGATTGTGAGTGAGTGGCTGCAGTATAGGCATTTAACCACTGCACCACCAGGGCTGTTTAGGTAACAATGGAGAGCAGATGAGGATGTTTTTTGTTTTAGTTCACTAGTTGATTATATGTTCCCAAAGACCAAATTTCTTTCCAAATAGGAGAGAAAGAAGATAAACCTTAAAAAATTGAACTGGGGAGAAAATGAAACTCATCCCAGTCTGTCTGTGCCAGGAAAGAACTTTTGATTGCTTTGTCTAGATCTTGGTTTATTCAGCCATGATTATGCAATCTCTTTACTAGAGATGAAAGAATATTTGAAAATATTTGAAAAACAGATGAAAATGGGTTTCTGAGTATTGAGAAACCCTTATGAGGAAAATCCTGGATAGATGAGAATTTTTGCAGTTTGAAATTTAAATAAACCCTCATGTAGCTTGTTCAGCAATGAACCATCATGTATTTTTAGGCAGAATAAATCCTGAACTGTGAATAGTCCTAGAGAAGAGATTCTTGCACTATAGAGAAAATAGTAAAATTATTTATTCTTTCCTACAAAATTTATGAAGATCTACATCTCTACTCTTTATATCCTTTCCCCGTCTCTTTTTAGCAATAGTCTTCATACCTTTAACACCTACATGTCAGGTTACAACAACATGGTCTTCTCCAGACAGTTTATACTTGCATCCGTTGAATTTTTCCAGTGCAAATTTGATAAGAACTTGCCAATATTTACACATTTCTTCTTAAACAGTATGAAAGGGACTTAAAATTTCAAAATTCCAAAAGGTTTATCATTATCTCTCATATCTGAATGGGAAAAAAGCAAGTTCCTTCTGTTTATGAAGAATTTTGCAAAAGTTTGGCAAGTTCTTATAAGGTGAACTATAGTAAATTCTCATTCCATCCTATTGAGCTTGGAGTATTTAATAAATAATTGTTTGCAGGAAGACTTCTTGTCTGTCTGCGTGTGTGTCTGTGTGTGTGTGTGTGTTTATTTTAAACTTATGCATGCTTTTTTATGACTTTATACTGTTTACATGCTACAGTTTTAATGTGGTGACTGTTAATTGTGTTTAAATTTTATTAAAGGTTGTTGTTAGTTTTTAGCCAATTCTTTTTGTGAGCCACCTTCAGCTCTATTCCATTATAAAGGCATGTTTAATATGCAATAGAATGAGTGTAAATAAATGAGTATGTGCATAACTCAGATACAAATTTGCATCTTTGCTGATGTCAGTGCTAGATATGTAGAAGCCCATTGGAGACATGATGCTGCCTTATCCACTATTGTTTCCAGGGTTGCCTTAAACATGAACAGAATTCAGACATAGCCATGTCAGTTTGCAATATCAGTATGCAAAGGGAACTTGTAGCACCTTCCACTCAATGGTGCTAGTCTCAAAGGTGCTACAATAGCCCTTTGCATATTAAATATGAGTAAACCAAAATGTAAGCCAGGGCTGATGTAATCCAGGGATGCAGTGGCTCAAGTGGTTAAGATGCTGACTCTGTTGATTGCAAGACTGAACTTTATCACACAGGCCCTGGAACAGGCCTGTCGCGTTCTAAAAGGGGACGTGATGAGAACGGGAGGTGGCATAGAACGCTATAGTAGATAAAAAGATAACTCTTCAGTGGGAAGGTAAACAGCACTCTGTGCAATCATGCTGGCCACATGATCACAGAGTAGTCTCTGATTGTGCTGGCCAAACGGCTGTAATAAAGTTATTAAAGTAGTATCTGACAATGCTGGATCTTCAGCTTAGTAATGGAGATGAGCACCACCCTCTATGGTCAAACAGGACTTGACAAGCTTGTCAATGGGGAATACCTTTACTTTTACCTTAATCCAAGAAAAAAGATAGTAACTGGCCCAGATCCTTGTTGCCACTGTATGTCCCTAATCCTACACTGGGAATGTATTTTAATTAAATTTTATTGTATATAAAAACATCTATAAACCCAAATAACAACATATACCTTATATTATATATTACATATTATCCATTCTTCATAGCTAATACCTACATAGGGAATTTAGAAGTTCTAGAATATGAGGCTCCAGCTCAGTTTTCTGTCTCTTAGATTTTTTTTAGCTCACAGCTGAAGGATGAGGCTTTTGTAGTCATCGGCCTGACTCAGATAGTTAATGACTCAATTAAACTGAGACCCTCATTGACAGAGAAATGATCTTTAGCCTTCTGGGAGCTATCCCAGTTCCTGAAGTCCTTGCTGCTCATCCCTTTTATATCTTTCAAGAATTGTTTCAGCTGTGTGCACACCTTTCTCAATCCTTTGCATAGTGATACAGGAAACACAACATCACTGCCAAAAATCAGAGGCTGTGCAGTACACATTCTTTTCTTCCTCTGCTAAGCAGAAAAGTGTGTGTGTGTGCATGTGATTTCAAGTCACCTCTAGACTTATGGTGACCCAATGAATTTCATAGGATTTTCTCAGACAAGGAATACTCAAAGGAATACTTACCAGTTCTTTTCTATGAAATATAACCTATGAGATCTGGTATTTGTTGGTGGTCTCCCATCCAAAAACTAACTAGGGCTGACCCTGCTATGCTTTAGATTATTTAGGCCCTGAGCAAAGGCAAATGGGAAATGGTAACTGTCAGATTTCTGGAAATTATTCTGCTTTCCTAATGCCTAAATGAAAAGTTGAGAAAGCATCTTATTTTTTTTTTCATTCAACCTTTATTAGGCATATAACACATACATTTACAATAAAACTTTAGGATCATTATTATAAAATTTAAGCCATAATCTTGTTTCCTCCACCAGAAAATTGGCAATTAGCCTGGTAATATGAGGATTCCGATCTTCCAATAAGTATTCTACTGATAACCCATCCAGATGGATATTCATTTCCAATAACCTCCTTAACAATTTTTCCCTATGAATTATATACAATGGACAAAGCAATACAATATGATGGAGAACATCGGGAGCTTGATCACAGTGACATCTATGATTCAAAAATGGGGTCTGTAGATATCCCCTGGTCACATTTGAGGGGTGTACATTCAGCCTTGCAAATAAAAAGGCCTTTCTCAACACCGGCAGTGAAAGGGTTTGAAAAATATTCTGTAATGAGAAAGCATCTTATAAATGATTCCTAGTTGCACATCAGAATAGATTTATCAAAAAAGGTAGATGGAAACTCCTGAAAAAGAATAATAGCATTTCAGACCATCTGATTAGTCTTTCATTATTTCAAGTATTTCTTGCTTTTTTGCCTATTGTGGCTCTCAAACTGTGGTTCTTATTGATTTCAGCATGAGTGGGATGGTGAATCTGCTCCTGTCTTTGATCCAGGCTGTAAACCAGGGGTGCACCATTTACCTTGGGAAAATCCCAGAACACAAAAGGTTAACCCCCAAATCACTCAAAATATATCACTTGAAGTTTCAGTTTTGGCATACTTTGGGGAAAACATCTGGGCTTCTGGGAAGGGGATAGTCAAAGTATTTTGTGACAAATCTGTGATATTTTGCAGCTGTTCAGCATGAATTAGAGAAAGATGAAAAATGATCAGGCAAATGTCTACATTTATGTCTAAAATGAGCACCCAGCTTGTTGGGGGCAATTAGCTTACAGTTGTAAACTGCTTAAACACTGTTAGTTCAGTATGAAGCGGTATATAAATGAAGCTGTTTGATTTAGGACACTGGGGGTTCAAGAAGGGCTTCAAGGAACTATTTGGGGGACAATATTGAATGTCCTGGATATTTCTTTTAAATTTCAACTAAAAATTCTCTGACATATGGAGCAACCAGCTTCCACAGTAATAAAAGAGATAAAATTATTTAATCACAGATTAAACATCATATTAAATAACAATAAAAAACCAGCTTTAAAGAGTAAAGGTCTTTTACAGTAGCATAATTATTATACTATATATAATAATCATTATTATACTATTGCTTAGTTTTAGCTGGGGTTCCAGTGTGGTATAATAGTTTGATTACGATTCAGGAGACTGGGATTTGAATCCCTTCTTGGCCATGGAAATCCACTGCATGACCTTGGGCAAGACATTCTCTCTCAGCCTCAGAGGAAGGCAAAGAAAACCATCCTCTGCAAAAATCCTGTCAAGAAAGCCATACAATAAGAACACCTCAGGGTTGCCATAAGTCAGAAATGTCTTGAAGGCACACAATAACAACAAAGTTTTAGCTGCTTCCCTGAAGCCTTGTATGGATAAATCCAATCTGAGCCCGAAAACCCCACAAAACACTACCAATCTGAGTTCCTTTTAATTCCCTATAAGGAAACTCAGGCTTGTTTTATCCATGCTGGATGTCTGGAAAATAGCTAAAAAATGCTGGTTTGTGAAAATACTCTGTGATAATATGCCACTCCCAGGTTCCTCAATGTTGATTTCACCCTGGGTCTTGTGATCTA
This sequence comes from Sceloporus undulatus, assembly GCF_019175285.1. Lineage (NCBI taxonomy): Eukaryota > Metazoa > Chordata > Lepidosauria > Squamata > Phrynosomatidae > Sceloporus > Sceloporus undulatus. The sequence goes on along the minus strand of NC_056524.1, from coordinate 81,847,963 downwards.
CCTTACCCCCTCTTCTGTACCCTTCCTCAGGTTTCTCTACAAGACCTTAAGGTAGTCCCTAACACAAACAAGTGGGTTGTTCTTTGTACCTGGCTCAGACTCAGGAAGTCTATTGAATGACCAACTGGGTAGAACTTACACAGCAACCCCAGAGAATAGTTTATTCATGAAAAGATTTCTTTATATCAAACATCTGCTGGCTCACTACTTTGTACAAAGGCTACACTTTGCAACAATCTCCAGTTCTTTGGCATTGTAACCTACTCACTATTCCTTTTCTTCTTTCTGACTTGTAGCACTTCCACTTCCACTTCAACCTCCCACCAAACCTCAAATGTCAAACTGTCAAACCTTTTCTTGTCTCCTCTTTGCCTCTGAGCCTCCCTTCTAAACATTTAGAGTGTTGTGATAGGTTAATTTCACAGGCTGGACAGGCCCCCTGCCCTGTTGTCCATCACAGGCTGCTACAGAAAAAGACCTGTCTTAAATAAGCCTTGTACAGACTGACGAAAAGCGCCGACCTGTGGGCGGGGCAAGGGCTGAATGTCCAGACGCTCCAAGTCCTACAGCGGCCGGTAGGGCATCATTGTGGTACGTGCTGGTCTCCATGGCTCACATCACAATGATGCACCTCTGATGCAGTGCTTAAATGGCGCAGCACCAAAGGGGCATCATCACACCACATGGTGGCAGCTATGGTGCTCCTTTGAGGACACAAAAAGGAGCTGTTTTTTCCAGCTCCTTTTTGTGTTCTACAGAGGCCAGTTTGGTGCAGCAGCATGCAGTTGCCACAGCACTGATCTGGCCAGTAAAGGGGTGGTCTATATAGCCTCATACTCACCAATCCAGTCTGTTGGCTATGATGAGATAAACAGCAGAGCCTCCAATGGAGATCTGAGTTCAAGCAGCCTCATATGGGAAGTTGGCTTTTAATTATACATGTACTAAATTATTTAGGGCAGAGTGAAGGAATTACAGCTTATTTCATAGAATCATAGTGCTTGAAGAAACCACAAGGACCATTAAGTCCAACCACCTACCATACAGGAATACACAATCAAAGCATCCTCAAAAGTGGTCATCCAGCCTCATATGGTAGGAGGCGTACGGTCCCAAATTTGATTTTTTGTAGTTCCTAAAATCCCCCAAATGCTAGCAGGACTTTCAGGTGGCTTTCCATCTGAAAGTCATGCCAAACCACAAAAACAAAAAAAGCAACCTCCATGCTAACATGGCAGTTACTTTTTACCCATCCATCAGAAACTCCACCATCATTGGCAATACCCTCATTTTTGTCTGTGAATCAGGTGAAAATGATTCCTGAAAGTGACACAACAACACCATTTCTGCTGTGCCAGATGCAGGATGGCCTACAGGATGGTTACAGGGGCAAAAATCACTTTCCCCTATGTCTTCCACTATGGTTTCTCACTTTGCAGATCAAAACTGAAGCTAGTTGATTTAAGATCCGTGATGTATGTCCTCTAAAGCATATGTCATATAACCATTTGGTCACTGTATTTTGCACAAGCTGTAGCTTCTAAACACTTCAGGAACATCAGCATGGAGTTGGCATTGCAGTAATGAAATCAAGATGAAATTAATGCTGTTTCCAAATCCTCTGTCCTTTGAATGAGATGCAGCTGGTGTCCCAGCTGAAGCTAGGCAAGAACACTTTTTGTAATCTGTTACCCAAAATGCTAGGGGTCCTGGGATAGCACCCACAAATTGATATGTTTTGGAGAATTTGAATAGCTCAAATAAAATAACTTGACTGGGACAACAGTTAACCTTGGGATCAACCCTGTGTATATCAGTTCCAGATCACACAGAACTCCAAAGCCAATTCCAAATAGATTTTATAGTTTTATTATGAAAATAAGCAACTCACATACACAAGAATTACCAAAGCAAAGATGGGAGGATGGGAAAAGTGGAGGCTTAACTAAAGGTAATATGGTAATATGGTACCGATCCTGATATATGGTTCCAATTGATAGGTGACTGGAATGGAGATGGCTCAACAACCATCTCAGCAAGTGGAGTAGCTAGCTAGTAGAGAAGTCTAGTAGAACAAACATCTGCCCAATCCCAAACTAGACCAAATTGCTATTGTCTAGGTGGTGGTATATGTTCTCAAAATACTATCCCAGAGAAGTAATCTCAGCGTGAATGGATTAACTCATTGCTAATTCATTTTCCAGGAGAAAACAATTGTTGAGAGATTGAGTAAATGTCCAGACACTTGGTGAGAATATCTCAGACAATGGGAATCTTCTACTTCTAGAGAAATTCCTTTTCTTTGTTTATGCACAGCTATGTTCTTCAGCCAGAATCCCATCATTGCCCTCTGTAGACAAAAGGTATTATCCTGGTGCCTTGAGTGATCTCATTGTGGGGGGTTCTTTTCCTTACTCCCTTGCTAGAGCCAGCCAGATTTCTAAATATGTTATGGCCATGTGGGTCACTTTTCCAGGTCACTCACCTCAGTGGCCCTTTAATATTAAATTGATATTGAACATCGGGGTGATCAAGGGCATGGCCTAGGGGTAACACTGGTCATCCAGAGGGAGTGCAGGGCAAGCGAGAAGTGGTTTTAATTTTTATCCAAGCCTGACCTTTCTGTTGATCCACCAAACTTCTGATTTGTGTAGATTTTGCTTCAATTTGTTTGGACACATCGAATCTGAGTTCTATTGTCTTCATTCCTCTATTTTTAAGCAATTAACAGTTTTAGGCTTCAATCCTAAAACATAACATTGGCCTAAAGCAGATGGACATGAAAGAGTGGCACAAAGGTGCTTTTCCCAAAGTGGGCTGGGACCCCACTGACCTCACCGTCCACTCCCAACTGCACGGCATGGTATCAAGCGACACTGCTTGGTATTTTTTTTAAATTTTGACCCCACCATCCCTGTACACCATTGCGCAAACACACCTCCAGGGACAGCCTGCTTCCTAGATGCCATACCATGGGATGGCAACCCCCTTTGATTGTGCACACAGTTGCACATGCAGCCCTCCACCAGGACAGGGCATTGGTGTAGACGTCTGCCCAATAATAGACTGGCAAAACACAATAATGATCTCCTTCACCTCCCTTCATCCCATTCCCCCTCTTGGATTGCGTGGTTTGTGTATGTTTTACATACAACCATTGGAGGTGTCACATTTTCCCTTTTTTGCATTGCCACCCCAACTCCTGGCTCCATACTTTTTAAATGCTGATTTAAAGTTGGGGTTAGGATGGAGCACTACTTTGGGACCTATCTCGTGTCAGAGTGTTTATGTGCACCACTGAAGGTGAGTACTTGCTCGCTTACAGTGGTTTATTTCTGCTTCTTTTTAGTCTGGTTTTTCTCCCCTTACAGTGGCCATGGCATGGTTTCTGGCTGCTTCCAGGGCATGTGTCATCTAAACACCATGCCCCCAAAGTGGCTTGAAGCCGCTTCTTTTGGCCTCTGTTTGTGGCCATTATATCTTCACTGAGACATCCTCTAACAAGCCAGCATTTGAAGGAGGGTTTAAAGCTGGATTTTGAACTCAGACTTGTCAAAGAAGCAAGAAGTCATGATGTAGTCATAATGTCAGTCCTCTCTGTCCTGGTACGTTTAGTTGCTACTGTTTCCAAGAAGATCCATTTGGGATCAACTGAGAGAATATACTGCCACACATGCTCATAAATGACACACTAGGTTTTTGAAACATTCTTTCTTAGTGTTTTGTGCAAATATGACCAGTACACACATGCAATTCTCACAGCCCTCCCTTGATGCAATGGTCATGTGCATCTCAAATCTAGTAAACCAACATTTACTGAACAAAGTAAATAGAAGAAAATCAGTAAAATGAATCATAACTAGAAATTCAGGGCAGAGAAATTGTTTCTGCATATTGCATTTACAAAACTGTCAATCATATGATAGCTTATTCATTGCTAAGGCAAAGAATAAATCAGCACTTGTAAGATTACATGAAGATATACCATTGGAGAATGCTATGTGTTAATACATGTAAACAAGAAACTGAGTTTGGTGAAAATAAAAGTAATATTCTATTATTTTACAACATATTGTTGTATCACTTCCAATAATTAACTATCCCCTTTTGATTTAAATAAAGCTCATTGTGTAGAGTAAAACTCTGTACCTGAACTGAATGATGCAGTTTTTGACTAATTTATATTTATATTTAATGAGTGAGATAGCATAATGTAGGTTTTTAAATCAAATCTTTGATTTTTGTAGTTCTTAGTTCATGCAGATTACTAGGTATTATAAATACATTCACCAATCTTAATTTGAGTCAGTCTTTACTGGCACTTACGGAGTATTTTGGACCTCAATTTGCAATGCTCTTAAAATCATAAAGTATAAATCATTGAACATCAGGACCAGTTCACAAAGCAGATAATGTACTAATAGGAACAGATGACTGTTAATTTGTTGTTTTTGTTGTTACATGCCTTCAATTTGTTTCTAACATATGGTGGCTCTAAGGTGAATCTATTATGGGATTTTCTTGACAAGATTTGTTCAGAAGGATTTTGTCTTTGCCTTTCCTTTTCTTTGAGGAGTAGGTAGCAGCCTGTTTTTACTGAGCATATAGATTTACATAATCACCCTGAGTTCAGAGAGATGGACTCCTAACTAAAGCAGTAATATTGCACTACCTTCTGTCACCTACCCATACAAGAATACCAATATAGGCCACCATCAGCCAAACTATAGAACAAGGTTGTAGAACACCACATTGTTAACTAATACAACACTTTTTTGTTTCTATATATTGTATACTTATTAACTCTTGCAACACTTAAGTAAGATGTTGTTGTTGTGTGCTCTGAAGTTGTTTCCAAGTTATGGAAACCCTAAGTCAAACCTATCACAGGGTTTTCTTGGCAAGATTTGTTCAGATGAGGTTTTCCATGGCCTTTAAAGCTGAAGCAATGTGACTTGCCCAAGGTTATCCAGTAGGTTTCTATGGCTGAGCAAAAATTCAAACTCTGGCATCTAGAGTCATAGTCCAACATGCAAACCACTTTAGTGTTTTCTCTCTCACGCACACATTTGTTCTCGCTCTCCCTCCCTTTCTCTATCTCTGTTAAATAGTCCAAGAAATTTTTTTGTAGATAGGACAAGCATGTAGAGAAAATGTGAAATAAGCTGTGCACATAGTGGTTCAGCAGTTCCACCAGGAAAAATTGAGATATCTCCATAAATTGGTCTGCCTCCTCCACACTCAAAGACATTAAAATTTCACTCTAACATTTTACCACACAGCTTGTACATGCATACTTCATTCCATGTGGGAATTCATTGGTTTGCAACCACAGTGTATTAGAAGTCTTAGGAGCATGCATGCACACATATACTATTATTTTTTCTGATTTTGCTTGAAAAGAATATGAAAATGTTTTTATATTCTTTTGTGACTGTATTAAAAAAGCCAGGAACATGTAATTCTTTAAAATTTGAAAGAGTTGATAAACATTATAAATACTATCCCTTACTTACGGCTTTTATAATAATTCCAAAATCTAATATTTTAAAGAATGTAACATCTCTGGTGCAGGAGCTATCCTTACACAAGCTTGACTCTATCAGCCAGGGCCCTGGGCCAGCATATCATTTGACAGAATCCCCTGTGGTCATCTTTTATGGGGACTTAAAAGCAGGTCATTGCACAAACAGATAGTTGAGAGCTATAAGAACAACTTGAAATTAGACTTTAAAGCTTACAGTTTAGACATTGTCACCTGGATAACTGAGTGGCAGTCTAGAGCTAGCTAGTGCAAAATATGCCATGATGACAACAAAATTTGAGTCAAAGAAAAGCAAACATGAAGAATGGAGCTTCAGGATCATATATAATTCAGAATGATATATTTACTAAAGTCTTGATGGGAAATATACTATTGGTTGCACTTTTTCCAGGCTTGTATATTAATGGTAAGAGAAAGCAAGACAACAACACCTGTTCAAAGGGATTTTAGTTATTACACCATTCAGAATATTAATATTTATTATTAATAAGGAAGCCACCAGCAACAGCAGAATTGAAATCTCAGTGTTATTTTGATTTAGAAGAATCTATTGCTCAATTATGGAAATACCAAAAGGTTATTATTCATTGAGTTCACCAGCATCAGTGCTTCCTTCTTTGACTGTTCTGGTTTTACAAAAGACAAGAAGGGTCATAAAGTATATAAGACTAGGCTATTTTGAATCCTGGACTTAATTTACTTATGTTTCCAACCCTCTTTAGACAATCACACAAAACATATCAGTCATGGCATACACAATTAACATTTCTGTTCTTGTCCTTGTTGTGTAATTGCTTAAATATTTTAAATACATTAGAGCAAAAAGAAAGAACAAGCAAAACAAAAAATAGTTTGCCAGCTCAGATTTATTTTATAAAATGCATCAAACATACAGTCTTGTACGTATTTTAAACTCAGGCCCTCTGCAGACTGGGTTAGGGGGCGGAGTTGGGGTGTAGTGTCCATATGACACACATCCTGTCTGTCCCACTGCGGCATGATGCTGTGCACCGCATCGCACAGTGCATGGCATCGCACTGCTCCTCTGGCACTGCATCTACATGATGCAGCACCAAAGGAGCACCGTAAAGCCATGGCACTGCAGCTATCGCACTCTTTCCAGGGCACAAAAAGGAGCTTTTTGTGGCTCCTTTTTGCACCCTGTAAAAGCTAGATCAGGGCTGCAGCATGACATGCCCCAATCTGGCTGTAAAAGGGGTGGCTTTTACACTGCTTTGGGACTGTCTGCACAGCCCCTCACTTACATTACTTAAGCAAAAGTGACCAATTAAAAATTAGTTTAAAACTCATTTAAACTCACTTTAAAATAGTACCACATCTGAGTTAGTAGGGGTTAGGAACTCTAATATCAACCCTAAAAATTGCACCCTTGGAGCTGTAAAAATGACTGATCATAGGCAATCAAACAGCTAAATAATTTTGCTTTTTTTTTTTTTTTTTTACAGATGATGTATGGTTGTGAAAGCTGGATAGTGAAGCAAGCTGGAAGGAATATAGTAACATTTGAGATGTCCTGCAGGATAAGATTTCTGTGAATACCATGAATACCAACACTCCATGATAACTGTCATCCTTTGGCCTACAAGGGGGTGAACAGGCAGGCCCAGCTCCACCAGGGCTAGCCTGAAGAAGAAGAGCCCTCCCTCCAGTCCCATCTGCGTTGGTCCAGGCCTCAGAGAGAGAGAATAACCACTGGACCTCATCCTCTTTCCCATCACCATTCCCTTTTCCTTTTGTGTTGTGTCTTTTAGATTGTAAGCCTGAGGGCAGGGAACAGTCTAATTAAAAATAATTGTAAGCCACTCTGATAGCCTTTAGGGCTGAAGGGCAGGGTATAAATACCATAGATAGATAGATAGATAGATAGATAGATAGATAGATAGATAGATAGATAGATAGATAGACAGACCAATAAATGGGTCCTAGAGTAAATCGAACCCAAGCTCTCCCTAGAAGCAAAGATGACTAAACTGTGGTTGTCATATTTTGGCATATAATGAGAAACAAGGAGTCAATAGAAAAGTCAGTAATGCTTTGTAAAGTTTTTGGCCATAAGAAAAAATGGAAAATTCTATACCAGATGGATGGATTCAATCAGAGAAGCTATGAACCAGCAAGAGCTGAGCAAGGTAGTTGAGGATAGGATGACTTGGAGATCTCTCATTCATAGGGTCACCATAGATTGAAGTCAATATGAAGGCTCTTACCACAATAGCAATGAGAATGATGCCACTAAGCAGTATTATTAGCACAGACTCAGGAGAAAGTGCCCCATAACTTCCTTTAATTATTAGTTTGCATACCTTAAAAGGAAGGCTCAAGAGACAGGTGGAGCTAAGATGCTATCACCATGACAACTTCTTTTTCAGATCAGGGTAGAATACACCAAGGGAGAAACCAGACAATTCTTTAGGCTGATCCATACCAGGAGGCTTTCCCCTCCACATTTGGTAGCTGCAGAACAAGCTAGTGTATACACATGTTAGTGTATAGACTTCCTGGGTTTGTGTAGTTTGGGATGAAAAAAAAACATTACACTAGAAGTAGAGGTCTGAAAGACAGCTTTGGAAATCTGGAAGCAAAGAGGAACAGGCTGAACAAGTGTAACAAAAAACATAAAATTCAGGCTGAAATCCTGTGCATGTGTCCTTATGAGAATCAGTTCTAATGAACTCAGCAAGACTACTTATGAGTAACAATGCACAAAGAGCCAGCATGGGGTAGTGGTTTGAGAGTTTGACTCTGGAGACCAGGGTTCAAATCCCCACTCAGCCATGGGCACTGACTGGGTGACCTCATGCAAGTCACATTTTCTCAGCCTCAGATGAAGGCAAATGCAAATACCCTCTGAACAAATCTTGCCAAGAAAACCCCATAATAGGTTTGCCTTAGGGTCCCTATAAATCAGAAATGACTTGAAGGCACACAAAAACAACATAAGTCAACAACATTAGTTCCATGTCTATCTTTCAGCCCCTAATCATCATAAGCAATGAAGCTATCAGAGAGTAAAGCTGGATCAGGATCTTCATCTAATACATATTGAAGAATGCATTTGCATTTCCAAAGGGACCCTTTCCTTGAGACTTTGAACACTGGGCATCATGGTATAAATACAGCATAAAGAGGAAATTCATACTAAGAGGAACTGATATATATATATAACTGAGTGAGATATAAACAGTTGGCCCTCTGTATCTTTGGATTCTGCACCCACACATTCAACCATCTACAATGTGAAAGCATTTTTAAAAATACAAAAAGAAAACCTTGATTTTGCCATTGTATATAAAGGACGTTATTTTATTACAACATTTTATATAATAGGACTTGATCAACCATGGGTTTTTATATCCACAAGATGTCCTAGAACCCAAACCCAGTGTATAATAAGGGCCTACTGTATGAAGATACTAGATTTTTTAAAATGTTACTAAACATTCTTCAATATATTGCAGATATTCAGATTAATTGGCTACCCCCCCCCCCGCATCCCCCAAAAGTGAAGAAAATAAAAATCAGAGTATAGACTTAATTGGCTGCTAATTAGTTTGCTATCCAAAATGAATTCTAATTTTGTGAGAATGATTTGAGCTTTAAAAATGTAGCAATAATTGCATGAATAGCCTGAGTAATATTTTATCTTTCTTAAATCTGTTACTTTGTGGGTAAATTTAGGTTTCAGTCTCACTTTTTGCCTTATTTAGTAATTTTCAATGATTTTTTTCTATTAAGGAATAATACGTCACCAGCATATTAGTCAGAATTAATGTAACTAATTAAGGCACAATACTCACAAAGCAATTAATGATGATGAATTAATTTACAAATAACCATCCATGTGTTAGCTTCAGCACTAACATTTCTGAGCTCTGGGAAGGAGAAAAATCATTGAACAACAAAGTACTTCATTTAAAAGTTTAAAAAGGAACACCAGAGCATGTGTTGCTTTTTAACTCTACTTGTGTGTGTGTGTTTTTTAATGTACTTTCATGGGTGAATCGCTCTTCCCTTTTCTCTCCACTTTCTAGAGTTCTGTTTTTTCTACTTTCAGCATAACCTTTACACCTCACTTAGTTAATTAAGCTGTTTTCCAAGCAATCTAGCAACCCACCCTTGCAAATTAATATCAATGCTCAATATATTTACAGCCAGCTGCACTGTGGAAGTTGTTTTATCAGGGGTGACATTGTTTCCTCATGAATGTGGATTTAATGCATTTTCATTCCATGGCAGTGGTCAGCATTAGGTGTGTCCAGGCCATTTCTCACATTCTGAGGAAGAACAAGATGATTTAATGGCTGTGGCCAGCTGTTCCTTTCCCCCTTGAATTATGTACCATGCAGTGTACAGCAACCTGACAGAAGCCTTTGCTGAAGAGAAAATGATTGCATCAAAAAAGTACTTTAAAGAAGGGCAAATTATACTCAAGAAGAACTGAGAAAAACAAGACAACTGAAAAGCGCCTGTGTTGATTTTCCATTTCAGGGTGGACTAAGAACAATATATTTTGCTTATGAAACACAACACTGTGTAGTCCTTCAACCCACCATGTCCTTCAGCCTTTTGTAAGAATTACTCCCACTGACAGAAATAAAATAGAATGCAAGATAATATAGAATGCAAGATAATAAATAAACAAATGTGAATTGGCAAACACAGTGTTGGCTATGTTTTTTTCATTCCTAAATCTTTTTCAGAAAGGGTGTTCTTATTCTGTAATTGTCTCCTGAATATGTAACCATGCCAGTTACATGGGATGTCATCTAATGTGTTTCATAGATTTATAGTAACCCCAGAAGGATCCACACTTAGGATGCAGAAAATAAGCCTAAATGTGCATAGTGTTATTGTCAAAGTTGTGGCATAGGAAAAGTCAATGTGAGGTAGTGGTTTGAGCACTGAAATACAACTCTGGGAGACCAGAATTCAAATCCCCATGGAAACCCACTGGGTGACCTTGAGCAAGTCACTCACTCTCATCCTCAGACGAAAGTCATGACAATCCCCCTCTGAACAAATCATGTCAAGAAAACCCCATGATAGGTTCACCCTAGGGTCATCATATGTTGGAAATGATTTGAAGGTAAACAACATAACTTTGGCATGGGAGTGTTCAGAAACAATGATCCCAGTTCAGAATATTTTGAACACATTCTTAGGAGATTGTGCACCCTATTGCCCATCCCTCTTGCCACCTCAATAACGTTCACCTACCTATTTAGATTTACCTTGCTTTGGTAGCTATGCCAAGAGTACAGCTTCAAAACAGGTTTTTCATTCAGTCCTGGCAGATTGACGATACAGTAAAGCACATATCAGGAACCAAATGAACCATATTTCTTAATGCTCTTGACGTATCCTACTAAAGACATCAATTACCTTGAAAGCCAATATAAATATTGCAGTTTGAATGCTGAACTGCATTATGGGAAAGGTTTCAGTTACCATGGATCCATGGAACTCACTAGATGAACTTGAACCAGATTCTCCCTGGCTTGATTCTACAGGTAATTTCCACCAATGAGTCATACCACTTAAAATTAGATTCAATTGATCTATTCTAGTTTTGCCTATAAATAGTATTCACTCTTCTGTTACCTAGGCCTGCCTTATAAGGTTAATTAGATGTGGAAGAGATGGAAACTTATATGCTTGGGGGAAGAAAGGGCATTTGCTTTAATCCCACCCATCCCCTTGCCACTTCTCTGTGTTACCAGGGAAGTACAAATATAACATTGTTTGGAACATGTGGACAGATGGAAAGCATCATACAATTGGTTATACTAATAAGGCAGAGTGGATTACCACTCGCATGGAGCTTTGTAATCACATTCACTTGAAATGGTGAATACATGCTGGATTTTCATATGAACTTTAAAGGATCTGTCCAAGTTTCCATTTTGGATACAGAATGCCACATTTTGAGAGGTCTAAATATCCTAAAGTCACTAGATCACCCAGATCCTGTCTGATCTTGGAAGTTAAGCAGGGTCATCCCTAGTTAGTATTTGGATGGGAGTCCACAAGGAATACCAGGTGCTAAAAGCTATATTTCAGATGAAGGAACTGGCAAAACTGTCTCTGACGATTCCTTGCCTAAGAAAACCCTATGAAATTCATGGGAACGCTATAAATCAGAAAGAGATTTGAAAACACACACACACACACACAGAGAGAGAGAGAGAGAGAGAGCATTTTGAGTAGATAAATGCAAACTGGAGTGCTGAATTTGCTCCATAGAATCATAGAGTTGGAAGAGTCTTCAAGGGCCATCCAGTCCAACCCCCTGCCATGCAGGAAATCTAAATCAAAGTATCCATGACAGATGGTGATTCAACCTCTGTTTAAAGACCTCTAAGGAAGGAGACTCCAAGTGAATTGAAAATAAGGTCAGCTTGGATAGCTCCTTCACATTTCAAAGGAAAGCATGAAGCAGATTCAACACACTGCTGCCTTGGAAGGCATCATCTGTCATTGCTTCCATCCATGCTTACAAATGTTGAACAAGATTATTTTCTAGAGTTAGCTAATGACTTTTCCATGTAAGAGTTACTTCTGAATTTTATACGAGTAAGATAAAATTGTATTTTCTCCCCAAAAGCCTGAGCCTCCAGGCATCTCAGAGTAATACAAAGAAGATCTGGAGTCTTTAATCAATAACTGATTGCTGTATTCCATTTTTAGTTTTAAGATTATTTCTTTAAAAAAGTCATGGGCAGTAGAAGCAGACATTACAACTGATACAAGTTTAAAGTAAGGGGGGAAATGCAAACTGGGGGTTGGGGAAAGAAACATTTTCATTAAATACACCTATACCGGCATATTGAAGTCTCATGTATAGGAACATACAAACTAATTTTGGCAATAACCATCCCTCTACACTGGTGCCTCGGGATACGAAATGATCGGGTTACGAAATTTCCGGGATACGAAAAAGTTGGATTGGCAAAAACTGTTTCGGGTTACGAAATATTTTTCGGGTTACGAAATTCATTTCGGCGCGAAATTCAAATGCTGCAAAGTGCAGCTATAGGCTTTCCAGTGCTAACGGAAAGCCTTTTCGGGTTACGAAATTTTCGGGTTACGAAAGGAATGGCGGAACGGATTAATTTCGTAACCCGAGGCACCAGTGTATATTACTTTAAAAAGCATACAGCTTGAGTTTCTCTTATCTAGAATTCCAAAATCCAAAATTATCCACATGGATGGCTGAGACATTGACACCTTTGCTTTCTGAAAGTTCAGTGTACACAAACTTTGTTTCATGCACGTTATTAAAATATTATGTATCAATTACATTCAGGTTATGTATGTAAAGTGTACATGAAACATAAATGAATTACATATTTAGACTTGGGTCCTACCACCAAGAGCTCTTGTTATGTATATGCAATTATTCCAAAATTCCCCCCAAAAATCAAAAACAGCATTTTGAATAAGGAAGGTTAAACCTGTACAAGAATTCTGCTTTCCATCACCTCCATTTTTTTATTTTTTTCCCACAATCCTATGTATGTTTACTTAGAAGTATGTTTCACTGATTTAATTGGATTACTCCCTTGCAGTTATATAGCAGGTTACAACCTTAGTCTAAAAATGTTTATGCTACCAGTTTGTTGGTCTTTAAGGCATCAACGGATTCTTTCTTTTTAATTTCAGTGTAAGTCCTCAATTTATAGCAGGTGGGGATTCAGCCATCCAAAGGTCTGGAACCTACACCCATAAGTCATCTAATTTTTGCAATATTTCCATAATATCATGCAACAGGATTTGCAGTCTATCTTGATGTTAAAGAATAATATGTACAATATCAAACTGGGAAATCAGGTGTCTGCTAATTTAAATGTGCTGCTTCAAAGAATCTGCCTCAGAAGAAAGAACTGGGGCACATACAGCAACAAGTATGTAAAACCATCAGAACTGTTTATAAAAATGTAGGATATAATTTGAAAATCAAGAATGAGAACAAAGCAAAATAAAAGGTGATAAATGACTCACTTAAGGTAGAAATTGTCCTCTCTCTCTCTCTCCACACACACACACACACACACACACACACACACACACGGATGAATGATGAGTAGAACTGCAAGTGAATAAAATAAACAAATAAACAGATGAATAAGATCCCTAATAATGATCATGCTATGAGAAAGAATGTTAACTGCAGAACGGGTGTTTGAATGAGTGCTGTTAACAATGACAGGTGCAAAATTGTGAATGAAGTGTATACAAACATTAGCTGTCACCAGTATGTTTCCTGATGGTCTGATATTAAAATGAACATTCCTTTATACAAAGAACTTAATAACACCTCAAAATCTATTCCAGATCAGCACATGTGGGAGCGGTGTGAGATAGAGAAACCACTATTAATGGTTTAATTTTCTGGATACTAAGGCAGGTAATTTCCTGTTATTCATTAGGAAAACAATTTGTATAATGCAAACAGAAAGATATTGACTGTCTGGCAGACTGACTGACTGATATTTATAGGCTTTTTAGATCTAAAGATTTTGGATTGCATCCATCAATTAAAAACAACAATGACAAAAATGCAATATTTACAGTCAATCATGATTTGCAGCAGTTTTCTCAGGCTTCACTCAGGACTACAGTCAGGCAATGTAGTTTCACTGATACTTTAGGGAAAGAATATAGAAACTTGGGTTTGGAGAAGTTTTCAGTAACAAGTCCCACAGTCCCTTACCATTTCCTTTATTGAGAGGAACTGATGGGTGGTGTAGACCAGACTTATGAAGAACTATGGGCCTGAACTGACAGGTCAAAATAAGGCTGCTTTGGATCACTTTGGAGTGATGCATCATAAGAGGCCAGAAGCCATGCCAAAACTTTGCTCCAGTCCCAAAGACTGGAAAACAGCTTTGGAGCAGTTTCTGGCCTCTTAAGATGTGTGTGTCATTTAAGCAGCATACCTCCAAAGTGACCCAAAGTAGCTTTATTTTGGTTTGTCTGTTCAGGCCCTATGACTTTTTTTAGGTGCCCATCCCATATGACTTCTTTTTCCATGACACACACACACAGTGAAAAGAATATACAGCATCTGAGTAGCATTTCACAAGAATGTTAATGCCGAGGACTACATATGACTAAATGTATATTTTAAGAGCTCTAAATGAGAAGTCCACAAAAAAGTGAAGCCCCAATGACCCATTGGTTGACATTCTAGTCAGCTTAAAAGAATCCATGTGCATATAATTCTTTGTTAGACCATCTGTTTGACCTTTTTGGACACCTTTTAAGCTATCTATGGTGCGTTACAGACATGCCTAAAGTACGTATCGTGTACATACTAGGGTTGCCCGGGGGCGTCTCCTCCAGACGCCTCCAACCCTAGTACGTACACGGTTCATACAAAATGGAGGCGCCCATTCTAGATGGGTGCTGCCATTAGTACGTCACGAACACGCTGCCTCCAAACAGGGTGGCGCAGACGTGACGTCCTCGTGCCGTGTGAGGGCGCCTGGGGCACTCTTTACACAGACCCGGATTTGTGTCACTGGCACAGCCTTTAGACAGCTGCACCAGCGACGCAAGGCAGAAAGGGGCTGAGTGGCCCCTTTCTCCTCCTCCCCGCTGCCCTCAGGTGTCCTTGGGGCATGAAGCCCCAAGGACACCCCTTTCCAGGCCACGGGGAAGCGGCCTTTTGCCGCTTCCCCATGGCCTGGAAAGCGGCGAATCGGGGCCTCAGAGGCTGCCACTGTGGCAGCTGAGGCCCTGATCCAGCGGGGAAAGGGCTGGATACAGGCCGTCCCAAACGGGCGGTCTGTAAGGCGCCAATGTCTGTATCTGTGCGGGGTGACAATTAGGTCAGGGCATTATATATGGCTGGTCAAAATAATAGTCTGAGTCTATTGAGAATGCATACGCTCTGTGGGTGTGTATGTGTTACAGAGACATGGAGGGGGTATTTTGTTTTCTGGAAATAAAGGAACGTAAATGCCTGACATCCTTAAAAGGAAGCTAGATTGTACGACACATACTAAACGAGATGAAAAACACTCAGCAAATATCATATTGCATAAACTCTGTGCAAAAATGATTAAAAGTTGTGTTCCATGTCCAGCTAGAACACAGTTGTAGCTACCTTATGTTCTTTAGGATACAGTGCAAATTGCCATGTATATTTCATTCACACTTATACTCTGGACATTGTTAGTAGCCCTCATCCAAACACCACATTCTGTCCTCTTACCTATGCAGTCCTAAAATTTCCACTGTTTTTTACTGATTATTTCCTCCTTTGATGACCCCTCTTAGGGCTACAATTCTGTGCATTATCTGAAAATTAGGATTTTAATTAAAGTGTACAGACACAGGATCAAGTTGTGAATTTCCATTCCAGTTCTAATATTTTAATATTGCTCCAGATGATAAGAAATAGCAGCCAATGCCGTTTCTTCCCTCGAGTAATTACCTGGATTAAAATGTCAGGTACTTCTGGATTTTTCTGAGTTGAGAAACAAGAGCTAATCCAAAGTAGAAAGCATCACATTTAATGAATTATAAAATTATAAAATTTTACAATTATAAAATACGGAAGAGATTCACAGGGATAGTGCAAAGGCAAAGAGATTGGCAGTCATTTGAGAATACAAAGGCATTAATTTGTTATATAACTACTCATTGTTGAAAGAAAGAGTAATCTAAATTGTACAAAAATATACTGAATCTCAGTTTATTCACCTGAATAAAATGGGAAAGAGTGCATCAGCTTTAGGTTTGTTTGTACTGTAATTCTTGGAATTACATTGATTGCATTGCACTTGGTAACCTTTGTGCTCTGTAATCTGCAATTGTTGTTTCAGTTTTAGACATATATTCCTGTATGTAGTTGGGAATAACTATCAGCACTTAGGGTGAGTCATGTCGGGTGACAACTGAGTAAACTTCACTTCATCCTTGTATGCCTTAGATTTTGCAAAACATAATTGTAGAGGATGTGTTTAGCAAAAAAGAAACTTACCTTAATATATAAGGGATTCATTCATAAAACCAATGTCCTTTGAAAAACACAGTACATTTGATAGTAATGAACCAGAATTGTATGAATACATACCTCCTCATATACTTTCTTTACCATATTTGTAATATTTCAGTCACCTCAAATTATAATCTGATGATCCTCTCCATGTTCTTCTTCCTCTCCCTCTGCCATATTTCTATCACTCTTAACCCCTGTTAAAGCCTTCTACATAAGAACTAACTAAACTCCCAAGGAGGAAATATCCTCCTGTCCTCTCCCTCACCTCTGCATGAAAAATGATGGCTCTGAAGCAGTGAGCCTATTGTATGCATGGAACTTCTCCATGTGGTTCTGAATCCTGTTTTTGGAGGATTCTGGTCCATATGGGGAGCCTCTATGGATAGAAGTAACTCTCTTCTTTACACTCATTGCTTTTCTCATGAGCAAAGGTGATATGGTTAGTGGCTTATCGAAAGTATGCAGATGCAACTTTATTCAACCAACAGAAGGTCAGGTTATTCTTGTCAGATACAGAATCAATTAGTTGGTAAAACTGCAAGGGCCACTCAGTCAAACTCCCTGCCATGCAAGAATACATAATCAAAGTACCCCAGCTCCAGTTTAAAGATCTTCAAAAGAAGAGACCCCCACCCTTTTTTTTACTCCGGCAGCCTATTCCATTGACCAGCTACTACCATCAGGAAGTTCTTTCCCATGTTTAGGTAGAATATCTTTTCCTATAGTATCCATTGCCCCATGCCCTGGTTTTGGAGCAGCAGAAAACAAGCTTTCTCCATCTGTTGAAACTTGAAATAGGATCCTGAAGGCAGCTCTGGTTGCTGATGGATGCTTGGTGGATAAACTAAGAATATCTTTCAAGACTGATAGAGAAGCAGAGAATAGAAACAGTTTATAGAAAGTAATTGATACCCAACCATGAAATAAAGAGACCAAACACGTAAATTGGATGAATAAAGGGAAATTTATTTGACCTACCGTATATACTCGACTATAAGTCGACCTCATGTATAAGTCGAGGGCAGGTTTTGGGGGCAAAATTGAGGATTTTGATATGACCCTTGGATAGGTCGAGGGTAAAACTTAGGAACATGCAACAAAGGATCCAAATGATGAACCAAAGGAAAACAGTGCCAAAGAACCTACAAATTTCTGGCAGGCATAATGGTTTTGGCTCACACTAAAGAATGAATGGAAGAGAGAACAGAGAGATGTCAGTGCTTCCAAGACAAATACCACTCTTCCCTTTTACCAGGGATGGTTCTCTTCTCAATAAGAGTTAAAGTATTTATTTACATTGACCTATGGATAAGTTGACCTAGGCTTTTGAGGTCAATTTTTTGACTAAAATTTTTAGACGTATACATGAGTATATACAGTATATCCTATTTAAATCTAAGCACTTGAACTTCAACCTTAAATGTCAAACTCTGAGAAAATTGATTAAAGTGAAAATAAATAAATAATAAAACTTTTATTTGTATCCCGCTTTTCTGTGACGAGACAATCAAAACGACTCACAACACATTAAAATCCACATTTACAAAATTATGTCCCAAATCCCCCCCCCACATTAAAACAGGATTAAACATGTAATAATAAAACTTTTAAGCCTGGTGCGGGTCCAGCTGAAGCCAGGTGTAAATCCTAGACCTCGTCTTCAGCCTTCCCTTTGGGCACAAACACCGAACCCTGAGGTAAATTCAATGATTCAGATTGCACCCTCAGCCTATCCTAAGAAGATAAACATAAGACACTCTCCCCCAAATGCCCTCAAGTTTGTAAGATTGAACAAACCCATGTCTACCCCAAAGGCAAGTTCTTTTACAACTCCACACCCCTTGACATGTCTAAGCTGTTCAAGAGCCTAACCTTTCACCACAAAGTGGTGCCAATGGTGTATACCAAACACTTCTTTAACCCCCTATGGGCCACAGACACGGGACAAACGTCTGCTTAGACCCTTTCCCCAACCAGGCAATTCAAAATGTCTTTTAACCAGTTTTGAAAATCCCTCAAAAAGATCAAATTATCCTCATCTGAAAGGTGAACCTCATCTGACTGATAGAACTCTGGGCATCTAAACAAAATTGAAGGGTGATTAATTACAAAGCAAGATGTCCTTAATAGAGAATTTTGAATTTCTCTATTAATCCGTTTTCTGACAACATCCAATTTACGTGTATTACCTTCCCCTCTCCACAACTGTCAGGGCAAAATTTCAGAACAGATCAACCTAATGCTGGGCCACATGTTATGGATGGTTTTGAAATCATGCCTCACTTGCCAAATTAGGGCTTAACCTTTCGTCAAACCAAACTCCAATTTGGAAAGAATTGCTTCAATTTGGAAAGAATGCATACCAAATTTAACCCCCTTTAGCCCGAGATTAGCGAAAGCCTTAGCTGCCACTGTCCAAAATTGAAATTTAGTCAGGGGTGAGTAGTTATATGTTAAAACAATGGTCCTGGAGTTCGGTCACGATGTGCCAAATATCCTGTCAATGCCTGAACTGGGCAAAGGTCAGCCATAATACACAAATTTAAAGTAATGGAGGTTCCTCTACCTTTTTGAGCAGTCTTAGACCTTCTAATCTGCAGTACTGCTGTCCGGCTAGTGAGGACCAAATTAGTAAGTACAAGAGCTCTGTTGGAAGTGTCATTTTCTGATGCCACGAACAACTCACTAAATATGATGTATGATCGACTAACCTCTAGGCTTTGGTGGCAAAGGCTAAGGCTAATAATTTGTTCCTAATGGTCTGTGGTGTTAGCCCCTTGTTGTGTAAATAGATACAGAATTGCAAACAGTGTTCTACAGGTGCAGGCGACTCATGGCTTAAACCATGCACAAGGCAAAACTTCTCAAAGCCCTTGCAAGCCTTCCTATAATTGGACCTTGTGTTATCAGAAAGTGAAGTGCTTATTGCCTTTGGCACCTCACCCTTCCAAGTGTCCAAAGCTCTTCCAGCATTGCTGCCAGGTTGAAGTCCACGCCTGGAGACAACTGTCTGAAACAAAACATCTGTTGATGGGAAAGGGCATCAGCAATTTGGTTATCAACCCCTGGAACATGGAAGACCATGTGTATAGATATTGGCAATGCACTGACCACTTTCCACACTGAAAAAATAACTCACAGACACTGTTAAATTCATCCCAGTCTTTGTATGTTTTGCCTACATCTGTGGCTGGCATCTTCAGAGAATGTTTGCCTGGAAAAAGTGTGTGTGTGTGTGTGTGTACACACACACACACACACACACACACACACACTGTGTGAGCCTGGGAGTGATTTGCATCTGTATTGTTCTGTGCTGATGGCAGGCCTCAGGCTGGGAGGCTAATGCAAAAGAGGATTATTGTCTGCCAATTGGTGATCATTATCTGCTGGGAAAACCCCTGACTCTGAGTGGTTTTCTGTTTGCTTTTGCTAAGCCCTTATTTTGCTATTCCTCAGGACTGGTAGCCAAATTTTGTTCACTTTAAAGGTTTCTTCTTTCCAGTTGAAATTATCCAGATGTTTGTGGATTTAAATGGCTTCCCTGTGCGTCCTGACATGGTAGTGGTTGGCATGGTCCAGAATTTCAGTGTTTTCACAAACAGTATTTTTTGTGTCCAGGATGGTTTGTGGCATGTTCTGCTACTGCTGATTTATCTGGTTGAACCAGTCTGCAGTGTCCCTCGTGTTCCTTGATTTTTGTTTGCACACTGCATTTAGTGGTCCCTATGTAGACTTGTCCATAGCTGCATGGTATACGATAAACTCTTGTGGCTGTGAGAGGGTCTCTCTGGTTCTTGGCTGAGCGAAGCATTTGCTGGATTTTCTTCATTGGTTTGTAAACCATTTGAAAGTTGTGCTTCCTCGCCACTTTGCCTATTCTGCCTGTGACTCCTTTGATGTATGGTCCCTTTGGGTGGCTGCTTGTCTTCAGTTCTCTGGGTTTTCCTGGGCCTGGCAGCCCTTCTGATGTCTGAGTTGGAATAACCATTAGCCTGTAGAGCCCGGTCCAGGTGCTTCAGTTCATCTTCCAAGAAGTGGGGTCCTCCTGCATTCCCAGGCTCACACAGTGTGTGTGTGTGTGTGTGTGTGTGTGTGTGTGTGTGTGTGTGTACACACCCATTTTTTCCAGGCAAGCATTCTCTAAAGATGCCAGACACAAATGCGGTCAAAACGTCAGGAAGAAACTCTTCTAGAACATGGCCACATAGCCTGAAAAACCCACAAAAAAACTATGGATGCCGGCCATGAAAGCCTTCAACTATTTAATGGAATATTTTTCTAACAATGTTAACCCTTCCTGTTGCTTCACCAGTCTAACTGGTTGACAGCTGCAACTGGCTGTGGGTTGCTGCACCCTGCAGATTTAGTTGACTTGAACACAACTTTGAAACTACTTTAGAAATGCATGGAGGGAATGATTTTTCATGCAATATATAATGTCTATCAATTTCCATGAAAGTAGATATAAGAGAGACAGCAAGGTGTAGTGGCTTGACTATTGAACTACAATTCTGAAGACAAGGGTTTACATCCACACTTGATCATGGAAACCCACTGGGTCAACTCGCTCTCAGACTCACAGGGAGGCAAAGGCAAAGGCAAATGCACTCTAAATAAATCTGGCCAAGGAAACCTTGTGATAGGTTTGGCTTAGGGTCACCATAAGTTAGAAATGACTTGAATTTCAAAGGCACATCACATGATATAGAATAAAGTAATGAAATAGCTTTCAGCATTTCACAAAGAATGCAAGAAAAAGGGAATTGATGCAAACTAAATAAATGTTCAATATTTCTTTTTCTCTTGTAAGTATCAATGAAGTTTGCCACCTGTGATTTCCAAAAGTTCTGATTACACTGTGATCATTAGTTTAACTTGTTGGGAATGTTCACATTGATTAGTAAAGATTTCTATGAGAACATAAAATAATAGTTTATAGATTTGTAGGCATTTTCTCTGATAAGGTCTCCTTTTCACTCTAACTAGATTGACAGTGAAAAATTCCAGTTACTTTTCCAATTTGATTTCAAATTGATTGCATTATTGATCAGCTATCAATGAGCTCTTTAAAATATTCTATACAGTTTACCTAGGAAGGTCAGTAGCTAGATTCTTGAACAGCAATTATGTCTTTGAATGTTGTGGAAATAATACTTTCTTGTATTGGTCAGTACCACAAAAATATTTAAGTGATGATGTTTTCAGAGCAAAAG
The DNA here is from genome assembly GCF_019175285.1 of Sceloporus undulatus. NCBI lineage: Eukaryota > Metazoa > Chordata > Lepidosauria > Squamata > Phrynosomatidae > Sceloporus > Sceloporus undulatus. The sequence goes on along the minus strand of NC_056524.1, from coordinate 81,826,173 downwards.
AGTAATTAATTTTCCATTTTTTTTCCACAGGGACCCAAAGTGCCCCCACTCAATGTACCAAGAAATGAACTGAACACTTTACACAAAAGGACCAGTTTGTCTTCTTTTGTCATCACACTATCATCTCTGTTCATAATCTCCATCTTGGTTATAATAACATTAACATGCAAGGACTGGCCATCCAAGAAAGTGTGCATTTGCACAAGTATTTATCATCCTTAACTGATAAGGGCAAGACTTGCACTACTTTGCCTTTTTTTAAAGAGCTTTGGACTTCTAAAGGTGAAAAATCACGATATCCTAGTTCAGTAAAGATGTTACCAGGTATTAATTGGCTGTTGGAAGCCCAGCATTCTTGTATGGCCTAACAACCTGCCCCAGAATACATCTTTACATAGTTAAGTCTCCTGCCATTTTGGAAGGCATGGATAGACACCTCTCCTTTTGTCTTCCTGGAATCCCCTGCTGGGTATGAAATTTATTATTATTAACATTATCTGATTACCTATGAGCTTTTCATCCTTCTTTATGTCATCCCTGATACTGCTGCTTGTGTATCCTCTGTAGGGTATCCACTTGTTGTTGTTACTGTGTGCCTTCAAGTTGTTTCTGGCCTATGATGATCCTAAAGTGAACCAATCCATTAGCAAGATTAGCTAAATTTCATAAAAATTGCTGAAACATTGTGATAAAATGAGCTACTTTCAAAGTAGCACTATCAGCCAAATACCAGCCTTTACTCCAGCAGAACTGAGTGGGAAGTGTGACTCCTCCTGCAGCTACAGTGGGAAGTGACATCCTTAGTACCAGAAGTATTATTCTCACCTCATTCATTTTCCAGAATGACACATTTCTAGAACGTAAAAAAGTAAAAATGAGATGAATAGTAACAGGTGCTATGAACAAAAGCAGTAACCCCTCTGAGATAAACTGAAATAATTCTTTGATTACCAGCAACTATTCAATAAAGTATGCATTTATTATTCTAATCACCTGTTCTCTTCTTACCATTTTACTTTCTCTGAATTTTGATGGCCTCTGATCCCAGCATTATAATAATACTCTGAGGCCACCCAAGCTGGATCAGAAAAAAAAAACCTAACAAAGGTGCTTGTAGCTTCACAAAGGACAGAGGTAGCCTGGAACTCAAGAGGAGCATCTTTTCTTGTCTTTCTAATGGAACTTAAATTTTATTTCCTGGAGTACCCACATGGCCACAAGGAGGAGGGACATACCTGTATGCCTTTCTCTCCATAGCCCCTGAACTGAGAACATGTTCATCTTGACAAACTGCAGGTTTGCTACTAACATCATCAATTTTTTTTTCCCAGTATGATTTTAACATCTTTGCCTGATGAAGAAGCAAATGGAATTTTGAAAGCTTGCAAGATATATTTTGTGCATTTTGGTTGGCCCAGTAAAGGCATCGCTGTTTGTTTGTTGGTTTGTTGGTTTGTTTGAGATTATAGAAAGAAACAGTTATGCAGAGATCAGGTGGTCCACCAGCAGAGCACCAATTAGATTTTGTGCATTAATAAACACTTATATTTTGAGAGGAACTGTAAACTTTTCATCACAGTTATAAAGTCTTGGTATCTAAACCTGATTTCAATTTGTTAATTTTGGAGAAAATAGTTGAGTTTTTGGTTTCTCCCATCTCAAGACCCAGTGGGTCAGATTGTTTGAACTGCAGTGCTATTGATATCAGGGTCCCCCTTTTTAGGGTCCCTCTGCCATGTATGTTTTGTTAGGATTTAGAATGTTAATGTGTAGAATGCACAATGTTAGTGTATATAATGCTTTGGTAATTTGCAAGGGCTAGTGTAGCTGAACATGGGAATGTGAAGGAGGTGGTAGAGATGGACACCCAAGGCTGGCTGGCTTGGGAATAGAATGTGAGGATGGGGTGTGTGTGCCGAGGTAGTGATAACATTGAAACTACTGGTACCTTGTCAGTCTGAGCAAAGATTGCCTTTCTGTGCTGATCAACTTTAATAAATTATTCCTGATTTATCCATGAAGTCTGTTTATTGAATTAAGATAAAGACAGGACATCACAATTACTCAGAATCCTTGAACCATTAATGTCAGTAGCATACCTAGCAAATTTGACATTTAGTGGAGATAATTTTTAACACTCCCTTCTACCACAAAATTACTTTCAATGATAATTATGAAATCTAACCCTTAATAGCAACCAGAAAAGAAATGCAATCAGTTAGAATAAAATTGGCAAAATATGTTGAAATAATATGGTCCCACGTCCCCATTTTTAACAAGGAAAACCATTATCTCTCTCTCAATCAAATCAGTTTGTGCCAGCTCACCAAGTCAGTTTATTTTAGGAGACCTGCCATTATCAAGAAGCATATCCCAACTTTCTGCACACACAAACTCTAACCCTTTACCCAATCTCCTCAAATATATGGGAGGGTATGACAGGCTCTAGGCCTCTGGGGGCCATCAAGATTGGGATGTGGGTAAGAAGAGATGGCTTATTACCTATTTAGACCAATCCTGCCCCCATTGTCATCTCCTATCAGATGAAACCCCCATGTCCTATTTGGCCAGTTCCTGCCTGTTCTTCCCCTCCTCATGCAGAATGGACTCACATAAATTGCTTTATACAAAGGAATTTGTAGCCTCCACTCAGAGTTATTTTTCCAAAGCATGGAAAGTGGTATTCTCTTCTCAGAGAAGATGAGGAAGTAATAATAATATTGATCAATCTCAGTTTTCCCAGAGCACTATAATACCTGTTCATCCTGCTCAGAAGTGGTGGTGGTGGCCCTACTTTTGAAGGCCTAGCTCAGGCCATGGGAGACTGAAAAAGACTGCAGCCTATGACGGCAGCTGCTACCACTGCTGCTACCACATAGAATCATAGAATCATAGAGTTGGAAGAGACCACAAGGGCCATCCAGTCCAATCCCCTGCCGTGCAGGAAATCTAAATAAAAGCATCCCCGACAGATGGCCATCCAGTCTCTGCTTAAAGACTTCTAGGAAGGAGACTCCACTACACTCCAAGGGAGTTTGTTCCACTTTCAAACAGTCCTTACTGTAAGGAAGTTCCTCCTAATGTTGAGGTGGAATCTCTTTTCCTGGAGCTTGCATCCATTGTTCCGGGTTCTAGTCTCTGGAGCAACAGAAAACAAGTTAGCTTGCTTCTCAATATGACATCCCTTCAAATATTTAAACAGGGCTATCATGTCACCTCTTAACCTTCTCTTCTCCAGGCTAAACATCCCCAGTTCCCTAAGTTGTTCCTCGTAGGGCATGGTTTCCAGACCCTTCACCATTTTAGTCGCCCTCCTTTGGACACGCTCCAGTTTCTCTACATCCTTTTTGAATTGTGGTGCCCAGAATGGGACACAGTATTCCAGGTGGGGCCTGACCAGAGCAGAATAGAGTGACACTATTTCTTCCCTTGATCTAGACACTATACATCTATTGATGCAGCCTAAAATTGCATTGGCCTTGTTAGCTGCCACATCGCACTGTTGACTCATGTTCAATTTATGGTCTACTTGGACTCCCAGATCACTTTCCCATGAAGTCTCGTTCAGCCAGGTGTCCCCCATCAATTTCTGTGCATATCATTTCTCTGTGCTAAGTGCAGTACCTTACATTTCTCTGTGTTGAATATCATTTTGTTAGCTTTGGCCCAGCTTTCCAGTTTATTCAGGTCATTTTGAATTTTGATCCTGTCCTCTGGTGTGTTAGCTACTCCTCCTAATTTGGTGTCATCTGCAAATTTGATGTGTATGCCCCCAATTCTGTCATCCAAGTCATTGATAAAGATGTTGAATAGCACTGGGCCCAGGACAGAACCCTGTGGGACCCCACTGGTCACTTCTCTCCAGAATGAAAAGTAGCCATTGTTGAGCACCCTTTGGGTTTGATCAGTCAACCAATTACAAATCCATGTAACAGTTACGTTGTCTAGCCCACATTTCACTAGCTTGTTTGCATGAATGTCATGGGGATCCCTGTCAAAAGCCTTACTGAAATCAAGATATACTATATCCACAGCATTCCCTTCATCTACCACCTTCTGTGTTGAGGGGTGAATGATAGGGTCCAGAAATTGAGGATGGTTGAACAGTGTCAGGGCCATAGGGGAGCAATAGTGAAATAAGTCCATTTTAATAAAATTGGGGGAGGCATAAAAATGGAAAGGGAGCCTGGCTCTATACTTCTCTTTCTGCCAGAAATGGAAGCATAGTTGTCTGATTTGCTCCAAGTAACTTTGTGTCACCTCCCTGCATTAACCAGGAGTTCCCTGCACCAGGAAGCAAGGCTAAGAGTAAATGGTCCAAAAAAGGCAAAACACCACAATTCTTGCTATCTACAAACTCCTTTCATGGACCCCCAAGTGGCAGGAAAGGAGGAATTAGGTGCTGTATTCTCCAGCTGTGAATGCCATTACAATCTCTTGTTGCCCTTTCCTTGGCCAGCCCACTATTCACTGACCTATTCCGCTTGGAGGAGCTTTCACATACCCTGTCCTCTGTGTTAAACTCCTCACGCTCATTTTCACTCAGTTCCCTTCCTGTCATCCAACTGACAGTACAGCTTTTTATGGCAGCACCTGGAGCAGATCTTCCCTCTGATTGGTACGCCATTGATTAATGTATACATTCTCCTCAGTAACTTTGTTATAATGCGTCAAAGACATTCTGTGTTAGATAGTCTATTATTTCTTAGGCTCAGAAATAGATATTTGTTCTAGGTCTTTACAAGGATCAGGAAGGTTTATAAATTAGTCTGACCTTGACTTGAATTAGATTTTTTTTATTATTGTTTTTGGAGCAATAACAAGTCTGCTGAGTAGATATAAGCCTTTCAACATGGGGGCGGGATTTGGAGTACACTTGATAGGCTGCCACCCTTTCATATTGATCATAATTTAACAAAGCAATCTTTGTTGACAATATTTGTGTAAAGGCTCTTCCTCTCTTCCTTCTTCTCTTCCTCTGTGCAGGTATGTGTCCACACAAGCACAGAGGAGGAGATCTGCCCATGTGGACTGTAGCTGAGCATGCTCCAGGGTCATGAGGCTTGCACATGGCCATTTTGGTCTCATCCTCTGGAAGGCTGAAGTGCTCTGTTAAAGCTGTCATTTTGACAGACCAAAGGTGATGTTCTATTATTTTTGACTTCCCTCTAGATGTAAATTAAGGCCATTTGAGAGTATGGAGGTAGATCAGATTGGAAATCTGAACCCAATAGGTATTCCCCCCCCCCCACTGAAACAAGACTCAATCAAGTAAAACATAACACTGAGTCTACAAGATCGAAGCAAAAGATAAGGTGACTTGGAGATCTCTCACTCCCGTGATGGCAGTTAACAACTATAGGCCAACACACACACACGGCACAATGTGGTATGAGATCATGGAAAGACTTCATATAAGAAAACTACCATCATTAGCCAGAAATAATGTTTGGTCCCCCAAATTCTTTTCCAAAATGTTTACAGAAACAATGTACAAATTGTCACAAAATATAGGCTATCAACTTTTCAGTTATAAAGAACATAAGGATAATTATTACTCTATCAAGCATTTCACACATCACAGGTGTTCCATTATTATGAAGTGCCTACTTTGCTAAAATAAGCAGAAAGGTCATGTTATCTGGTAAAGGTGCCTCAAGACATTTGTGGATAATGACAATTTTCAAGAGACAAGGTTGTTAATATAAATAGATGGATGAACAGGTAGGGAACTATAAAGCAAAAAGAAAATGAACGAAAATCTGGTCCTAGAATAGGAGAAAAGGTGAGTCACATGTGAGCATTAGGCCTCCTCTCATCAAAGCACAAAGCATAATGACCCATTTATCTTTTACTGCAATGATTAAGGGAGATTTGGAAAACAGTTTAGAATTCTCCAAGAAAAAAAACCATTAAGTCGAAAGCTTTCATGGCGGGCATCCATAGTTTTTTGTGGGTTTTTTGGGCTATGTGGCCTTGTTCTAGAAGAGTTTCTTCCTGACGTTTCACCAGCATCTGTGGCTGGCATCTTCTCTTTCTTTGAAGATGCCAGCTGCAGATGCTGGTGAAATTTCAGGAAGAAATTCTTCTACAACATGTCCACATAGCCCAAAAAACCCACAAAAAACTATAAAAAATTATTTATAAAGTAATTTATCATCTTCACTCAAATTGTTTAAGCTCAAAATCTTTTCATTTTAAATATGAAGATTTTTGGAAATTAAGGGTGCACCTACACTAGAAATAATGCAGTTTGAGACCACTTGGAGTGCTGTAGCTCCATCCTATGGAATTCTGGGATGTGTAGTTTTACAAGGTCCTCTTTGCCAAAGCATACTTGTGCCTCACAAAACTACAAATCCTAGGATGCTGTATGATAGAGCTATAGCAGTTAAAGTCATACCAAACTGCATTATTTCTCTAGTATGCACCTTTAGTCTGTCAAGAATGAAATGAAATAAAATTCTTCACTTTTTGTTCCAGGAAAATTCAATAGTCGCAGCTACTCCCAACATGGAGGAGATAGACATTTCTGGTCTGCAATGTAGATGTTAAACAACCCCCCCCCCCCGCCCAAAAGAAAAAGGAGCAACTGGAGATGTTTAAGAACTTTCCTTGTCATCAACAAGAATAGCTGTCTTGACACATTGGGAATACTTGGTGAACAACCACATTTTTTTTCACATCTGGAGACTTTTGTGAAAAAAATGTGAAAAAATACAGAAAACTTATTTTGCATATGTGATGATTCCTTGAGAGCAAAGCCCTGTGCGTGGCTATTACTCTCAGGGAGATCCCTTAAAAAGAACTATTCTTCCGCTGCCACCACTCAGTGAATTACCAATGAACTATATTTCCCAAGCACAATAAACTATATTTCCCAAGCACAATAAACTATATTTCCCAAGCACACACTGAGACTTGCTTGAGAGAGAGATCTAGTTTCCTTTCTTGCTAGCCCACAGCAATCAGTAACCAAATAAGGCACGTGTACAGGAGCACAGAGATAGCAGATGCTTTTAAAAGAAAGAAGTTTATTTTTAAAGAAATAGTATAGAATAGGAAGGTATCACTCATGCCAGGCCGCCTTGCCTGGCAGGTCAGAAAACACAGTTACAAAGATATTCATTTCAGGCAAGCTATTAGATAAACATAACCAAAACCTAGACGTACTGACTAACACTGTTCCTAAGCTACTCACACAATGATGGGATTTGCAGTCCTTGTGGAGTTCTTGGAATCAGGGAGTTGGCTCCTTGCCAACTCTACCTGCATGTCAGAGCCGGTCCTCCGGCTCTCAGAGGACAGACCTCTGGTTTCTCCAAACCAGCCAAGATGGAGAACAAAGGACACATGGTCCTACAGGGGTATTTAAAGCCCTCTCTTGGAATCCTTTTGAAACTGCCGCTCTGGCACTGTTGATTGGCCAAGTGAGCCTTACGTCAGCTATGATGTAGCTGCTCATTAGCATGTGATGTCATCTCTCATTAGCATGTATCTCCTCCCAGATTAACCCTTTGTAGTTCAGGAGAAGTCTTCAGGTGCCTGGGAACCCAGCCACCACAGCATAGAAAGCAGGATATTGTGTACAAAATTCACAAAAAAGACTGCTTCGTGCAAAAAGTATGCATGTTTTGTACAGACTAGTTTTGTTGCAAGAAAGTCCCAAAAATGTGCTCAGAAGTATAAAGAACTTCAAAAAGGCTTGTATTCTCACTCATTGGGGAGATTATTTGTTTTTGGATGAGACAATAAAATATGTGATAAATGTGGAGATCCTAGTGGAAATTGCACTAAAAATAGGAGATTATTAGAGAGGCAGGCTAGCTCCAACAGGCCTCCCTGCAAGAAGATTAACCATCCATTATGAAGCCAAGTCCTCCCTCCAGTCCATCCGCCTTGGTACTGGCCTTGGAACTAGAGAGGAACTGCTGGACCTCATTCCCTTCTCCACCACCTTTGCCTTCTCCTTTTGTGTCATGTCTTTTTAGATTGTAAGCCTGAGGGCAGGGAACCGTCTAATTAAAAAGATTGTATGTACAGCACTGTGTAAATTTACAGCGCTTTATAAATAAAGGTTAATAATAATAATAACAACAACAACAGCAGCAGCAGCAGCAACAACAACAACATGGAGAAGGCAAGTATCCTCCTCCCGTCAATAAACTGTCATTAAATCATGCTAATTGCACAATCGGGGGAAGATTATCACACCCTCATGCTCTTATCCCAAAGGTAAACAGAAATGGACACATCATTTGGTATTAACAGGAGTTTCTGTTAATGCCAAATGACGTATCCATTACTGTTTGCAGACAGGACAAAAATGGGATAAGCACACAGAGGTGTGATCATTTTCCCCCAGTAGCATGGTTAACATGATTTAATTACAATTTAATTGCAGGAGGAGGATGCTTGCCTCCCATGTGCTAAAGTTCATAGCTGTGTGTTGTTCGCCTTTAAGTCATTTCTGAATTAAAGACCCTAAGGCGAACCTATCACAGGGCTTTCTTGGCAAGTTTCTTTAGAGAGGGTGTGTCTCTTCCAAGGCTGAGAGAGTGTGACTTGCCCAAGTAGGCTTTTAAGGTTGAGCAGGGATTTGAACCCTGTTCTCTTCAATCATAGTCCAATGCTCAAACCAGTACACCATGCTGACCCTCACTAACATGACTAAAGGCATGGAAATTGAAATCTTCAGATCCTGGGTTTTGAAAAATAAATATTCATGTAGTTTTTCCTAGATGCTAATTGCTTTAATATAAAGGTTTCTTTTAAATATCCTAAAGGTAAATACATTTTTTGAATTTGGCCAATTCCTATTTAAAAAGCCAAACTGAATCAAAAGTATCACCCTTCCCTAACTCAGAGCATCCAAATTCAGTCCAACATTGTAATGAGGTTCACAGAAAGGATCGAAGGTTTTACAATTTTGGTTGCTGAAGGAAACAATGACAGCACTCCTGACAGCACTGCTGAGCTGGCATGAGATATGGTTTTGTTATTTGTATATGGGGGAATTTTTTAATATATTCATGTTTTAATATTTATATTGTATGTTATATATGCTGTTAAACCGCTTTGATCAATGGAAAAGCGGTATATAAATAAATTTATTATTATTATTATTATTATTATTATTAATTCTGGCAGTTTTTCTTTTCACTGCAAGAAAATCATTGAAAACTGCATGAGTTTTGAAAATTATTTCAGGATTTATTCTGAATTTTCACACTTTATTTTTGTGAAAAACAACAGCAGGAGCATTTTATACAAAGAAAATGCAATTTCCTTCACAGAAAATGCTGTAGTTGGAGACTTGTTCTGCACAAAATTAGCACATAGTATTTTTGCACAGAAAACATGATCTTCTGCATAAGTAAAAACATTTGCCTATGGGGGGAAAAAAGCTGGTTTTGTGCCAAAGTAGTACACACTTTGTACAGTACCAGACGATTTTCATGCAAATTTTCATCTCTTCCAGGACTGTCCTTCTCAGTGACACCCAACATTTGAGAAATGCAACTTTGAAATATTTTTATTTGAAATGTTAATTTGAATTTCTTTTTTTAATTGATTTTTTTTTATTCTACCCTTCCTCCTCACAACTATAGTTCACGGTCATTATGACTTCCATCCTATGAATGACTTCCATGCTGTCATGGCCATATAGCAAAGCATGATAATATTCAAAATTCACAAAACAGTGATACCTTTATAGGGCCAACCAAATTGCACAAAATAGATGTTGCAAGCTTGCAAAGCTCCACTGGTTTCTTCATCTGGCAAAGATGTTAAAAATCACACAGAAGCAAAAAAAAAAAAAAAAAATTGTGAGCACTGTTTTGAACACTATGATCAGAAGATATAACAGGAATTATCAGCTTCAATCTTATTGTTCACCCTTCTAGAGTATTGCATTGCATTGCATTGTGTAACTATTGAACAACTGACTCAAGAGCTCTTCTTTAGCAGAGATTAACCAGTAGGATTCAGCCTTACAATTGCCGTATACCTTAGCAAAAAGAACCTTCTGACTCCATAACTGAGACTGAGTACTACAAGACACCAAATGAAAGTGCCTCCTGTTGCTAGTACTCTGTTTATCACCCATTTGCTGACCAACCCAATGAATAACAAGACCAGACACAGAGAACTGGGTTATTAAATGAGCAACTTTATTTAACTAATTTAACTTTATTTCTTTGAGATCTGCAAAACTAGGTGGGAGAACCTTGTGTGGGAACAGCTGGCGGAGGGTCTGCTCCCAGACCAATTCCCCAGCTTCCCCCTGGGCAAAAACACCTGAGCCCCAAGGGCAATCCAGAAGTGAGTTATCCCTTGGCTGGCCCGCATCTGGAAGGCCAACCCAAGACTTCCCCACTTAACTTGGAAGACTTAACTGAGGGTTTAAATCTCAGGCCAGCCCCTAAACAAGTCTCCTTCTCTTGCTGTTTAGTCACAAGACCTAAAAGTCAGTTCCAGAGACTTACCTTCACCCTTTAGGAGGGTGCTGACATATTCACCTGGACCTTGATCTCCCCCCACCTATGCCACAGATATGAAGCAAGCATCTGCTTAGCCCCTACCCCCACCAAGTTGAAACCCCTGATTGCAGGTCCCAAAGAAATATCTGATTCCCCTCTTCAGAAAGGTGGATGGCATCCACCCTGAGAGCTCAGGCCTGAGCAGCATGATACTTATCCCAACATAGCCTTTCAGATCTCATTGTTGGCCCTCATAAACTGAATGTGACAATAACCTTCCTGACAGACTATATGAAAGAAATTAAAAACAAAGTGGGAACACTTCAAACAAAAACATCAGGTTTAGAGGAAATGACTAACCAAATATCAACAACACAGAAACAAGACAGAGAGATGAATGTACTGAGAGAGATAAGAGAAAGGAAGAAATGCTTTAAGATAAGAGGACTGAAGGAGAAAACAAGGTGAAAATCTATATGACATAATAATACAGATATTAGCAGAACTGACTGATCTACCTAAATATTACATGGATGTCAAGATAGACAAGATATTTTGCATATACTCAACTGAAGCAAAAAGAAGAAAATTGCCTCAAGATATAGTGGTATGCTGTATGAGAGAAAAAATGAGGGACCAGATCATACAATCTAGCTTTGGGAAAAGAATATCAATTGAATAATCGGAGATTAAAAAATTTAAAGATCTCCCTCCAGAAGTATTAAGGAAAAGATAGGAATACAATATCCTAACAAGATATCTACATGCAAGAGGAATTAGATACAGATGGGAAGTCATAGGAGTATCTATGATGTAGCAAGACTATAATTAAAGATTAAATACCATTGAGAAAGCTAGAATATAAATTGAAAGAGATAGAAGAGAAAAAGTCAAAGAATACAGGACTAGAAAAACAGAAAAAGCAAACTTACAAGGTAGACAAAAGAATCCAAGAAAATAACCATGATGATACTACCAAAAAACAACAGGGAGAGAAAGATAAATTATTGCAAGAACAAGACCTACTTGAACTGAAATCAGACACAGATACTCAAAAGGAAAAAGACTTTGGAATTCTAATTGGAGAAAAGCAAGGAGAAGAAATGGATACAGAAGAAGAGAAAGGAGAATAAATTGATGAAGTAAGAGAAACTTGAGAGAAAAGCATAAAATAAGAACTATATAAGGAAACCAACCAATAGATATTTACCAAAAGTACTACAAAAAATTTAAAGAGCAAATTAAGAAGGAAAACATGAAAATTATATCTTGGAATGTCAAGGGCATGAACTCCCCACATATAAGAAAGCAAGTCTTTTATTTAATAGAAAAGGAACAAGCCAAAATAAATTGCATCTCAGAAACATGTATGAGAATTCAAGATATTAAATATTTTTAAACATTCCAAGATTGAGTCAGAATTTCATCTCAGCAAGAAGCCAAAAGAAAAATGGAATAGCCCTTTATATCTCCAATGAGATCCTAGCTAAAGAAATACTAAATGACAAAGATGGAAGATATATTGCAGTGGAGTTAAACTTGAGAGGGAAAAAATATTATTAGGAATTTATGGACTCCCAACAAATAAGTCGAAATTTTATGAAACACTACTGAAGAGTGTGTCTGATCTAGACTATGGATTTTTAATAATGATGGGGGACTGGAATGGGAGTGGCAAATGCTTTGATAGATAGAAAATCAGCAACTGCCCCAAACCGTTTTTAACATGACAGAAGATTTAGCATTAATTGACCGCTGAGACAGAAAAATGGAAACAATAAAAAATTCATCTTTTTTTCAGAACCACACAACTCATGCTCTAGAATAGCCATGTTAGGGATTTCCAAAGAATTATATAAAGAAATAAAAAATTGAAATCCTTCCAAAGAAAATTTCAAATCACAACCCAAGGATGGAATTAAAGAAAGCTAAAACAGAAAGGAAAAAAGATGATATTGGAAGTGAAAGAAGGGAATAGAACGGTAAAAGATCAAAAGGGCATAATTAAAGTTTTTCAGAAGTACTATAACTCCAGTTTCAGAAAGAAACCAGAAAAAGTTAACTTGAACATAAAACTGAAAAGATATATGCAGAAAACATCAGAAAAGCAGAACTGGAATCAGAAAAAGGAGGAGTGAAGATAGGAGGAAGCAACATTAACAACCTAAGATATGACACCATAATATTAGCAGAAGACACTCAGGAATTGGAACAGCTAATAAGGAAGGTCAAAGGTGAAAGTGCAAAGGGAGGGAAGCCACAGCCTCCAAACCATGCAGCTTCCCTGTGGAGTAAAAAGAACCTGCAAAAAGCGGTTTGTTTTTACGCCGCAGCTGCAGTGTAACAATTGCGCTGCAGTGCACCATTGGAACACTCATTATGCAAGTACTGCACGGCACTGTGTGGATGCCGCACAGTGCTTGCATCATAATTGTGGTGCCCATGTGTACAGGGCAACCATTGTGACGCCCTCATCACGTGCTAGGGTTGAGAGCCATGTGGAAGCACCGCCCAAGGCAACCTCAGCATGTCACCATGACGGCACAAAGGGCCGGTATGTACTGGGGATCTGGGCAGGGCAGCAAAAGATAGGGATTCTTGGAGAGGTTTCATTCATGGGGTCACCATGAGTCAGAACCGACAGCTAACAACAGCTAACAACAACAACAAATAAAGTAAAATGATAGATTATAAATAAAAGTTGTCTGAAACTTTACATATTGGGACAGCTGTGGGCATATAATACCCTCTAGGGCTGCCCACTGAGGCAAAAGAAGTTTGGTGAAGGAGAGGTTAGTCACAAAGAGGCATGTGAAATTTAAAGAATAGCTTGCCAAGAATAGAATGTCTTCGCTCTTTCATGATGAAGAAGGCTGGGGATTTTTGCTTTAGTTTAGACTTTGAGCTGAATGAATTAGGTTTGTTTGTTTGTTTTAAATACCAGCTAGGCAGATGAGGTTGTGAAGTGGAAAAGAACATGAAATATAAAGTGTGTCAGAGAGGCAGTGAGTTTAGTTGCCTCGTTTATTGTTTCCCACTTTCTCCTTCCTAAACACATGTTCTTATATTTCTTAAATGTGAATTTCTAAAGCCAGTGTTGTAAAAAAAAAATGTGTATTACTTTCAGAATATTATTTTAAAACTTGCTTTTTCATAGATTTTTAAAATGATTGATTCTGCTGATAAATTTATGCAATCCTAAAAACAAATGTTATTAGTGCAGTTTTAGGGTTGTGTTATTATCATGTAATATACACCATAGATCAAAACTATACATGGGAAAGCAGCAGTAGATGTGTGTCTTTTGAAGCTGGGACAGATGCAGCTATATGATTTCTACTTCAGCAAGTACAGAACGTAAGTGAGCCATTTCCTCTGCTGCATCTTCTCCATCACAACCATGTTCCCTTCCAATATCAGAACCTCAGCCCCTCAATCTTTTGAAGTTTCTTGTTGTTGTTGTTGTTGTTGTTGTGTGCCTTCAAGTTGTTTCTGATTTATGGTGACCCTAAGCAGTGGTGTCCCCACCTGGAGTGTCACCTAGTGTGGAGGGTGGGATCTCTACAGGTGGGGCTTCTCGGGGTGGCTAAAATGACATATTCCCATCTCTGTGTCACTGTGACATTCTGCTCATGAGTAGAATGAGTAGAATGGCATGGCTCAGAGAGGTAAAGAGTACACTTGGCCCTCTCAGAAGCCATTAGCCACCCCCTTCAAGGCTTTCAAATTCCCATTAATGTTAAGAGCAAGAATGCACTTATTGCATTGTTGTAACAGTTCATTTAATTTTTTTCTATTTAAATGTGTTTTTAGAGACATTTTGACAGGATTTTTTTTCAAGTTTTGTAATACCTCCTTGTTAGTTCTAAGATTCTCTCTCTTCCCTTCTCACCAAAAAACAACAACAAATCAAACTTAACCCAATGCAAAATTAACACAAAAGCAATTAGCAGTCCAAGAAAGGATGTGACACTCTTTTTCAAGATAGCCACTAATAACAGTCATGAATAAATCTCAAACACTGTAACAGGAAATAGGACCAAACACTTTTAAATAGTAGATTTCTAAGTTTTAGATGAGATTGGAGGATATGTCTGGATATATCCCATGAACTAGTAAATAAAGTGTGAGGATGAGCATTAGCATGGCTCAAATATGACCTTATTACTGGAATCCTAGGCCTCATTTTCTGTACAGCTGGGAAGAACAAGTTTTAAAACCATTTATTTATTTATGTGTGTCTGTGTGTGGACACTTGCTTTCAATTAACTTGTCAATGTATGGTAACCCCATGAATTTCATAAATTTTTCTTAAGTAAGGAATCCTCAGAGGTTGTTTTGCCAGTGTGAAATATAGCCTACAGCGCCTGGTATTCATTAGCGTTCCCCATACAAGAATTAAGCAGGACTGACCCTGCTTTGCTTCCAAGAGCAGAGAGGATCTGATGCCTTTAAGGTATTTGTGCTACATTTATATTCTTTCTTTTATCCTTCAAATTCCTGGTGGGGCCTTTGACTCAGCTTATTGACACTTTATTTATAATCACATGCCATGTAACATAAGCTTGGAGTGAGCAGGAAGGGGGGGGGGGGAGAGAATAACCCACAGAAATTAAATCTTGGGTTTTAAAAGCCCAGTCATTAAGCGACAGTCAGATTTTACATGTCCATGGTTGTTGTGCTTTGTGTGCATGCATATGTAGTCAAGAGTGCAAATGACTGAAATGACTCTGCATTGGTTAACGAGCCCAGATCCTTCATTCCTGGGTAGCTATCATTCCAGCTGAAAGGGAACCATTAATTTCAGAAATTAAGTAGAAACAGGCTAGGAAGTGTATCGCTTGCTACGTGCAGCTAGATTTTTTTTTTTAAAAAAGCTACTGATTAGAATCAGCTCGAGCTGGAGGGCAGCAGCTGACCTAAGATAGCATAAAATAATGCAATAGGCCCATCGATGTGAGTGTTTTTTCGACTTCTCAGTCAGGAAACTTCACCCATTACTGAAACTTGCATACATATAATAAAAATAACATCTTCTTCTTTATCATCTTGTCTACCTCTGGCTAAATTATATTTTGTGTAATAATGCCTGAATTCTTGAGAATCTGTCACATCTTCTTCATATCTAACCCTGCTGGGACCAGTACTAAAAGTAGCACTGGCAGATCCAAGGCAGTGTTGTTGTTGTTTTTAGAGTAGGCAGATAGCCTGTTCTAGGTACACAGATGGGCACGAAGCGGTGTGGCGCCGCCGATTCTAGGGTTCCAGACCAGGCAGCAACTGCACGGTCCAGAATCCTAGAATGTGCCATTGCTGCCATCATGGTAGCCTCCCATCCACACGGGGCCAACATGATGATGTGTGCAATGTGCAGCATATCCGCACATCACGCAAAGGAAGTGGCATCATAGGGCTGCATTGCAGCCCTTGTGATGCCACAAAAAAGAAGCTGGACTAGGCAGCTTCTTCCTGGCAGCGGATTGTTGGAGCGGCCACTACATGGCTGCGTCAATTATCCTGGGGAAAAAGGGACCGCCCCTTTCTCCTCTTTAGTGTCAAGGTGCAGTGGGCACCTTAGACGCAAGAGAACCCCTTTTCCAGGCCAAAGAGAAGTGGCATTTTGCCACTTCTCTTTGGCTTGGAAAATGCTGGATTGGGGCTGAAGGACTGCCAGTGAGGTTGCCCTGGCCCCAATCCAGCACAAAAAGGGGCAGGTGCACGCCACCCCTTTGGGGCGGTCTGTACCAGGTCATAATTTGGGTTATCCTTGTAGGTCTAAGTAATATTCTGGTATCTTTTTTTGTCCATATCTCAATGTCTTTGACTGAACAATAATAGGTGTTATTCTCCAAGTGGTAGCAACTTTTCAGTAGTGGTACCTCGGGTTACGAAATTAATTCGTTCCGCGGCTAATTTCGTAACCCGAAAAACCTTCGTAAGCCGAATTGCCATAGGCGCTAATGGAAAAATAGCTCTCTGCTGCCCTCCGGTGGCGGAAAATAGCGCCGAGGTTTTTTCGTAACCCGAAGAAACCTTCGTAAGCCGAAACAATAAATCCCTATGGGATTTTTTCGTAACCCGAAAAATTCGTAACCTGGGTAATTCGTATCCCGGGGTACCACTGTACAAACTTTTGATATACGAATTTTCTTTTGATGAAGATGTCTAAGTAAGTCATCGTATTTTTAAAATGCAGTCAGCCTTCAGTATTCACAGATTCTACACCACAGATTCAACCAATCATAGCTTGAAAATATTATTTTAAAAAATCAAAAAAGCAAACCTTAATTTTAACAAGTTAAATGAGGGACACCATTTTACTACTCTGTAGTATATAATGAGATTTGAACATGCACATTTTTTGGTATCCATGGGCAAGTCATGGAACCAAACCCAAGAGGATGCCAAGGGTTCATTCTATTTATTAACATATATTCAAGGTGATAGTCAGAGTGTGGGCAATCACTAAGCCATAAACATTATTATGTCCCTAAAATTAACATTCTCTTTTTCACCAAGTTCCATAGGCCCTTTGTGCTACTAATTCACAAACTTCAGACTTCTACTTCTTTATGTGTGTGTGTGCTTTCAAGTCACCTGTTGACTTATGGCAACCTCATGATTTTCATAGGATTTTCTTAAGCAAGATATACTCAAAGGTGGTTTTGCCAGTCCCTGTGAAATATAGCTCTTTAGATGAATACATCTCCTTTTCCTTTTCCTGTTCTTATATTAATTCTGTTCAACAGCAAGCAGCCAACAACCATTAGAAAACACTTATGTTAATTCATACAAGCGTCTTCTAGCCATTAATATACACTGCTGAAAATGTTCAAACTAAAAATAGACTCAAGAAAAGACTGTCTCCCCAAATCATTGCAACACCAATTTGAATTAGTGGAGAATTCTGTAAAACCTGCTGTAAATACTCAACCAAATTCCTCAATCTACAATACTCTACATAAGGGGTGGGATACTGCATTTCTTAGTTGTTATTTGACCTCATTGCTTGCCAGTGGTAATGTTACCAATGATAGTCTCAGAGCACATGAATGAATTCATACATCTTTTGAATACAAATGTTTATCAGGGATCTTGTAACTTTGGCAATTGCACATTTTGGAAAAATTGGACTCAAAACTGCACATTCACAAAGAACTCTCTAAAAGGGGAATTTTATTGAATATATTGCAATCAAATACACAATTGTTGCATTGGAGCATATCAAATAAACACCACACACAAAACAGAATACAGTTGCTTTAAGATGGAGAGATATTAGCTTGAAATGAACAAACTTGCAGGACTGTGAGGTCTGGAATTAAGCACATTGAAGCTGAGGGATAGCTAAGAGGAAGGAGAGAAGAGTGAAAGAGAAGCTGTACATACAGCCCCTAGGGGGTGGAGGGATGCCGCCCCTTTCCTAGCCAGATTGGGGTTGTGGCAACCTCATGCCTCAGCTCCAATCTGGCCTTTCGAGGGTGCAAAAAGGAGCCGCAAAAAGTGACTTCTTTTTGTGCCCTTGAAAGGGTGCCATAGCCACAATGTCATAGCTGGATGGCGCTCCTTCAGTACTGCGTCATATGGATGCAGCAACAGAGGTTTGCCATGATGTCATGTGCTGTGTGGCGCAGCACACGGCATCAGGGAGCCCTGGGGGAGTGGAGTCAGGTGTGCATCATGATACACACATACACAGAAAAACAGACCATAGAAAGAGGAGGTAGTTTGGAAGAGCTGTAATGTGCATGGAAATCAGAACTCAAAGCATTCTATGCTAGAGATGGAAAGAATATCAGAATATCAAAGAATATATATATAAAAAAATCAAAAATGGTTTAAACACCTGTACTTTGAGTCTTAAAAAATCTTGTAGAGAATTATCCTGGACCGATGAGAATCTTTGCAGTTTAATACTTATTCTGCACATAATTTGCATATGACTGTTTTTCACAGAAAAGAGCCTTTTCTGTGTAGAAAATATTTCTATGAATAAAAGGCTATTTTCTGCACAAATTAACCATGTGTGAATTTTGCACAAAATATGTCCTGAATTGTCACCAAGTTTCAAAAACAGTGTGGCACTGATTGATTGATTGATTGATTGATTGATTGACCTGGGAAGAAAATTGCTAGAATTACTTATTGCTTCCTTCAAGAAGATACTTGAAGAAT
This sequence comes from Sceloporus undulatus, assembly GCF_019175285.1. Lineage (NCBI taxonomy): Eukaryota > Metazoa > Chordata > Lepidosauria > Squamata > Phrynosomatidae > Sceloporus > Sceloporus undulatus. The sequence continues at coordinate 81,807,514 of NC_056524.1, read as the reverse complement.
CACATTCTTATTCCATACTGCTCTCACTTGGTATAAGTTAAGGATAAAGAAAGGGGAAACTATTTTAAAGACATTTACAAACTATGTCCTTTCAGTAGTGTCTCCCACAAGAAATCTACTAAAATAAAAGTTAATTTTAGCTAACTTTAAAGATGCTGAACTCCTAGCATTGGGCAAATACCCCTGCTGCTTCCAATCATACAAATAAATTAATTGAAAATTATGCCCTGGAAAATGCTTAATGTTTTCCAGCTTTTATAAATCAGTGGTTTGTTTAGGTCTCTCACCTTCAAATTACATTTTTCTTAAAGTATTCAGCTTATGTCCTGATATTAAGATGTGCTTCAAGCTGTTCCAACTTGTAAAACATTAATTTTATGTGAAGCATTTAGAGGAAGTTATGGAGGGGAGGATCGAAACTTATGCATAATAAAACTGTTAAGACACAGATATGCTCAAGCTGTTGTCATTTGCAGTATTTCATATGAAACTGATTTCTCTCTTTAAATGTTTACTTTTTATCATGCATGTTAATATCTCAGAAAATGCCACATCCTTTCAAATGTCCCTACTTACTAAGAACATTCTTCTTTTGATTGTAAATTTCATAACATTTCAAACTGAACATTGCTGGTGCTTAACTGCTCTGTTCATATATGCAACAATGGTGTTTAGAAATTGGATACAAAGTAGGGTCTAATCCTGTAGTTAGAACCCCTGATAAACTTCATAACCTACAACCATCAAGTTTGCTGTGTTTCCTGATTAGACTATTGAAATATTGAATAACCCTCTGACAAGTTTTGCTAGTGAATGACTGATAGTACAACAGGAAAGTCTTCTTATTAAGAGGGTTTATTGGTCTTCTGGAGCCATTTGGAGGGCACATGAGAGGAGGATTGAGTGACCCCCTCTTCCTCTGCCAGAAGCAGTTCCTTTGGTGGAGGAGCAGGATTATTCAGATCCTGAGATAGTCCAGTACAACCATGACATCCCAAAGACTAGCAATACCTTCCAATTTTTTCAGCCAGAAAAAACATGACTGAAAAAGTCCCTTGCAATGTCTTTATAACAAGCAAATATGCTGTTTACAGGGACCTCACTCCCAAACAGCAATAGCCCACAAACCAGGGTTACAGGAAGTGATATGATGTAACTTGAAATCACACAAAATAGTGGACACAAAAGTGCATAGCAGTTTTCACAAGCAAGATAGTATAAAATTCACTGGAACAGCCCTTTATAGCCTGTCCAAGCCTGCTGTAGTGGAATGCTCCTACTGGCTTGGCCAGTGTATTCAAATGCATAACTGACACTGCAGATTAAAAAAAAAGTCTGTCCTCTCCCCCTTCTTCAGCAACAGACAATACGATATAAACTGCTTTCAAAACCTACTAAATATCTACAATAGTCTGTTTTGTGGCTGAAAAAATAGCTGTTTCTGAAAATCCAAAAAAACAAAAACAAAATAAAAACCCAAAACAATTTGAGCTATAATTCTGTTGAAAATGTTAAGAGCAGTGCACTCATTTACCTATGGTAGGGGGAGGGAGCTCCTTCAGGCACTAATTTGTTACAGATCTTACAGGCTGTAGGCTTTAAAAATGGACAATTAACCGAAGTGACTCCAAGTGATAATGAGGTAGAAGGACAAGCAAAAACAATTGCTAACCAACTCATTGATTAACGAGACCAGACACAGAGAACTGGGTTGTAAAATGGGCAACTTTATTAAAACTCAACCTATTTAATTTTATTTCTTTGAGAACTGCAAGCCCAGGTGGGAGAACCTTGTGTAGGAACAGCTTGTGGATGGTCTATTCCATGACCAATTCCCCAGCTTCCAAAGGACAAAAACACCTGAGCCCCAAAGGCAATCCATAATTTGGGTTGTTCCCTGGCCGGCCCTCATCCGGAAGGCCAACCCAAGACTCCCCTACTTAACTCTCAAGACTTAAGTGAGGGTTTAAATCTCAGGCCAGCCCCAAGGCAAGTCTCTATCCATTCGTGTTTAGTCTCAAGACATAAACCTCAGTTCCAGAGACCCACCTTCACCCTTTAGGAGGGTGTCAAGGTGTTCACTGAAACGTCTATCTCCCCCCACCTATGCCATGAAGCCTATTTATGACCACACCCTAAGTCAATTGTCCAATTCCCCAATTAACAGTGTAGGGTAGGCAAAAATCCCTTGGAAAAACAAGGGCAAAAATTCCTACTCAGCCCCAAAGCAACCAGAATGAATCTCACACTGTTGTCGAGGTGGGAGGGTGGGCCAGCGATCAAGGCAAGTGACAGGGAGATTAATTTGTTATTGCAAATCTTTGAACAAACCAAGCATCCAGGACCGCAAACCCTGTTCTCGTGTTTTCTCTGGTATCTAGAAACATGTAAACTCCATATAATTTGGAAATGTTACTTTTTTTGAACAGTAACTCCCAACATGTTCTAGCCAATATGACTAACATATCTGTGAATTCCAAAGCCAATGTGGCAACTGAGTCATGAGCAATGGAGGTTGGGAAATACTGGGACTTTCACTTTAAAAAGCAGCATTTCCAAGATTTGGCATTCTATGTTCCATGTGTATGTCAAACAAAATATAGATTGATATTAATTGCTATACTAAGTCAGTTTTGACCCATGATGATGAATAAGGGACTTCCAACTGCTCCAGTCCCACAAAGTCTTAATTTTGGCTTACCATGTAGAATGTTTCCCAGAGCATGATGAGAAATCATGATCTCAATTTAAAGCTTGGATGATGGACTAGGACCTGTGAAAATACCCCCATTCAGCTGTATTCCTCTTCTTTTCATCCTTCCAAAATCATTTTGTCCCAAAATAGTGCCTATGTTGGACTACATTCAACCAGTTCTGCAGCAGCTGCACAGTCTTTTGGTTTGCTTATGGCACCAATTGAAAGTGCTGATGCTGAGCTTTTCAAGAACTTCGATACTCAGCTAATGATGGTGTGATAGAAATGCATGTTATGTGCTTACTGGTACACTGGTTAAGTATCTGGTCATAAATGTCTCAAATAATTAAATTCTTCAGTAAAATTGAAGATTTTAAAGGAAACAGCTATAAACACAGAGATAGTGGAAGATATTAGAATAGACTCAAGCCTAAGAATTGTCATATCAGATTTTTCCACACACAATGAGAATGTTTCCCAGAATTATCCCAGATAACTTCCCAGGTCAAGCTATCACTTGCACATACATCTTTGTGTTGGGAATTGAATTTTGGTACTATGTGTTGGAAATGGGTGGCCATTCATATATTGTTGGACTGCAGCACCTAGCATTCTATCACTATTTGCTAGCTAGGGTTTTGGAAAGTTGTATTCTGACATCATCTGGAAGGCTACACAGATCTGACTCCTTCTCTACACATGGGCAATGTCTATCTGACATTATCCAGCCTCAGAGGGAGAGAGGGGCCAGTCAGCTTCATCGGGTCTGGCCTAAAGTACGAAGATGAGCCAGCCTCAGAGGGAGAGAAAGGCCAGCCAGCTTCATGAGGCCTGGCTTAAAATAGGAGGAAGAGCCCCCATCTTAAAGGGAGAGATGAACTGCTAGACTTATTCCCCTTCCCACTACCATTCCCTTCTCCTTTTGTGTCATGTCTTTTTTAGACTGTAAGCTTCAGGGCAGGGAAATGTCTAATTATCTGTAAGCTGCTCTTAAGCCTTTCTGGCTGAAGAGTGGGGTATAAATACAGTAAGTAAGTAAGTAAGTAGGCAAGCAGAGTCTGGTTTACTTGTCCAGTCTCATCACATAATTTAGAAACATAAGTCAAAGAATCATACAGAACTGAAAAACATGAATAAAACAATGGAACAAATAGCTAATGATTTGAAGAAAATAGATGTAAAATTTGACTAACTAGAAGATAAAGTAAATGACCTAGATAGGGAAAAAACAGATAAAGTAACATATGAGCAAGCAAAGACAGAAGAAGAAACAGATCTGATGGAGTTTAGAATGAGACAGAATTCTTTAAAATTGAGAAAACTAAATGAATAACAAAATGAAGATCTTTCTGAATGAACAATTCATTTCATTGTGGAAATTACAGGACTTGGTAAAGACTTCATTGAATGAGAAGTCGACATAATCTGTTGCAACAACTTATTATGGGGAACTGAAAAGAGAATCCCAATGGATATTGTTATCCAATTCGGGAGAAGAAAAATTCAGGATATGATCCTTCAAAGAGATTTTGAGAAAGAATTAAGAATTGGGGAAAGTTTGGCAAAAATCTATAGGGATATACCAATGAGAATCTTGAAGAGGAGGAGAGACTATAAATATTTTGATTATTCAGTTGAAGAAAAACAGAATTCCCTATAGATGGGGAAAAATAGAAGATGTCTCATTTCACTTCAAGGGAAGATGGTTTAAAATAGATTCAACAGAGAAAACAATAGATTTTTGGAGAAACTACAGAAGAGATGTAGAAAAAGATGGATGGAGACCCAAGAGGAAAGACAGAGGCAGATAAAGAGAAAACAAAAGTCCAGAAGGTGAAAGAGAAGGAAGAAAAGAAAACTCCAAAGAAGAAACAGGAGAAGAAGAGGAAGAGGAAGAGAAAAGAAGAGCTATTGGCAATGAAGAAGGAGAATAGAATAATAAATTTAAAAACAGGGAAAAAATTCAGAAGTTTGACATTTCGCTAAAGACATATGAATAGGTGAGGGTAGTAGGAAAAATATTAAATTAAAACAAAATAAATACACACAACAACAAAAGAGGATTGGGTTTTGAAATTATAAATTAAGTAGTAATGAAGGTCATATCTTGGAATTTAAATTTGGTGCAAAAACAAAGCAAATTTTTCATAACTTAGAAAAATGCTATTATGAAAATTATTGCTTACAGGAAAAAAATTAAAAAGGAGAAGAAAGACTGTTAATAAATAAAAAAAATTGGAAAAGAATTTGTGCCAGCAGCACAGAAAAAAAAAGCAGTGGTATTATATGTCAAAACAACACACCAGGCAAAGGAAATGTTTAATGTTGAAAAAGGACATAACATAGGCATAGAAATAGAGGTTCAGGGACAAAAAAAACTTTCAACTGGAATATATGCTCCACTAGAAGATAAAGATAAATTTTATAGTAAATTGAAAATGGAACTGATAAAATATGATCATGAGGACCCAGAGATTGACAGAAAATCAAAAAAGACAAAGGAAAAACAGGGGAAATTACCAAAAAGATTTTTGAATTAGTAAATATTTTATCTTTATGTGATATATGGAGATTTAAATATGGAACAGCCAAATAATTTACTTTCTATTCATCCAGACATAATTCATTTTCTGGCACTGATATGTTTATAGTTTCAAAATCAATGTGTAAAAATGTAATAAGTATGGATTTCCAATCTAGAAACATGTTGGATCACAAACCAATTGTCTTAACAATGAAAATGAATAAGCAAGAAACTCAATGGTGATTAAACGATAGACTTTTCCCAGATCAACAAATGGTTAAAGAAGCTAGAAAAGGATTGGAATTATATTTTAAGGAAAGTATGAAGGGGGGAACAAAGATGGAGATAATTTGAGAAGCAAGCAATGCCATAATGCGGGGTTTCTTTATAAAACAAAATACTGAATTAAAGGGAAAGCGTAAAGCAAAAATTGAGAAAATAAAAAACGAGATAGGAAAAAAGAAAAAGAAATCGAAAAGGGGGTTTATAGAAATAAAGATTTATAAAATAAAATAATTTTATTTTAAAAACCCGTTAGATTTAGATATGGAAACAGAGCTAAAGAAGAAATTACGATTGGCAAAACAAATTCATTTTGAGCAAGCAAATAAACCTGATAAGTGGCTGTCATATAAGCTTAGGGGTGAAACCTGAGAAATAATTGATCACAATAATTAGACGAAAAAAGAATATGACAACCAACCAGAAGGAAAATAAAAACATATTTCATAATTATTTTGGTAAAATATATGAAGAGAAGAAAGTTAATATAGCAGAGATTAAGAAGTTTAGGACCAAGCAAAATTTTAAGAAATTACAGAGGAACAAAGGGAAAAATTAAATTGTCCTATTACAAAATTGGAAATAGAGGAAGCAAAAAATAATTTTAATAATAAAATAATATAAAACCAAACAAACTCCAGGTCTGGATGGGTTTACATCACTATATCATAAAACATTTATAAATCAATTATGTTTACCACTTCAAAAAACAATAAATCAAATTGTAGAAACATCTATACCACATACACTGAAAGAAGCTAACATTTGAGTAATTCAACAAGAAGATTTTCAGACCCTATAAATTAAAGACCTACTTCATTATTAAATATAGATTATAAAATTTTCTCTTCCAATTTGGACACAAGATTTATAGAGGTATTACAAGACTGATTGGGAATGAACAATGTGGATTCTTGCCAAATAGATTTCTAAGAGAATATTTAAGAGTAATTCTTGATGTAATAGAATATGCAGAAAGATATCCTGATAGAAAAGTCGCTTTAATCTTTTTGGATATTGAAAAAGTGTTTGACTGGGACTTCCGTTGAGGTGGCACCATGAGAAGTCATGTGCACCAGTCATTCTCAACCTTAAATGCATTAACAGGCTGGGAAACAACAACATTAATAGCCATAATAACAACCAATTTCTCTATCTAAATTCACCCTCTGGGAAGAGGAGAAAGAAGGAGCTTATTGGGGGCACAGAGGGGTTGTTTTTGGCTGACATAGAGAAACAAGGAGACCCTGGGAGTTGAAGAGCTTCTCCAGCCTTTTAATGCTGATGCCCATGGGCAGACTGCCGACGTCCTCACTCTATTTTTATTCGAACAAAACTATTCTTATATTAAAAACATGGAACAAAAAGGTAATGAAAGTTCACAGGAAAGAATGGAAAATAAACATAAAGCATATTGTAAAGCAGAATACTGGATGTAAAAAAGCTCAATAAAAAGAACGCAGAGTCAATCGAGAATAGCCGCGAGAGCAACAACATAGAGTGGAGAGAGTGAAAGTGTCATCCACATATTGGTACCATGTTGTGGTCTTTTTGGTGCTGTTTCCAGGTCTTGCTTTTCAAAGTGTTCCATGTAAAAGTTTGCTTTCACAGGACTCAGAGGGCTTCCCATGGCTACCCCATCTATCTGCTCATAGAATCCCTTTTCCCAACAGAAGTAGCTTGTGGTGAAGCAATGTTCAAACAGAGCTGTGATGTCTTCTGGAAAAATTTGTGAACCCCCCCCCCCCCCAGGGTGAGGTGAGTTTCCCAGCAGAGAATTAATTAAATAGACACCACAAGGCCTTGCCTTTCAGCAACAAAACAATACGCAAATTAACATGTAAATCACTTGCTCTCAACCAACAGTATATATGCCCCACTCTCTTCCATGCCAGCATTCTCTGAAGATGCCAGCCACAGCTGCTGCCAAAATGTCAGGAATAAACTCTTATAGAACACGGCCTCATAGCCCGAAAAACCCACAAAAAAAAACTATTATGGTAAAATGGTGTCCCTTATATGAAACGACAAAATTAAGATTTGCTTTTGGAATTTATTTATTTAAAAAAAACATTTTCAAGCTTTTGGAGAATGAATCCATGGATAAAAAAATCCATGGATATTGAGTGATGACTGTAATATCTCTATAGGATAGCAATCTAAAATAGACTAATATTGTAAAGCAAAACTGTTTGATACAGAAATCTTTAATCACATTCCCACACTACTTTCAGACCTTACCTACAAAGGAGATCTGTGTATTACCAGCTCTGATCAGAAGAAATATAAAAACAATATAAAGCATCAAGAGTACTTTACATGTGCAGGTCCCAAGCACTGTAAATTTAATTAGCAGAGGTGTTAATTACCTCAAGTGCTGAGAGACTTGATGGAGTTGGAGACAATGAGTATGTAGAATTTAACCATATTAATGGAGGAAAGCATGACACATTCAGCAAATAAAAGCAAAGGCAGATAATTTGTTGCAGTGAGGGAAAATTCTACTATCATGTTTTATTTTGGTTCTTCAAAATAGTTTTGTCATGTTTCCCCTGTGTTACATATTATCCCAGAGCAATGTTTGAGAGCATATAAAATTATTCATAATTTAAATATAGACCATTAAAATATGGGCTGTAGTCTAAAGATCAAGCCACATCTGTTATGGTAATAGAATTCAAAACTATCATTCCCTTATAAGCACTAACTATGTATTGCTAGGTTTTTTGATTTGAGTAAAAGGTCAGTGAATGTAGCAGGAGAGTTTACATCCTAGCTTCATTGCACAGCTTGATGTAATTCAGACAGATCTCCTAAAGACTACACATAGACTCAAGGCTATCAAAAAAAAGTTAACAACTTGTTCATTGTGTGATAGTTGCATATAATTCTAGATTCTGAAGCTTAAGGGGAATAGGTTAGATATGCTAGGGTGAATGGATGCAAACTTCATTGCAATTCACATTTCACTTAAAAATATTTTAAAATATTCATATTCAGGATTGAAAGAATTTGAAAATTAATAAATCTACACGTAGGAAGCATGAAAACTTATAGCTCTGAGTGCTTGAGTGCTTAATTCTTTAAAGTTTTCACTTGAATCTCTGTATATTTGACTATATTAATGTTGAATTAGGGTACCAGGTTTTTTTAAAATAAATTCTGCATTTAGAGCCTCTTCACCTTGATATATCAAGTGTATACAACATTGTCCTTGCTGTGGCTAATGAGATTGACCAGTGTAAATAGGAAAGAATTCCATTTCAGTTCATTTTTTGAATAACTTTGCTAGAGTTACTGATTCTCCATTATTTGCAGTGGAAATTAGCTGAGGGCTTTTTTTTTTTTAAATCTGGAAAAGTGAAACTGACAGTTTCCAGGGCCTTAGACCTTGAGGCTTCCTGGATTTTGAGATTAGCACATTGCCTTTAAAGCGTCTTATCCCTGATGGGATAAAAATGCATTTAATTTTCAAAACAGGTGCTATAGCATTCACCCATGGCCGGGCAAATGCAACCCATATACTGCCCAGATGCCAGCTGGGCTTATCCTGTGGCTGTTCTAAAATGGGATTTCCCTGTTTTTGAAAAGCCACAGGATAAGCCCGGCTGGCATCTGGGCTGTATACAGGTTGCATTCACCCGACCATGGGTGAATGCGACAACACCCATTTTGAAAATTAAATACACCTTTATCCCATTGAGGATAAGGTGCTTTAAAGCCAATACACTAATCTCTTATGTCATTTTGCACTCAATTTGTGACTACTTGGGGGCCTGTATGGATACATGCATTTTTGTTTGCCTGTTTAATTTATATCCCAAATTTCCCCTGAATAAAATCCAAGGTGGCTTACAATTTTTGAATTTGTTTAAATTTGTTTGAATAAAAATTAGTAATAAAATTTTTAAATCAAATAAGTTAGTGTGTTAAAAGATTAATACTTTAAAAACAATATAGAAACATTTAAAACTACACATGATTGCAAATAGACAGGTTTTACATGCACATCCTTGCTTATTTCAGAGGGGGAAGAAGCATCACCAGGGGTATGTGTGTCATCTTGTGCTTCAAATCAACACACACACTTTTTTGAAAGGAAGAGCCTGTTCAAAACATGCTCAGACAGTTCAGTTTTGTGTGTCACATCTTTCCCCTCTCAAATCATTCACTCCTCTCAGCATGTGTCACTCATCCATTTGCCTGGTAGTTCCACTCTTACATTTAATGGTACTGGCAGCACTGCATTTCTCTTCCAGGCTTTCCGTAACAGAGCTCTGCTCTTGTCAACTGTTGTTCCTGCTGCTCTCATCAGCTCAACCATGTTTGAGGCTTGAAATCTGCCATACTCCAGGCAATTGCTTGAAAGAGCACCTTCTTGCCACACACATTCACACTCAAAAGATCACTGAAACTGGTTATGACTCTTGACTGGGCTGATAATGCTGGGAATTAATCTACTGCCTTTCAAGGGCACTAGACCCAATGTGCTAACTTTGACTGAGATAATCTTCTCTGATTTCTGTTTGTTCATTTAGGATTCTCAGTAGAGTGCAACAGCAGACAGTAAAAATCTCCTTTCAGCAGCCCCCCCCCCCTTTAGATGTATTAATTCTTAAGAGTGAACTTGGCTACTGCATCTAATGTAAAATGATTAAATTTAGCTATTATACCATGAGCTGCTGAAGTCTTTGAAGGTTTCTAGTTCATGTTGGATCAAGCATGATTCCAAGCATGAAAAGCAGAGATAGAGAAACTTGGCAAGTGTAAGGCAGACCTTTTAAACCCTTGCTTCTAGCATGAACAGTTGAATTAAATGTACAGTTTAAATAAATGGCTAGGGCTCAGTGGTAGTGTAAGGGACAAGGCCATGTGCCCAAGTATGTTTAAGAAACAGGGCATATTAAATAGGTTATATTAAAAGCCATACAATATCTCAGTTATATATTGCATTAAAATAGTGTTTGATTAGAATAAAGAGCAACTGAGTAAACAAAATATCTACCTTCAGTGAGGCCAAAATCCAGCCTCAGGAGATATAAAGTTCTGCACAAGTAGAATTATAACACACACTTTATAATACATACTCACACAAACCCTCACTTTAGCTGCTGCATCTTACCCTTCATATGGCCATTTAGTCACTGGTCAGGATCAGGGAGTGGTAGAGCAACATCCAACTATTTTCCTCTAGATGTATGCACAGTGATAGGCTCCCTTCATGACTTCTGAAGGGCTGTCTTCCAGGGGTTGTGGTGAATAATTTAATTGCTGTATCCTTTCCAACCATAAGAGCACAGACGGATGCTTCTGTATCATCACCTCTTTCCCTAACTAATTGCTAGGTTAGTAGAGGATTCTGACATTCACTAGTGACCAACAAAGAGAGTCACATAGATGTAATTTGGACTTATGTCTGAGTAACTCACAAAACAGAATTCTCCCTAATGCATATCTGTAATATCTCCCGTATTAGTGGAAGTTAGCACTTTTATGAAAGAGTAATACAGAAGTTCTTTGGAGTCAGCAGTGGATTATTTCTTTAGTTTAGGATTTTAGGGATAGATAGTGATGACGACAACAACAACAACAACAACAACAACAACTGAGGATTTGGTGGTTGACATGTATGATGCTTTCCTACATGTTACATTTTTTGGTCTAAAGATACTGTTGCCATGACTCCACCTGAGACAAAAACAGTGAGAGTTTCCTCATAAAGGGAGCTTCGAGATTGAGTTGATGTCTTTCTCAAAACAATTTTTTCCTGTTTCTTAGCTAAAATGAACCAATCATGTAATATGCTTTGTTTAAACTTTACACAGTTGTTTCATAAAATCTGTGAGGAGCCTTTTTTCTACATCACAGCATCTGAAGATTTAACCTTGTCCCAGTACTGATGTAGTTATAAGACTCCTGACTTGTCCTAACAGTCTTGAAGTCAATTGACACTAATCTATCCATACTTTGTAATGCACACTTAGGCTGCAATCCTGGACTCACTTGCAGGAGTATTGAATTCAACAGAATTTATTTCCATCTAGACATGTATAGAACTGTGGTACTGTCTTTAATTTTGCTATTCATAACAATCTTCCTTCCAAAGTTTGGTAATTCTCCAAAGTTGTTGTTGTTGTTTCATGCATTTTCATGTCACACAGAGGCTGCATCCACACTGCAGACATAATGCAGTTTGACACTGCTTTAACTGTCATGGCTCAGTGCTATAGAATTCTGGACATGTTAGTTCTGTTTAGCCTTATCTGTCAGAGAGCTCTGATGCCATGACAAACTACAATTCCAAGGTTTCCATAGCATGGAGCCATGATCGTTAAAGTGAGGTCAAACTGGATTATTTCTACAGTGTGGATGCAGCCAGAGTTCAGTATCTCCTACAACTACACAGAGACTGCTGAGCAAGTCAGTTCAATTAACTGTCATCCTTTGGCCTGCGGGGGAATGAACAGGCAGGCCCTGTTCCATCAGGGCTAGCCTGAAGAAGAAGAGCCCTCCCTCTAGTCCATTTGCGTTGGTCCAGGCCTCAGAGAAAGAGAATAACCACTGGCCCTCATCTCCTTTCCCACCACCATTCCCTTCTCCTTTTGTGTCGTGTCTTTTAGATTGTAAGCCTGAGGGCAGGGAACTGCCTAATTAAAAATAATAATTGTAAGCCACTCTAATAGCCTTTAGGGCTGAAGGGATACCATAAATAAATAAGCAAGCTTTTCTCACCAAACTTCCTGAAAACTGCTGTAAGTCACTGCAGCCCTTGAGCTTGTTTTTTTTCTGGGAGACTGATTGGTTCAGATACACAGCATATTATGATCCACACTTGATACCACAAAATACAGACTGTACCTGCCTTACCAAGTGATAAAATGGATACCAAAGTGGACAGAACAGAACAACTGAGAATGAATTATAGGAACAGTTCATCAACATGAAGTTTGCAAGGCACCTGTAAAGGATCCAGCCATCTGAGTATTAGGTAAATTATCCAGACATTTCAGAAACAGATGTTATGACCCCATTGTTAATTTCTCTCCCCAGATGCACAACATGCACCCAAGAGGCACAGAGAGAATATTTTCAAACCTCAAAATGTCCAGCCAACTATAAAGTGGTGGGTTTTTTGGTTGTTGTTTCTCTAAGTTTTTAGGTAATTACAAAAATGTTTTTTCTACATTGTTTTTAGAGGAGATACAGTTTAAACATTTTAGATACATTTAAGGCTTCTGTGTGAGAGAATACTGTAACATTGAAATGTCTACAGGCCAGTGCTAGCAAACTTTTCTGTATGAGAAAAAAGATTTGGGACTAGGGATGAGAGATACAATTTGTCTTTGTCTTTGGCATTTAATGACAGGAGTCCTTTCCTCGTGGAATACGAAAGCTGCCAAAGACACCAAGGTTCTAATTTGTTTAATGACTTTCTGTTACATTAGAGAGGTGCATCTAAACAAGACAATGACATTCAATAAGAGCCACCAAAGCAATACAGAAGATCACGAATGCCTTCATCTGTGACCTTTGGAGTGTGTTTGTAAAATGTTTGAAGTAAGTGCTTCTTTGTGAATCCCTTATCGACAACATGACTTCAGCTGCCTTAATATTAAGGGTTATTTGCAAAGGTCACAAAGAGCCACATTCTTCAAGAGAAGAAATATATGCCAACAGTGGAGAACATGGGGAAAACATGATTTTTCCATAGAGAACATTTTTATAAGATTCTCTTTTTCTAAACATTCTGTTTGGCTCCAGTTGTTAGTCTCCAGCTCTTCTTCACTCAGGCTTCATCCACAATGCAGAAATAATTTCTTTGACATCACTTTAACTGTCATGTCTTGATGTGATAGAATTCTGGGAATTGTAGTTTGTTGTATCATCAGAGAGAGAAGGCTAAATGTATCACAAAACTACAATTCCCAGAATTCCATCATATTGATCCATGGCAGCTAAAGTAGTGTCAAACTGGATTATTTCTGTTGTGTGGGTAAAACCCTAGCCTGCTAGAATTCTATGAAAGGATGAACTGCTTCTTCAACACTGGTGGCTAATTCTGTGTTGGTCTCCTTCCCCCTTTACCTCCCCTTTCAACTGCAATTGCAATTCAGTGGCAATGGCTCAACAGTAAGGGGACTTAGGGGTAGGAGAGAGTGTTCTCTCTTTCTCTCTGTCTCCTCCTGACTCTGCTATGATATATTAAAGAGGCCAGGAAGGTGTATATCAGTAGGAATGGGAAGAATTATTGTTGTTGTGTGCCTTCAAGTCATTTTGAACTTATTCCAAACCTAATACAAACCTATCATAGGGTTTTCTTGGCAAGATTTCTTCAGAGGGGTTTACCATGCCCTTCCTGTGAGGCTGAGAAAGTGTGAATTGCCCATGTTAACTCAGAATCCCAGTCCAACACTGAAACTGCTACACCATACTGGTTCTATAATAAAAAAAAATTACAATTATTTGTTTCCAGGTCAAACATCATTTCCCAACAGTCAGAAAATCACACCAGGAGCAATAATAAACTAGCAGGAATGTTGTGCAATTTTCTCCTAGTATTCAGAATTCCCAAGTTATAATTTTTTCTGCCATTTTGTTGGGATATACAGCAATAGACTTTCTAGGAATGTAAATGTAGATGCATGTCTGTGGTAGTTTTAATGTTTACTAAACAGCCCCTCCTCATTTCCAATTTACTAAGAGCACACCTCACCTTTTGTCCCTGAGAGAATTACTTCTATCTCTATTTTTGTCTGGAGAACATGCCCTCTCTTGCATGGTGAGGGAAACTTTCTTAAGAAGCATGTACCTTTCTACCTCATCTTCTTTGCAACATGAAAGACCTGTGTATTTCTTCATACACATGATTTTGTAAATAAACTTGTTATTTTCACTCTAACTAAAATATTCTGTTTTGATTGGGGACACGTGGTGCTGGGAGATGAAAAAAAAGTGGACCTAGTTTTTCCTACTCACATACATTCTGCTTTGATTGCTCTGCTGGTGAGATTAAACAATCTCCCCTACTTTCCTAAGTTTTATACTGGATCCCAAGAAAGAAAATTCCAACATGTTATGGTTGGCCCAGATGTGAGCAGAGAACAATTTAAAACTAGATTGTCCATGCTTTTGCTTTTGTTGTTGTTGTTATTTGTTGCATTTTTCTCCATTCTCCCTTCTTTAATTAACCCGTGTATACCAGAGATTTTAAGTTTTGGTTTTGAGCTATTGATGTTTTGATGCTAAGTTCTGGTTTTTGGATTTTTTGGATTTTAAAATTTTGATTGATTATTTTTTAAACAACCATATCCCTGCAATCCACAAAATTAAAATTAATTATTCACAATGGAGGAAGTGACTGAATATATATTTTGCTGGCACATGGAGTTTATCATTGCTTAGAGACAGAAATGCCAGCTGAAGGAGAAAAGAAAGATAAATGGATTAAAGAAGATGCTATAGCAAGACATATCGTCCACAAATCTCTTTCAAGTGAATTGATTAACTTAGTTCATGACTGTGATACTGTGAAAGACATGCTTTTGAGGCTTGAGGAGAACTTTGGAAAGAAGACAATAAGACTCTGTTGTATAATGAGGGAATTGATGAATTTGAAGCTGAATTCCAAGCAGCATTGTGAAAAACATATTGCAAGAGTAAATGAGTTGTTTCAAAGAATGCCACTTTTTGTGATATTTAACCACATGATAATCTTAAGGTTGCGTATCTCATGGGAACATTAGGGAAACCATTTGATGCATTTTCAACAGTGATCAATGTTCTTCCAGACATGCTTTTAAATCAAGTATTGAATATGCTAAGAGAGGAATGTACAGAGCCAACAGGAAGTTCTCCTTTCCAGAATGAGAGACAGAATGAATCAAATTTCTCTGTTAGAAGGGAAAGCCAAGGAAGGGCCAATCCCACTGGCCAATCAGATGTTACGTACTACAGATGTAAAAGAAAGGGGCATATCTCAAGAAATTGTACCCACCCCAAGAATCCTCCAGCCAACAGTAGTTATACCCAAACTGAACCTGCAGATTCTAAGGGGCAAATAGAGAAAGAAAGGCAGAATGATTAATCAAGGAAAGATCAGAGAGGAAACAATTTTCTCATAAAGGCACAAGTTTTAGCCACTAATGTTAACAAAGATGATTCAAATACATGGATCATAGATTCAGGTTGCACAAATCATCCTACAAATTATGAATCCTGCTTTGATGAAATTGATAGAAGTGTGTCAGGGACCATACTGACTGCAGGTGATGAGAATTTGAATATTTATGGCAAAGGGGCTTTTAAACTGTCTTGCAAGGTGCCTAATGGTATAGTCATGGAAAATACTGCCAATTATGTGTTGTATGTTCCTAATCTACAAGGCAACATGCTCAGTGTATCAGCTCTAGATAAAAAAAAGTATATGAAATTACTTTCAAAGATGGACAATGTACAGGTTCTAAAGACAGTCACATATGAACAAGTCTTTGAAGGTGATGGTATCTATGAAGTAAATCTTTGAACTCCACAAGTGAATATGCTTCAAGGACACATGGATGAGGACAGCCTTGAACTGTGGTACAGATGCCTTGCTCATCATCACACTAAAGCAATTCTTCAACTAAAAAAAACAGAATTTGGCTACTGGGTTCAAAATAAAGTCCCAAGGCTGTGAAAACTCTGGCAAGTGCAGAGTCTGTGTTGAACAAAAGGCAGTAAGTCCTTCGTTTAGAGCAAGTTCTGAACAGAGATGATGTCAAGTTCTTCAACTCATGCATTCAGACATTTGTGAACCAATGTCTGTACCCTCAATAGCTGGAAACAGATATATACTGATGTTCATGGATTTCTCAAAGTATTGTGTCACCTACCTACCAAAGTAGAAACCTAAAGCTCAAGAAATGCTACCAAAGTACATTGCGATGGTGACAACAAAATTTGAGAAGACACCTAAAGCTATCCAGATGGATTGTGGAAGCAAATATTTGTTGCAGTATACCCAATCTTACACTCCTTCTCAAAATGGCAGTGCGGAATGCAAGCTGAGGTCTCTCTTGCAGATGACAAGATGCATGTTAGCAGACACAGGTCTCTCTAACAATTTCTGAGGTGATGCAGTTCAGATGGCAACTTATCTCAAGGATCGAAAACCAGCCAAAGACACTGCTCAGATACCATTCCAGCTGTGGCATGACAAAGTGCCAATCATGAAACACATTAAAACTTTTGGCAGTCTTGTGTACTCCCACATACCCTCACAAAAGAGATGCAAGCTAGATGCCAGATCAGAACACACTATCTTCATTGGATACTGTAGCCAAAATCTATGTAGGGGAAGTTTACTTTAACTCACAATGGGTTAGGCTACAAATAACCTTCGAGACCATAGGATCCAAATGAGTGTTCAGATTGAAACAGGATGCTGAAGGAAAAGTTGAACACTACAATGTTTCTCACAGACTTTGATGAGACCTTTTCGCCAGTTGTAAAACATACCACTATAAGGCTACTTCTCAGTCTAGTTGCTTCAAAGCATATGGATGTCAGCCATGTTGATGTGAAAACTGCATTTTACATGGTGTAATTACAGAAGATCTTTTTAATGAAACAACTTCCAGGTTTTGTGGACACAGAAAAGCTACACCTGGTTTTCAATCTCAAGAAGGGGCTGTATGGCCTGAAAGAAGCTGCCAGAGTGTTGAATGAAAAACTAGATGAGATGCTGAAACTTTTCAAAAAGGAGGAACAGACAAATGCCAATATACAAGGACCAAAGATGGACATTAGCATACATTCTGACATATGTTGATAACCTGATCAAAGAGATACAAATTACACCAAAATTGTAAATCACCTGAATAAAGAAGCTGAACTAAAGGAACTGGGAAATGCCACAAACTACTTAGGCATACATACAAATTCTAAGAGAACAAGAAGGATCTTTTATATGATGTCAAAAGCAAAAAATTGTTGACCTCTTAGAAACACTGGGACTTCAGGATGCACATCCTGTAGCAATGCTCATGGTAAGAGATTTTCTTAAAACCAATGTACAAGGAGAACTTTTACCATACAATGCTTTATACAGA
Organism: Sceloporus undulatus; assembly: GCF_019175285.1. NCBI lineage: Eukaryota > Metazoa > Chordata > Lepidosauria > Squamata > Phrynosomatidae > Sceloporus > Sceloporus undulatus. The sequence continues at coordinate 81,789,924 of NC_056524.1, read as the reverse complement.
ACAGCAATAGGAAAATGTCTGTACCTAATATTCTAGCTCTTTTGAGACAATAATTGATTCTTTGTTATCAAATGTTGCTGTTCTCTTTTGGAGGTGATAGGGGGAGTAGGTTAGGTCAAATGTAAGTACCTTCTTCTTCTGTAATGAAAAGTAATAATAGGACTTCATCAGACCAGACTGCTAAGATGCCACAATCTTGTCAGTATAGGAAACACAACCATCTCAGATTTGGAACATTCATTTTTGCACAACTGTTTAAAAGTATGATAGTGCTGCTACATTTCTGGGCTCTGTCTTCAACATGTTAGCCTTCATAACCCCACTTTACTGTCCTATGCCCTTCTCAGCATGCTTTTTCATCTGTATTTTTACATATTCAGTTGCACTGTCGCAGCAATTGATTGCATAAAAAATAAAATAAAATAAAATAAATGGGGGGGGGAACAACCTGCTGGAATAGCAAGGGACGGAAAGAAGGGAAGGAGCATATTCATGTCCACAAGCACCACCTGACTGACTGCATGTCAGAACTGCAGCAAAATAAACTTATCCCATGTGAATCAATAGTAGAAAAGCAGCATAATAGGGAGGTATTAATGGACTTTGCCCATCAATAAAAAGGAGCAGTCCAAGGAACAGATGGAAGAAAAAGCAGCTACAGGATGGACACAACATTGTGTAATAAGATACAGTCAGAGATGCTACTATCCTTGCATGTTAAATTCTGTAGTAGTAGTAGTAGTAGTAGTAGTAGAAGTGCAGTCATGATCCTGCATCAGGAGTTAAGTAATACCTAGACAGTAATAGGATCCATTTCTTCTCTCACCCATACTTAAAGCCCACCTGTCTCTTGCCACTCTCAGCTCCTATCATGGCCATGTAGGCTCTGATAAATCATGTCTGTGGGACAGGGGGGTAGGGAGTAATTGCAGAGAAGCATCTATCTATGTCCCAATAGCCAGACCCCCCCTCCCAAAAAAAACAGCTCTGTGACTTCTGGAGGGTTACCTGGAGGTCCCTAAGGATGCCTTCATCATAGTGTATCTACATGGCTAGGTTGGGAAGTGGGGCAGCAAGTGGAAGGTCATTTTTAAGGGGCTAGGAGTTGTCATTCAATGGGGATGTTGAATTCCTCTTTTCATAATGGCCATAACCTCCTAACTTCACTAATAGGATGCCAGCCAGAAGTAGCAGCAGCAGCAGCAACAACAACAACAACAACAACAATAATAGGAGGAGGAGGAGAAGATGATCAAACCAGAATAGGCTACAAAACTGAATGGCAAAAGACTACTTTCATTTTCTTTTTAATACAGTCCAAATGAATCATGGAAATGAATCTTGGAATCCTTTCTGCTTTATATTATATTGTTATAGTAGATAAAAGCACTTGAGATGCTTTCATGGTTTACTTTATGTCCAAGCTTCATACTGCAGCTCTGTACCAATAGCAGCTAAGAAACACTAATTGAGAAAACAGATCAGAAAGGGCAAGTCTTCATTAGTTTTCTGTTGTGAACAGTTTCTTTGATTAGGTATGCTATTGAAAATATTCAGCTCTCTCTGTGAGGAATGTATCAATTTTCTAACATATATCACAATCATATTTGATACTCAAAGAGACATGCAGAAAACTAAGCTGTTTGTTAAAACAACAAAGAATCTTATGGCACTTGAACAGTTTATTATAACAGAATTACTTGTGGACTTAGGCCTATTAATCAGATATTTGTTAAAAGAATGAAACTCAGGCCCTGTACAGACCGGCAAAAAGCGCCAGCCTGTGGACAGAATCAGGGCTGAGCATCCCCACACTCGACACCCTTACACTGCTGCCAGGGTGTCATTTTGGCACGCACTGGTCCACACAGTGTGTGCCATGATGACACACCTCCAGTGCTGCATCCAAACAGTGCAGCGCCAAAGGGGCATCATCATGCCACCCCGTCACAGCTGTGATGCCCTTTAGAGGGCGCAAAAAGGAACCGGATTTTCTGGGTTCTTTTTGCTCTCTCTAGAGGCCAGATCAGTGCCACGGCATGCAGTTGTTGCGGCCCCAATCTGGGGTTAAAAGGGGCAGCGTCCCACCGTCCCTTTGGCCCAATCTGTACAGCCCCTCAGATAATATATGATTACCTTTAGGTTTTTTCTCCTGGCACAATTAATGTGATAGAACTTCCATGATAAATGGTCACCTGAAAAATTGCTACATTATAACTTAACTTTTTAAAATTTCTTCTATGCATGTTGCATCATGCTGAAAACCGTTTAGATTATTTAATTGTTGTAATTTGCTTAGGCTGTGATTTTCTTAAATAAACCAATCCATCTGTAATGTTAAAAATAAAGCACATGGTTTCCTTCTACCTCTCTCTTTACCAGGCATTATCATCTTTAACAATGAGTTACTTTGGTGCTGTACAGACTGGTGCTTTGTGCCAGCCTGCATGCGTACTAGGGTTGCCTCGGGGTGTCCATTCCAGATGCCCCACAACCCTAGTATGTTGTAATGTGCCTATTCTACATGGACACCACCATTATGATGTCATGGCCACGCTGCCTCCAAGTGGGGCTGCGTGGACGTGACAACTTGGAGCCGCTGAAGGGTGCCTGTGGCGCCATTTCAGCGGCACTGGAAGGAGCTCTGAAACAGAACTCCTTCCTTTGTTTGTGTCGCTGGCGCAGCCTTTACATAGCTGCGCCAGTGACACAAAGGAGAAAGGGGCTGAATGGCCCCTTTCTCCCTTTCCCCCTCACTGTTGGGGTGTCCTTGGGGCATGAAGCCCTAAGGACACCCCTTTCCAGGCCATGGGAAGCGGCCTTTTGCCACTTCCCTGGGCCTGGAAAAGCGGCGGATCGGGGCCTCAGGGAAAGGGGCGGGTGCAAGCCGCCTCAAAGGGGCAGTCTGTACACCTCCATTATCTCATGATAAGTCTAAACTATGACAGTTTCAGTTTAGTCATCTTGGCTTCCTGTGGGAGTTCAGGCCTGATTTGCTTTAGCACCCATTTATATGTCTTTTTAGCAGTCTTTGATATCTACAGAACTCTCTGTGACATCACATTTCAAATGAATGTATTTTCTTACTCTCTGTTTTTGTCACTGTCCAGGTTTAATACATAGGAATTGGAAATTCTATTGGTATTTAATGATAAATTGGCATATATCATTTCAGATGTAGCACATATCATCTATTCATCTTTTGAAATCTTTTATTTATCTTCAAGGTGGCTAACAATATTGTCTCACAATTTTTTTCATGAAACAACCAACCAAAACTGTGGATTAGTTTATTTCAATCTATGGAAATAAAGCCAGAGCTAGGTAGTCAGAGACTATGGGAATTCTGTTTCAGTTGTCCTTTAGAAAATGTCTAGGTGATGTCACAAGTATTGGGTAACATTTAGTGCTAAACAAACAAACAAACAAAACCCCACACTGTCTACATCACTCTTATTTCATAATAATCAGAAAACATTCCTGTATAATTCATGTTGAAATACTTTCAGAGGTTTCGGAAAGTTTTGGTAAGATGCAATTTAGTGTCCCATTCTCCCAAATTGCTTTTCTCTAAAGATTTTCTAAACCTATGGCGTCTTATTCATATTTAGTACCAGAAGCACTGAACAATGCAAACACACAACAATGATGGATGTGCCACATCCCCACATTTAATACAAAGCAATATGCACCAATTTCAAAACGTGTAAAAAATTAGTTTGCAGTTTTAAGAAGATCGAAAGTAAAATGGTCAATATGGATGTTTGTAATGAAAATTCATCTATGATGTACTGATCATGAAGAATTTGTTTTGATTATGGGGAAAATGTATTACATTCCATTTATGTTTATAATAACTAACCCACATTTAAAGGTGTAAGTTATTAAGATAACAAATGAATGTGTCTATCCAGATTCCAGAATGCTAATACAAACTAGCCCAATATGTTTTGGGAATATTATGAAAGAAGCACTTCCCACCATGACTTTCCCAACATGCTTGCTCTCCTCATTCCTACCATATATCATAATGACTTGTATTTATAAGAATTGACTTCATAAACATCTTGAGGACACCAGTTGGGAACAGGCTATGCTGTATAGATATTTATTTCTCTAATGTCTCTCTGACAAGCAGAAATCAATCTATATGCACAGAACAGAGTGCTGTGTATTCCACAATAGACGGTCTACTTGCATTTCTGAACCTGATATGTCAACAGACTGGCCAAAAGGGCCAGCATAGGGGTGGAGTGGGGCATGGTGGCTGCATGCTGCACACCCCAACTCCGCCCCCAAACTGGCATCACACTGCCCACCTGCCTGCTCACCCGCCCAGACAGTGGGCAGCATCAGAATGTTACAGAAGTACAGCGTTACACACATTGCACCAAATAAATGTGGAAGAGCTATGGCGGTGGTGGCAAGGGTAGTTTTTGTTATGCCCCCAAAAGGAGTGACATTTTTCTGCTCCCTTTTGGGGCTGGAAAAATGCTGGATTGGGGCCAAGGTGTGTGGGTGCTGTGGCCCCAATCTGTTGCTTAAATGGGCAGCATTAAGCCACCTCTTACCCACTGTCTGTTTTGCCCCATAGTTCTTTTTAACTACATTTTTAATAAGTTAATGGTTAAATGTAGATCATATGTTTTAATGTTTACTTATCATTAGAGAGAACATCTGCATACTTTTGTAGTAGCAATAGAGGCAAGCTGCTATCCAGAAGGTTTCCCTGACATGTTCTTGATTGTATGGGAGAACAACTGTGGACAGCAGGCAGGATTATGGCTGTGGAGAACCAATCAGCATCCAGCTGGCAACAGCTAATAACATTTTGACATGTAGAGAAAAAGATTCCATTGCTGATAGTTAGAGTCAGATAAGGTTTTGGTTTCAGACAGTAAGGGTCTGGTTTTGTGAGAGTCCAGACATTAGGGACTGAGAGGGCCAAAGTTTGGAAGGAAAGGACTTAGCTCTAAGACCGAGCTCAGAGTGAGGGAGTTTCAGGGATAGATAGCTCAAGGGCTAATGCAGAAATAAGGTTGGAAAGACCACAATACATTTATTATTTGTTTTCCAATAATAAATGGAAAATAACAGGAAAATCACAAACAAAAATGGCAGAGCTTTTTTGCATACTGTGAAGAATTCCGTTGCTGACAGGTAGAGTTAGATATGGTTTTGGTTTCAAACAGTGAGGGTCTGATTTTGTGAGAGTTAGGGACTGGGAGAGCTAAAGTTCGGAAGGAAAGGACTTAGCTCTAAGACCGAGCTCAGAGTGAGGAGTTTCAGGACTAATATAGAAATAAGGTTGGAAAGACCACAGTACATAAGGATGGCGTGAGGGTCATAAAAGATAATACTTGTTGTGTAATGGATTTATAAAGTTAAAACAAAGTATAACAAGAACAAGTGATGATAATCATGAAACAAATGAAACACTGACAACCACAATTTAAATAAAAAATATTGCTCTTTTATTCAAGCTTATGTGAACCTGGAATTATTTTCCACGCTAGTAAAAAATATAGTAAACCATAAATAAAAATGGTCTGAAACTGAAATATTGGGACAGCTGTGGGTGTATAATACCATCTAGGGCTGCCCACTGAGGTAAAAGAGGTTTGATGAAGGAGAGGTTCGTCACAACAGTGTCTATAGACACCTACCTGTGAAAACTCTAGGACAAATTCACTCCATCACAGTTTATGTCCCCACCCCAAGTCATGTGTGGTTTGAACATTGAATTAAGGTTCTAGAGACCAGGATTTGAATTTCTGCTCAGCCATGGAAACCCACTGGGTGACCTTTGGCAAGTCACGTTGTCTCAAGCAAACCTCCTTTGAACAAATCTTGTCAAGAAAACATCATGATAGATTTGTCATAGAGTCACCATAAGTCAGAAATGACTTGTAGGCAGACCATATCCACCTGGGGAGCCTGTCTACAACCCAGACTATTCCCATCACATTTTTAAGGAAGGTAAAATCCTGTTCTTGAAAAAGTGGTGGGAGAAATTTGGGCTGTAGATGGGATCCCCAAGTGGATACAGGCTGCCTACAGCCCAGACATAAGCATATATGATAAGATCCATTTTTATCTTTTAGATCCCGCATCTCTCCCACCAGTTTTTATGTGTGTGATAATCTTCTCCTAAAACTACCCTTGAAGTTATGAAGCTAAGTGCCTGGAAGCTACAGATCAGTGGTGTTAATAGGCCTAGTGTCACCCAGTCTGGTAACTCATGTATCACCCCTCCCTTGACCTCCTTCCATACCACAACATACAGAATCCTTAATAATGTTTTTTTGTACCACCTCTTCGCCATTTTAAAAGGAGGAAGGGGAATGTCACAGCCCATTTCTGTCCGAAGATAGATGTTTGGGGAGCAGTGGTTTCTCCGCTTCTTAGGGTATCACTTGGTGCATCCCACATGAACCCCACACCCCTAGTGATTCCTCTGGCTATAATTTGCGTCAGATGTGGTATTCAGAGTGTTGTTTGTCATGTGCTTTAGAGCCCATGTTATCATCAGCCTTGAACAAACTTTACCAGCTTCCAGACTGATTCTGAGGTTGGTTCACAGTGCAGTGCTGACCTATAGATCTCAGATCACTTGGGCCCTGGATATATGACTTTTCTCTACAGAAGCCTGTTCAAAATTTAAAATACTCAGTAGGGCTTCTGTTGTGTGCCCCAGTATTGAAAGAGACCAGGGCTTTCTAAGTAGCAGTATCTAGGTTGTATAAGTTCCTCCCAAGCAATCTGAGTCTGGTTGCATCCCTACAGAGTTTCCAGGGGGCAGTCAAGGCTGTATTATTACATATAGCCTTGATCCTTAAGAATTTTAAATTGCATGTGTTTTTAAGACTAGTTTTAAAAAAGGTAATTTGTTCTGGGTTTTTTTAAATTTGTTTTTTAATTCTTAAATTTCTTATAATCCTTTTGTATTTCCTCTGGATAATCTCCTCTGAGAGATGAAAGAAGTATTAAAACAATGATAACAAAATAAAAAACATGGGGTTTGGTAATTTATATATTTTTTTTACTGTCTGCTTTTAATGTTTACAATTATTTATTTGTGGGAACTTGGATTCTACAGCCATTTTCCGCATGCCATAGAATTACTATTTTATTCTCAGTAATCCAAAGCCTCTCTTTAAAGGAAGCAAAAAATAAAAAGTAAAAATAAAAATAATTTAAAAACATTCTGTACATGAGTACTTTCACATTCTTTAAAATGGTTTTTTAGGCTTCTAGAATTGTCCTAATATTATATTTCTAGAATTGACTTTTAAGGGTCAGCTTTGACCGAAAAGTGTGCAGAACAGAATATGCAAAAACTTTAAATCATTTTTTATATAAAAAGGAGAGCTGTGAAGCTGTTGGTTACAAATAAGAAGTTTGATTTTCTTCAATAAATTCACTGTAGGTTAAAATTGTTTATGGTAGCCCATCATGTTTTACATCATATAATAACTATTTTATTTGCAACATATGGCACACCATACTGAGCATTTTTCTTCAACAGGAATTACTGTCTCCTCAAGTTCAAATGTAGACCCACATTCCTCAGTAACTGATCGTTTTAGAGTCATCCTAGGGGCTCAACATGTGTTCAGGGATTTCCCCTGCACAGAAGCTGTTTCAGAACTGGTGCCATCTGATATGGCTGGCCTTACTAAAAAGGCTGAGCTACACAGCCTTCCTAAGCATATTCAGATAAGATCTGAAATGCCAATTACATATTTAAATACAACCAGTCATTCACCTAAACTAATTAAGAAGAAACATAATGGTATTCACTGCATCATCTTGTCACTAGATAAAGTGACTAGAACAGCAACACATCAGTTAAATAAGGATGGCACCTAAAAACAGACGAGAACAGAGATGAGAGATTGCATTGTATTGCATGGAAAATAGCAATGCAGCAATCTCAAAACACTCACCATATAGCCTTTGAGCTCAATCATTGGTAAGAACAGTGTCTTCATGGCTTGGGGAATAGTGTTGCCCTAGAATCTTCAAGATGTCTGTCTGCAAATTTGTGCATAGCCACAGGTTCACTGGGTGAGCCTTAAGCAAGCTGTACTTTCTTGCAAATTTATCTGGAAAAAACAATTGAGGAAAAAAACCCAACGAGACAGAATACCAGGAATTTGCACTCCTACAAGATAACAGTGCCAAGCCTTTAGCACAGCATGTTATAAAAACATGAATGTCCCAAATTACCTTATAACTGAATAAGGACAATAATAATAGTCAATGTTTTTAATTGTCTCCTTCCAGTTCTTTCTCTACAAATGTCTTGCAGGGATAGTTTGTTGGCTTTCTAATGAACTCACTGCCACTTCAGGAGTCAACATTCAGTGCAATCTGAGGACAAAGCTCTCAGATGCAGCTCAGCAACAACATAGCAGAGTACGGAAGCAAAAAGATCCGGGTATAGGTACTGGCAATGCACTGACCACCTTCCACATTGGAAAGATAACTTACAGACCCTATTGATTTCATACAAGTCCTTGGAGATTCTTTATCTTGAGTTGCAATATGTACAAATATTGATCAGTTCTCCTCGCTGACTACCATCAACTTCTCCATCTGTAGTACATCAGTTTACATTTTCAGTTCAATCCAAGCCACAAGCTATCCAACCCATTCTGATCCACACCAGAGGAACCCATACCAATCCAACAATCCACCAGTACATATGTGACCTGTCTCCCGGCCCACTTATATACTGTGTTTGTTGTGAGTCATAATCTGGTGCTGCACAGCATGATGCAACTTCAGCAGAGTTTGCATCATGCCATGTGCTCTGATTCAGCATTCTACGGCAGTCCCACAGGATATGATGACACCTGTCAATCAAATGTTTTCACAATTATTTAAAGGAATATTTTTCTAACATAGTTTGCTTGGGGAAATTTCTGGGCCTTATAATGATTATGTAAACTTTGCTTTCTCACACCCAGAGAAAGGTCAAGGTAAACCCTCCATGAATACATCTTGCCAAGAAAAAAATGTGATTCATAATAAGTCTGAAATAGCTTGAAGGCACACAACAACAACAACAACAACAACAACAACAACAACAAACTTTCCTTAATCATAACTGGAAATCCCATGTAAAGGAGGAGCCGTTAGGGCTCAGGTTATTTGCTGCACACTTGTTCTAACATGAAGTAAATTCCATGCATGCTTTTGTGGAAGTAAGTACTATTGAGTTCAATGAGACTTATTCAGAGGTACACAGGTTTGTACATAGGTTTCTGGCATAAAAATCCACAAAACCTACAACCTACATAAATAACTGGGCTTAACTGGAAAATGAATTACATTTGTATGAATACACTGGAGTAAAGCACAGATGTCTTTCACTAATACAGAAGTTAACTGTTTTCTAATCATGAATCTTCCATCTCTAAGATTCTATGATTCTATGAGAGCCTAGAAGAATTCCTGAAAATTTCCCCCTCTGGGACACATCCAGAATGCGATGGGAATGTCCGGTGGCGGCGGCATTCTCCCTGTGCGGTAAGATGCATTCTATGCCGCCTCCCATTCTCATCATGTCCCCTTTTAGAACACAACAGTCCCATTCCAGGGTCTGTGCGATAAAGCCCTATGATTCTATGATTCTATCTCAAAGCTTGGCTGTGATCAAGCAAATGGATTCATCGATCAATCTGGGATTGATGGATGACAGATCCAGACCTTATGCATTGGAGCCAACCCAATGATATTGTTATGTTGTTATGCTGTTATTTAATAAAGTTGTGGCCTTTTATCTTCCAGCTATTGGTGTCTGTGGTCTATCCTGCAGTGGCTCCCTTCCATGGCAAGTAAAAATAAGGCTGCTTTGAAAATTAAATTAAATTCAGAAAACTAATATAAAATTGTTTCTGCTTTCTAAATTTGTGATCAGTTCTGACTGATTCTTTACACGTGTCATAATTAAGTAGTCACCACTGAAGCTGCCTGGAATATGAGTGATAATCTTTCTACATAGCACTGTATACATTTCTATTTCCCATAATACTGGGTAATGCAGTTGCATGGTTTGAGCAGTAGAAAATTAGGAAGCCCTTCTTTTTATCATCCTCATACTTTGCAGATATATACATAAAAAAAATACAGGTCTTGAAAAGTTCAGTCTTATATATTGCCCCCCTGATTCCCATTCTGCTAGCTCAATCCCACATTCTATTGGTGGGGAGTGGGTGGGTAGGAATTCTTTACCACTAACTCAGAGTGGACAGTGCCACCTACTGATTCAATGGCAAGTCAATATTTGCCAAGTTTTCCCTGACGTCTTCTGACTTCTTCCTATTGCTTTATGGCTTAATAGGGATTTTGACATTGGCAATTGATTTCACAATTGTTTATGTTTATCTTTGAACATGTATAGAGATATCTATACTTAAAAGAAAGCAGAATAAAGAATGGTGATCAGCTTCCAATTCAGTCTTCATACTATAAGCAAGGTTGAAAGTGGCTCAGGCTGCCTTAGAAAGGCTGTTGAGTACAGCAGCCTGAAATGTATCAGGGGAGAAATGCCAATTCGAAGTGAAATTTGTTTGCTTTGCTAAATTTATGGACAGCAAGAGAGGAATAGTTAAGGAACTAAGTGAAACAGTGGTGGGAGTTGCAAAGAATTCATTTTGAAGAGTTAGTCTGAAAAAGCACATTGAACAATAAAAGGAACAGGTGCTTTATTTTCCCACTATCACAGCATGGGGAATTTCCCACAAGATTAGAGAGATTATTTAATGGATAAATTCTCTGCCTAAAATATGAGCTCTGAGAATTCATTTTAGTAGTAGCTCTATGCTAAAAGACATGTTAGTTTGTATATTTTCTAATAATTTGTAGTATCTTAATCTGTTTTAGGCATTTGCAGTTAAATTTTACTTCACTTCTTTATTGACAAAAAAACCCCCCCTGAATTTTAATCTTTTAGAACACTGCAATTCTCCTAACCTATAATTAAATAAACGTACGGGCACAGGAGCTTTTCTTATATAAGGGCCAAATGATGTTTCAGGATGGGAAATGTTGGCAGTCTAGGGCAATTGCTTTGATAGAATGTATACTCTCAGATGAAAATATCTTGATGATACCTTTAAATCAATATGGTATTTTATATCCTATTTTAGAGGATGTGTGTTATGTAAATGTATAAATTTCATAAAATAGGCATAATCAAATGTTTGGTTGAATGCAAAGTAAACGAGGAAAGAGTAAAGAAATAAAAACAGAGTAAAGATAAATACAGGGTAAAGTTGTAGGAGTAAAGACAGAGTCCTCATAAACCTTTATGTAAGTAGAATAACATAGTGAAAATAATACTTGTGTATCTAAAATTTATACTGTAAACACTATTAGAAAACTACATGAGTACAAAGTATATTTAAATTCACAAATCTTTTAATCTGCCTCCTGATCATTTAATGATATTTAATAAGAAGATGATATAGAGGAACTGAAATAATATCTCTGTCTTAGTATGAAGGATTCTACTTTCTTTATATAGTTCATGCATTTTTTTTCTTTTTCAGGAATTTCATCCTGGAAATATTGGCTTTTTAAAGCTGCATAATGTCAGTTCTATTAAAGGTTTCCTGGTAGGTATCTAGGTGGGGAGATGTAAAAGCTAATAATGTCCTAACATTATTAAGTGATTTTGAAGAGTTGTTCTGTGATATCTCCATTAGATGCAGCTATTCCCCAAACTGAATTTGTGCCCACTGGCATTTTTGTAAAGTTTCAAGGACAATTTACCTGAAGTGTTGTGTAAGCATGATATAGTGCATACAGTTCAGCATCACTGACTTTGACTCTCTTTAACATACCCCAAAAGACTAAGAGTGAAAAAACTAGGACAGTCCACCAATTAAAGAATATTTTAAAGCTTCATAAGACTTGCAATTGCTCTATCTATGGATGGAGCTGCCTACTAAATTTAAGTGCATTTGCATATTACCAAAATATCGAGGACTTTTTGATCCTAGTATGAAAAGAAATTCTGAACAAACACTGCCATAAATTTGTAAAAATAATGATTGTATTTAAGGTTCCTTGAAAAAACTCTGATATTTTGATATGTAACATATGATAAAACAGTCTTAAATAATAAAGTCAATGGACAACTTTCCTGGTGATTTGTTGACCACTGAATCCATCATATATGTTATATAACAATTTGTGTTCAAGCTCATGATTTCTTTTAAAGAAAACCAGAAATGCAACTATAGCAAGTTGTCTGAATATTTTTAGCACAGTATTTTTCTGACAGAGACACTCCACGTGCCTATTTCCCCTTCTATTTTCCAGGTGCCTGCATTTCACACAGAGAATGAAATGTTAATAATAATAAAAAGTTTAACACTTTTCATTAACCATGTGTGAGCTCAAAAATGTAACATGTCAATTTTACCGGTATAGATTTAAAAGGGTCAGTTATGGATTATATTTTATTTTCAAAAAACCCCAGCAAAATTGCTAGGCTATATAAGATTTTGTTATCTTTAGAGCTGGAGGAAGAACATATTAAAAAAATCTATGATTAAATGGGCTCAGGATTTCCAGCATAACATCCCATTAATCCAATGGGAAAAAAAACTGGAAAATAAAAATAAAACACACTGCGAGTTATGCCCTCAGAGAAAACTATTACAAGATGCAATTTCGATGGTATCTGACTCCATCGAAATTAGCAAAAATCTATTCCAATGTAAACCCAAACTGTTGGAAGTGCAATAAAGCCCCGGGTTCATTCTTTCATATATGGTGGCATTGCCAATATGCGAATAAATATTGGAAACAGTTTCACAAGTGGGTACAACAAATTTTAAATTATAATTTTTCCATGTACCCAGAATTTTACTTATTGGGTATAGTAGTAGATGATAATTTAGAGAAAAAAATTGGAAGACTCATATTTTATCTGACCTCAGCAGCGAGGGTGATCTATGCTGGAAAGTGGAAAAATAAAGATGACATTGATTATAACAAGTGGTTGTTAAAAGTGATAGATTTTTCCAAAATGGACAAACTTACCTGCCGGATAAGAGGACTCAATTGGGAAACCTGTAAAGAAATTTGGAAACCAGTTAGTAGCTTTTTAGATAAAGAAAAGCAAATTAAATACATTGTTAATTGATATTTCTGAGACATAGATACTGTTATATATATCAGAAATTCAAATTTTAGTTTTTCAAATGGTAATACTTCCTTGATTTCTTATTTTATTGTCTGAAGGACATCAAGAAAAACAGAGAAAAGTTTTGGAAATTTTACATGATGTAATGATCTTCTTATTTTCGATAACTCTCAAGATCCTGTAAGTAGCAGCTAGTCCTAAGAATAATATTGACAGATATTTTGAGGTATAAATAAGGTGTTAGCAAGGTTACGTAACTTGTACTTAAAATGATATTTGGAATTAGCAGGAAGAAAAAGATATCATAGCTCTGGGAAGCACGTAGTAGAGTCCAGGAAGGAAATTTTATTTGTGTTTGTCAATGACTGATGAGTTTGTTTTGATGTATGTGATATTTTGTTTTTTTGTTCCTTCTGTGTAATGGGGGGAGGGGATGATATTGGGAAGGGGTGATGTTAAATGTATGTATTGTATTGTTTTTATGTACTGTGGTATTAGGTTGTAAATGTACAAACATGATGTTATGTTTATATAATGTATTGTTGGTTTTTAAGAAATAAAATGTATTATAATAAAAAAAATGTAACATGTCAAGTCACCATTGTACAGATCATTACCATTGATATTAGAAGCTATGGGACTAATAGAGAAAAATTGAATGCAATATTTTGCTCAGTACTGTTGCATAAAAGTAGCATAATTCAGTGGTTCTCAAATTGTGGGGTGGGACCCCCAGCGTGGGGTGTGAGAGTTACTCAAAGGGTGTGTGTGACTTGTAGGCCCTGCTACTTCCTCATCTTCCTCTTCCCAAACATTTTTATGTGTAAAATTTATCCAGGTTGAGTTAAATATTGAATTTATTTAAATAAAACTATTCTAATTTGAACAATGTTATTTCCTTATACTGTGATAAAATATGACTATACATAAATATGCAAATAAAAATATGCACAATAAAGAAACAAAATATTTTATCCATATACTACATGAAGTCGAGGGGAAGGCATGACACCAACATGTAGATCTAAAGAGGAGGTCCCAAGGGTAAAAAGTTTGAGTACCACTGGTATGATTTGTTGAAGATGTGTTTGATTTTTTTTTTTTAATCCTTCTATAACCTGGTACTGGATTGTTGGATAAAGGAGTTAAAATATGTAGTCCAGGACATCCTGAAATTGCCATTTTGGGGAAGAGTTCCATTCAAGCAGGTTGTTAACAGCTTGTACAAATTACTTTTATGCTCAGTTGCATTTCATCTTTTCTTCACACCTCCATCTCCCTAGCAACAATATGAGTACAGTTCACCTAATATTCAAGCACTAAAATTCCTGACAAAAAGTCTCTAGGGCCTGGTATAGACCTTCCAAAAAGGGAGGCCTGCCAGCACCTTTTTCCCCCCGCAGGGAAGCTGCGGCCACCAAACCATGCGGCTTCCCTGTGCAGAAAAAAGAACCCGTGAAAAGTGGGTTCTTTTTGTGCCGTGCCAGTTATGCCCAAGTGCGCCAATGGTGCACTCGTGACGTAACTGGTGCAGCATGATGGAAGGACGCTATGCGTCCGTCACGTCACAATGATGGCGCCCGTATACACTGGGCACCACCATTGTTATGGTGCTGCGCTGTACTAGAATTAGGGACCGTGCGGTTGCATGGCAGGGGGTTAGACTGGATGACCCTTGTGGTCTCTTCCAACTCTACGATTCTATGATAGTACGCTGCCAGCATGGCTCATTTGGCCTGTGTGGACTGGGCCTAAAAAACCCTTTAAAATCCCATTTGAAATAACTTTGAAAACTTATTAGAATATCTTTTAAAGTTGCCACATTCTTGCTCAGTACATTAATTTTGAAATGTAACTCCATTACACCTATGATACCAAAAAAGATAACTCATGGCAAGTACCTGCATTACTTTAACTTGTTACTTCTAGTTACTTGCCCCAGAACAAACTTCAAATGGCTGTGAGATTGTGAACAGGAAAATAGTATAAGAGGAGGGTGTCCCTGCTCCTTTTCCACTGTTCCAAAGGAACTGATAGCTATTCTGTGACTATATTTTAGTTAGGGTGGGAAAATATCAGAATATTAGTCAGGAAACTCCAGTGTAAAGTGATTAGCACTTACAGTCCTATATTAAAACATGTGGATTCATGATCTGTGGTGTACATAAGTAGTGGGCAACTTTCTGACACTGGTATGTGGGGTACACTGGACCGCTGCCACCTCTGCCATTGAATCTGGGCAGCTATCAATGAGTGTGCAGCAATTACAGCTGAATCCTATGTACCAGATCACCTTCCAGCACAACAAAAACCTGTGGATAGGAATGGCAGAGCTTTCTTTCAAGAAAGGGAAAGGACAGAGCTTTCTGCAGTGCTCTAAACTTTGGCAGTACATTTCTGTCTGCAGTGGCATTGCCAATACTTTTACCAGAGGTGATGAATAGGTGTAGCAAGATCCTCAAAGGGAGATAGAGTGCACATGGTGCATAGGCTACAGTTTTCCATCTGGTGCTATACAAAAGCAAATTCTTTCAGGCTGATCCTGTGGATCTAGAAAAAGCATGGTAGAAGTTCAAGAATATTGGTGTAGCTACTGGGAAATGCTTCACAATAGTGCAGATCATCCTCAAGCAAGAAAATTTCTCAAGCACAAAGACACTTGAATTCCCCCATGCAGCGCCATCATTATAACAGACCACTTATGTTAGGCTATCATAAAATAAACTTTCTTTTTTAAAAAAAAAGTTGTTTAGAAAGGAGAATACAAGCTGGAATGGAAAGAACCTAAAGTGGCTAGAACAAGGGCAAGCAGCAAGCTGGCACTTCAAGCTCTTTCAGCTTAATGCATTATTTATTCAGAAGACTACAATGGATCTGATTACCATCAATCATATTTATCTGTCCACTGCTCAGATGCTCCAAGTCCCTGTGTCCCAGATCTAGAGAGAAATTTAATTAACTGGAGTTGTTAATCATATGCACAAAACTTCATTTGCAAACTGTCCCCCAATGGATATTTGCTAAAATCAGTGTCTTGAAGTGACACACAGAAGTGACTACCGATTAGGACATCTGTATTCCACTTAGCTGTATACAGTAGGCCAGCTGGGTTCTGGCATTTATTTGAAAAATAATTTAAGAAACATAGATTTTTATTTTTATTTTTAAATATGCTTTTATGATAATCTCCTCACTCTTGATAGAAGTCCACACTGAATTCTGAACCAGCAACCTGGAATTATATACACACCAAAGAAGCAAAATGGAAGCAATTGCAGCATGGTTTCATTTTGTTTAAAATTTTCATACCACTAACCAAATTGCTAATGGAAGTTCCAGCTAACCCAGAGACCATTTAAGATATGGGTCAGTCACACACCAAAAGACCTTTCCTTCATCCATAAATGAATGGCTCATCACAATAGAATATTAAGTACAAAGGGCATGTAAAAGGCAACTGTGCATTTTATGCAAACAGGGATATTAATGGGCACATTGGAGAATACTGGATTGATGAAAGTGATTACAAATGGCTTTCATCAGAACTCCTCCTTTCTATTTACCATGAATACAGATTAATATACATTATTTTTTCTTCATCTTTATAGTAACAATGCTGGCATGCTTAATCTTACTTCTTTGCCTGAGAAGCTCAGCACTTGAACCATATTTTAGTTTACAGTCTTTCCCATTGGGTCTTCAAAATTACAGGCACCATATCTTTCCAGATCATTCATGCATCTTAAATGGTTCTTAAGCACCATCTGTGAATACATTTCTACAGTGGTGTATGTGAGATCCATCTAAAGCATTAAAGGCCATGACCTTGGACATTTTGTTCCTCATCAAGGTACCATTCCCATTGTCTTCAAAGGAAATGATGCCTTTGTGAAAGGAGGAGAAATAGATACTGCAGGTGGGTTTCAAAGCTATTCATCTTGAAGGCTCACTTCTTTTTCTAAGTATCTATCTTATATGTTCTAATTTCTAATGTTGCAGATAGAACTGTGTGGTCTAAAACAGTTTCTTTCATCCCTGCCAAAACTGAAAGGTTTCTTACCTTGAGGCACTTCAGAGGTGATATTGCACTTAAAAACTTGACAAAACTGAGGTCAAACAGAAGTCAGAGTCAGAGCAGCTACTTTCCAAAGGTGCCCTTGGTATTCTGTTTCTTTTTTCTTTTTTATGGGACACCACACAGAAGGGATATGCAATGACCAGGTGATTAGGGAAATTACAGTGTAATCCTCTGCATATTTACTCAGAAATATATCCCTTTGAGTTAAATGGGGTTTACTCCAAAGTAAATAGGATTGCAGCCTGAAAATATTTTGGAAATGATGAGCTCTCTCATATAGGAAGGAGAAAAACAGTTTCCCGCTTATGATTAAATAAGAATAAAAAGAGATGCTTTCGTGCATGGATACCCACCTAATCCAGCATACTGAATTGAAGAATAAATGTACCCAATAATGGAACTGAACCAGCAAGACATGCAGATAATGGTGGTGGTGGTGGTAATGATGAAAATGCTCTCCCTTGATATTTGTACCTAACAGTAAAATTGTTGAACTCATATTCTACCTCCACGTATGGGGATTATATCTATATCAGGACAAACAATCAATAATTCCTTCAAATTTACCCAACCCTCTTTTTAAGACCACTGCCATATCTTATGGGACAAAATTATATAGGTTAACTGTGGTATGTTTAAAACAGTTCTCTGAATTGCCCACTATTCCACATAAGAAGGAACTTTGAAAAGCAGCACTTCCTTAGATATTAGTTTCATTTGGAAGGAAAGATAACCGGGGACATAAAAAAAGCTATATGTGAGCATGAGAGTTTTGTGCTGGGTAAACCATCATTTTCAAAATCCTTATGGGGGCTGATAGCACAAATGATGGGTCATAGAAACATAGAATCATAGAGATGGAAGAGACCATGAGGGTCATCCAGTCCAACTCCCTGACATTCAGGAACACACAATCAAAACATCCCCAACAGATGGCCATCCAGCCCCTGTTTAAAAACTTTCAAAGAAGAAGACTTCACCATACTCTAAGGGAGTGTGTTCCACAGCCAAACAGCTCTCACTGTCAGGAAGTTACTCCTAATTTTTACGTGGAATCTCTTTTCCTGAAGCTTACTCCTTGTTGTTCTGGGTCCTATTCTCTTGAGCAGCAGAAAACAAGCTTGCTTCATCTTCAATATGACATTCCTTCAAATACTTAAACAGGGTTATCATATCACCTTTTAACCGTCTCTTCTCCAGGCTAAAAATACCCAGCTCCCTAATTCTCTCCTCATAAGGCATAATTTCCAGACCCTTCACCATTTTGGTCACCCTCCTCTGGACACGCTCCAACAAACCAGAATAGAGTGGTACTATTACTTCTATTGATGCAGCCTAGAATCATATTGGCCTTTTTAGCTGCCTCATCACACTGTTCACTCAAGTCCAATTTGTGGTCTTTTAGGACTCCTAGATCCCTTTCACACGTAGTCTCGTTAGGCCAGGTGTCCCCATCCTGCATCTGTGCATTTCATTGTTTTGCCCTATGTGCAGTGCCAACACCAGCATATTATATGGTCCACATATAATTATGTCTGTAAAGAAGTCCTTGCCCCATTCTGTAAGTTGTGGAGTCTCAGTTCAAAAGCCATTAGAATCGTATGGGTGATCAGCATAGGTGAAGTCTGATTATGAGGCAATGGCCATCCCACCCCCTCCACACTGGAGGCTGTGGAGGTGGGATGGGCTGTTTGCTGTCCTCCCACTGGGTGAGACCATGACTATTAAACCATGCCATTGCAGGGTTGCCATGGCGCGAGATTGCTGGGGGTGTGGCTTAGGGCATGCTTTGCTTGTTGACCCCAGACAGTCTCATTCCTGGATCAATCGTCGACCCACCCACACCCACTGCTAACATAGTATGAAGTTTACTTGGTCGTCTAGGGGCCAGGTAGGAGTTTTCCCCCTTTCCCACTGTTTTCAGCAGCATTTGGGATATTGGCTGGGGTGGTGTCACAAATAAATTGAATTTGTTTTAAACAAATTTGATTTTAACTGATTTAATATTTGGATCTTGGCAAGCACCTTGGACACCATTTGGGTGGAAGGGACATTTCTGGAAACACCTCTACGGGCCTTGCGACCTGGGAGGTGGCCCTTAGGTCTGTCTTGAAGAAATAACCCAACTATAATCTTTGCAGATTAGGAAGAGGAACTTCTGGTTAGGGTTCCTTAAGCAAGCGGCCAACGAACAACCCAACTTTTGGATTGTCGTTGAGGGCTCAGGTTTTATCGTCCTTGATAAGCTGTAGAGATGGTCTGAGGTAAGGCAATGGATGCAGCTTCTCCTACACTTCGTTCTTGTTAAAATATTAGTTGCAGTTGTGTTAAGAATTTAATAAATAGGTCAATACATGGCCCTATTTTACCCCATACATCTTGTGTCTGGTCTCATTATTCCAGGGGTTGGGTAGCAACATGAAATTAAAATAGGAAAGGTCATGTCAAACAGGTAAAATCTATTGAAGTCATAAAATATAAAATAGGAAGTTTGATCAAATGAGATAAGTCAAACATGGTGGACAAAAATAAGGCAGAAGCTGTTTTACATACAAGGCAGATGAAAAAAAGACCCTTGGATAGCTCCTGGTGATTTCTGCCTACAGAAGGTCGTCCCTATAGGACAGCAGGAGGACCTTATCTCAACTAGAAGCTAAAGACAACTGAAGCCTTATGCAGGTTTTCAAGACAGGTAATGAGCTGAGTAGACAAAGAAAGTTCACTTGACTATGTAGTCTTAGACCTCTTGAGAGAGATTACCACATGACACTCTTATAGTGTTGCTATTCCACTTTAATGGCTCTGGCTACCTCTGGGATTTGCAGTTTAAGGAGGGGCATTTAGAATTCTCAGCCAGAGAGCTCTTAGGCCTCACTGAATTGCAAAACCTCAGAATGCAGCAGGAGGCAGCCAGAGCAGTAAAAGTGGAATAGCAGCACTATAAGAGTGTAGTGCAGTAATCTACTCTGTTTTATAATTCTATTTATTTCACTTCATATGAGTCTCTCTGTTTCTTGAAATCTCCTTGAATATCCTAGTCCATTTCCCTTGATTGCTTTTTCACCAGAGGTGGCATTGCTAATTTATAACCAACTGCCCAGGGAAACTTCTTAAAGACTATTCTCTTTGAGGCATCTGAATTGGATTATTCAAATAGGGGGCACTGTATCTTTTGCTATGTGTGTGTATGTATGGGTAGGTGCATATAGCCATTTCTTTTCATGAAATGTCTTATTAAAAATGTAAAAAAAAAAAAAAACAAACCATAATATAATCAAACACTATGAGTGAGATCCAAACTTTGTGTTTAGGAAATTAAAGGGGGTTTTGATGGAGATATTCCTCCATCAAGAAGGAATTCCAATAGAACGGGAGGCAACTTTATAATGATTCTTACTGCCCTTCTATTCACTTGTTTCTGGAAATCTAACTCATAGTATCTCCTATTCCTCCATAGTAGATTTTCAGAGTGCACAAGTGCCAATACAAGGTAGGGATATAATTCTTCACTAGGTTAGTTTTCCAAGGCAGCAATGAGCGATTTCAGCGGTTTTCTTACCACTGCAAGAAAGTCGATTTGTTCTGTACAAAATTTGCTTGTGGTTGTTTTGCACAGAAAACATTTTATGCAGAGGAAACAGCATTTTCTGCAGGAAAAATATGTCAGGGATGATGGGAGTTGTAGCTCTTCACCTCTGGCTCGAACTCACCACCTGGTTGTGCACCGCGCTGACCAGTTTTGGCCAGTGGTTATGGCTTAGCAAGAGTTACAGAGAATCGGCTGAAGACCCCGACAAACTCTCCAAGCCTTCTCACTCTTGCTTCCACAGAAGTCTTCACCCTTCTTCTGGATCCAGCTGGTTCTTGTAGCTTCACCCAAGACACCAGACAACTCAGTAGTCTTATATAAAAGATCTACTTTATTCTACTATATACAGCTCCAAAACTATCCAACACAACTCCAATACTCCTCACTACTACTCACTCTACAATCCACTACTACAACCCACAAAATACATTGGGATTCATAGTCATTATTATAGTCAATGCAAGACACCACCCACTGTTGTCTGTTTCCACCCAGTAGGCGTGTACACCATTCTCATTGGTTCTCTTGGTTCATCCTACACTTAATGATTTCATCATCTCAGCCTTGACCACTTAACAATTGTCAGGTGTGTCCAATTATCCACTTTACATTTCTTGTCCTTGGCAGTTAGGACTTTGTTAATTCCATTACCATTTACACCTGTGTGGTTCCCAATTGGCTTCTGCTGAGTCACCCTGACTCTTACATACATGTTTTATTTCATTTACTGTATATCCCATGTTGCTTTTTCCTTGACAAAATAATATTTCAGGGAAAAGATATTAATTGTGCAGAAAATGCTGTTTTCTGCACAAATCAATCATGTGGAAATTTCACACAGAACAAATCACCAAATCCACAACTTCAGTATTTTCTGCAGAAAAAAACAGTATTCTATGTGCAAAAATTAATATTTCTGCATTGAAATATTATTCTTCATGCAGAAAATGCTATTTTCTGTGAAAAACAACCATGTGTGAAATTTGCACAGAAGAAGTCACAAGTTGTGAGATACACAGTAGTCCAGGATTCTTCTCATCAAGGATTATCAGTATTAAGAAAACATGATGTTTGACATTTCTGATATTCTTTCCATACCTAATAAGGGATAATTTTGTTAAAGCAATGCTCCTGCTAACAGAAAGAAATTCAGAAGTTTTTGTAGCAAAGAAATAAACCATATAGAGTGTTAAACACTGAAGAGCTATGTTAAAAAATAAATTAAAAAATAAAGCTATAGTGTTGGTTATCACCTTTAAAGCCCTAAATGGCTTGGGTCCAAGCTATCTCAGGGACCGCCTCCTCCCGTATAATCTTCCCCACGCTCTCCGGACCTCTGGGAGGAACTTACTGCAGCCTCTAAAATCTAGGCTTGCGGCGACCTCCCAGAGGGCGTTCTATGCTGTCGCCCCCAAACTCTGGAACGACCTGCCGAATGAGATCCGTCAGATAACATCACTAGACAGCTTTAAAAAAGCGGTCAAGACGGATCTCTTCCGGCAGGCCTTTCCAGATTAACCATCCCGGCCCAGGTTCCCAGGTTCCCTGATTCCCTGATTCCTCCCGTGGCCCCATCTTAGTGATGGTTGAGGATCAACAGAGGGATATCAGGGTTTTTAGTTTTAATTGCTGTTTTTATGCTTGATATTGTGTTTTTAATATGTTATACTGTTTAATACTGTCTTAAGGGGGGGGAGGGATAAAGTGTTTTTGATTGTCATATTTTATATTTTACTGTTGTTAACCGCCCGGATTGGTTTGCCAGAGGGCGGTATACAAATAAATATTATTATTACAAATAAAATAAATAAATATTATTATTAAACACTTTAATTGTCTGAGTCTAGAGAAAAACATGACTTACCAACTTAAGCTGCGATCTTTTAACAAAAAGTAAATAGGGAGGATACCTATATCCATGTTGTACAGTTTTTCAAGATGTTTTAAGAAAGCAGATGTATTCTTCGTGGACACTGGTCAACCTGAAATAAGACGTATTCACTCAAATCAGAAAGGAAAATCTAGACTTAACATCTTGAAAAAAGTCCAATTGCAGGGTTGCCTTTTCCAGTTCTAAGGGTTTCTCCCATGAGTTTGCAAACAGATCTTGTGTGGTTGGACTACTGGCATACAGAGGATCTTTGCCAATAAAGGACATGACTGAGGCTGCATCTGCACTGCAGAAATAACACAGTTTGACACCACTTTACTGTCATGTTAAAATGTTATGGAATATGATGGAACTCTGTGATTTGTAGTTTTATGAGATATTTAGCTTTTACTGCAGGGAGCTCTGGTGCCACAGCAAATAAATCTCAGGATTCCATAGCATGAAGCTGTAGTATTTAAAGTTATGTCAAACTGCATTATTTCTGTATAGTATATGCACAATGGATTTAAAAAAATCAATGATTAAAATATTAAAATTAGATGTTTAAATTTAAGTTATATTTTTCAAAATTTTAAACAATTTCAAAATTTAAGAAAAGAAGCCTAGATCAATGATGCAATCATGAATACTAATTATATATAACTTCTAATTACAATCTATGAATATGTTAACAGCAGTTTAAGAAAATGAGAGATATTTCTATTATGCTCATTCTCTCTCTCTCTAAGTTTTGCCTCTTACTAAGTGCAAAGATAGAGAAGATTAATGAACATAGAATCTGGGAAGATGGAATACTTCTGAACAGAAGGTACAGCCTGGATTATTATTATTATTAACCTTTATTTATGAAGCGCTGTAAATTTACACAGCGCTGTACATACCATCTTTTTAGTTAGACGGTTCCCTGCCCTCAGGCTTACAATCTAAAAAGACATGACACAGAAGGAGAAGGGGGTGGTGACGGGAAAGGGTAAGAGGTCCAGCAGTTCCTCTCAACCTCCGAGGCCTGGACCAAGGCAGATGGACTGAAGGGAGGGCTTGGCTTCAAAATGGAAGGTTAATCATTATCCAGGGAAAATACATACTCACAAGTAGGATAATACATATAGAGTACATAGCAATACAGGAAATGGATCGATAAACAGCCAACAACAGAACATCAGATAGTAAGCAACAATTATGCGATGCCTGGGAAGGCTTCTCTGAATAGGATGGTTTTCAACTCCGTTTTGAAGCTGGTTAAAGAAGTGATGGCTCTTGCTTGTGGAGGAAGAAGGTTCCAGGAGTGAGGGGCAGCAAGTGAAAAGGGGCGAATCCGGGATGGGGCAGAGGAAATCCTGGGCTGGGACAGGAACCCTTGACTACCAGAACGGAGGGCCCTGGTGGGAAGGTGAGGAGAAAGAAGGTCAGATAAGTAAGGAGGGGCCAGTCCATGGAGGGCTTTGAATGTCGACAGCAGGAGCTTATACTGAATGTGGAAAGGGAGAGGGAGCCAGTGAAGGGATGCCAACACAGGAGAGATGTGGTCAGAGCGGTGGGTGGAAGTGATAATGCGTGCAGCTGAATGCTGGACAGAGATTAAAGGACGGAGGTGAGAAAAAGGAAGCCCAGCCAGGAGGACATTACAGTAATCAAGTCGTGAGATCACTAGGGCATGGACCAGGATCTTGGCAGTAGAGGCGGAGAGATATGGTCGGATTTTGGCAATATTGTACAAAAAGAATCTACAAGCCTTGGCTGTGGTCTGGATCTGAGGGATACACGACAGAGAAGAGTCAAAGATAAAACCAAGACTGCGGGCTTGCTGGACTGGTTGAATGGAAATGTTGTCCACAGAGACAGAAAAGGAGTGTTGAAGGTTGGGCTTAGGAGGAAAGACAAGAAGCTCCGTCTTGGACATGTTGAGCTTCAAACGCCGATGGCGCATCCACTGTGAGACAGCTGTAAGGCAAGACGAGACTTGCTGTTCAAGCCTTGGAGAAAGGTCAGGGGTGGAAAGATACAGCTGGGTGTCATCGGCATAGAGATGGTAGGAAAAACCAAAAGAGCTGATGAGTTTTCCTAAGGACAGTGTGTAGAGAGAAAACAGAAGGGGACCCAGAACAGAGCCCTGGGGAACTCCTACAGATAAGGGAACAGGAGAAGAAGTCTGACCACCTGCAACTACTGCAAAAGATCTGCCAGACAAGTAAGATCTAAACCAGTCGAGAACAGAGTCTGAGAACCCAAGGTCAGAGAGTATGTCAATTAGGAGACAGTGATCAACAGTGTCAAAGGCTGCAGACAAATCAAGAAGGATGAGAACAGAGTAAAGGCCATTAGCCTTGGCCTGTAAAAGGTCATTTGAGATCTTAGTGAGGGCTGTCTCAGTGGAATGCTTTGGGCGGAAACCAGACTGAAAGGGATCGAGAATGGAGTTGGCTTCAAGAAACTCAAGACAGCGCGAATAGACAACCCGTTCCAAAACCTTAGAAAGAAAGGGGAGAAGAGAAATCGGACGATAGCTAGACAAAGAGGAGGGGTCAAGAGAAGGTTTTTTCAGAATTGGGGAAATGAGAGCATGTTTGAAGTCTGACGGGAAGGAGCCTGTAGAGAGAGAGAGATTGAAGATATGGAGAAGCGAGGGCAGAAAGGAGGGAGCTATAGAGATTAGAAGACGAGTAGGAATAGGATCAAGAGGACAGGTAGCAGGTTTGGAAGAGTTCAGAAGTGTAGAGAGTTCATCCAAAGAGGCAGGAGGAAAGACAGAAAATTTGTTAGGGGAAGGCGATAGAAGATTAAGAGCAGAAGAAGAATCAGGAGGGACTATCTCAGAGCGAATAGTGGTAATCTTAGAGATGAAATAGTTAGCAAAGTCATTAGGAGAGAAAGATGAAGAGACAGGAGGAGAGGGAGGTTTAAGCAAAGTGTTGAAGATGGAGAACAAACGCTGCGGGCTCCTCTCATTGGCAGAGATCAATGATTTGTAATAATTCTGTTTAGCCATAGAGAGGGCGCGTGAGAAGGAAGAAAGAACAAATTTGAAATGGATATAAATGCATTAAACTCATTCTGATGTACTGAAAATTAATCTGAAAACAATTCGGAACAATGTCTTAGTGTAGCTACCTTGTAATGAGATCTACACCTCTGAATATGCATCAAGGTTACACTAAATAATAAACTGGGTACTTCTACCAAAAATGATGATTAAATAGAATTCTCTTCACTACTGATTTGAACTGTGTTTTAAATCATTAAAATGAATTCTTCCAAACAAGTGATTTCAATCATGATTTGCATCATTTTGATCAAGTAAAATCAACCTTGCAAGTCAGTTGTAATTAAGGAGGCAAATAACAATTTTTACATTTCTGAAGATAAGAGGATTGTTATCATAGTCTATACACACAGGCAGGATACCACAGGCCAACCGCATGGTATTTTGCCTGAGGTTCTGGTCCGTTACCACCACCCACCCACTTAATCAGGCTACTGCCATCTTCCCCCTGAAGACCACTGCTTTGGCCTGTTAGGGCAGACACGGGGCATCAGTTCCAATGTCAAAGGCTATACCTGGGGCCCTCTGAGTCCAGGCTTCCATTTGCCACTCACATTTATATTAAAAAGAAAGCTGGGGAATGACCCAGCCGTGACCCTGCTAGTTGTAAGAGAAAAGACAGAGTTCCCATAAACGTTTATATAAGTAGAATAACACATGTGGAGAAATGGATTAGAGATAGCCAGGGTCTAGAACAGGGGTCGGCAACCTACGGCCTGCGGGCCGGATCCGGCCCGCGGAGGCCTTTCTGCCGGCCCCCGCGCAGTCCTGCCGCCGATTGCCGCCGATTCCGCACTGCTCTGGGCGCCATTTTATTTTTCAAAATGGCGGCTGAAGTCTCGCGTGACCTTTCCCAGGACGGGAAAGGTCGCGCGAGACTTTGCCGCCAATTTGAAAAGCAAAATGGCGGCGGCAGAGGAGGAAGAGGAGGGCCGCGCGGCCTGGGGTGGAGGAGGCAAAGGCTGAAGACCAGCGTGGCCCTTCCCTGCCTCTCCGTCGGCTCCGTGCGGCCCTCTCCGCCTCCCCGCGGGGCTCCGCGGGGCCATCCCGCCTCCCCGTGGGGCTCCGCGTGGCCCTCCCCGCCTCCCCGCGGGGCTCCGCGGGCCATTTCCGCCTCCCCGCGGGGCTCCGCGGGCCATCCCCGCCTCCCCGTGGGGCTCTGCGTGGCCTTCCCCGCCTCCCCGGGGGGCTCCATGGGGTCATCCCCGCCTCCTCGCGGGGCTCCGCGGGGCTCCACGCGGCCCTCCCCCGCGGGGCTCCATGTGGGTGGCCCCGGGCTGCCAACCTCCTCTGTCTCCTCCGTCCTGCCCCCAGGCCGTATGGCATATGGAGGAGGGGGAGGAGAAGAAAGAAGAGGAGGAGGAGGCAGCAGCAGGAGGAAGAGGAGATGGGGGCAGCAGGAGGAGGAAGAGCAGGAGGAGGAGGAAGAGAGAGGAAGAGAAGGTGGTGAGTGGCCAGAGGCCACATGGGTTTTTTTTTTGTTTTATTTTGCATTCTTTTTAATTGCTAACAAGTGTCCCTGCCTTGACAATGATAGTGTGATGATGATGATGATGATGATGATGATGATGATGATGATGATGATATAAGCCAGCTTGAGAGGCATGGAGGCACTGTTTCTGAAGCCAAGAGAGTGTGACCTTGCAAAGTGTGTTTTGTGTGCTTTTAATGCTAACAAGTCTCCCTTGCTTTGACAATTATAGTGTGATGTTGATGATGATGCAGCTTGAGAAGCATGCAACTACTGTTTCAGAAGCTGAGAGAGTGTGA